>NC_092717.1:184128769-184428769 GCF_047496885.1 Scyliorhinus torazame
AACAATCTATATCTAAAAAGTCTAGCATTCTAGTCTCAAAACATTTTTAAAACTTCAGTGGATTATGGTCAGTTTAAACAACTGTTTCTGATGAATTGGTCACAACATAAATTTCAAAATGTTGCAATGCTATTGGCATTCCTTTTTCGATGGTGGAGTATTTTTGTTGAAGATTATTTAGCTTCTTTGTAAAATACCCCACAGGCTTTTTAATACCTGTGTTGTTTTCTTGCAGCAACACAGCACCAATACCCACATTGCTTGTATCAATAGCCAAATTAAACTGCTTGGCATAACTAGGTGCTGCTAAAATTGGCACCGTGGTGAACACAGTTTTTTAATATTTTGAATGCATTTTGGCAATCTGGGGCGAAATTCTCCGTTATCGGCGGAAAGTCTGCCGATCGGCGCAAAAAACGGCGCAAATCTGACTTGCGTCACGTCGGAAAAATGGGTCGATAGTCTTCGGCCCGAAATGGACTAGCAGCGACGTAACGGGATCCGCGCTTGCGCAGTGGTTCACGCCGTGCAGCGTCATACGCGCCGCACGGCGTGACGGCTCATAAGGCCGCGCTGCTCCCCTACCCGACCGGAACACCCTACCGCAACACCCGACTGGATGGCTGGCCGCTGCTCAGCCCCGAGGTTCGAGTCACGCGATGTGGAGGCGCTCCTGGACGCGGTGGAGCAGAGGAGGGACGCCCTGTATCCCGGGCACGGCCGCAGAGTTGCCCCACGCCACAGCCGGCGTCTGTGGAGGGAAGTGGCAGAGGCCGTCACCGCTGTGGCCCTGACACCACGGACAGGCACCCAGTGCCACAAGGTGAACAACCTCGTCAGAGAAGGCAGGGTGAGCCTCCCCCATATCCCCACCTCCCCCATATCCCCGCCTCCCCATATCCCCCCTCCCCCATATCCCCCCTCCCCCATATCCCCGTCCCCCCATATCCCCCCTCCCCCTATATCCCCCCTCCCCCATATCCTCCCCTCCCCCATATCCCCCCTCCCCCATATCCCCCCCTCCCCCCATATCCCCCCTCCCCCATATCCCCCCTCCCCCATATCCCCCTCCCCCATATCCCCCCTCCCCCATATCCCCCCTCCCCCCATATCCCCCCCTCCCCCATATCCCCCCCTCCCCCATATCCCCCCTCCCCCATATCCCCCAAATCCCCCCCCCTCCCCCATATCCCCCCCTCCCCCATATCCCCAAGTGAATTCAGCCCTAACCTTAACCTCTGCAATGCACGCGTAACCGATGGCGTGCATTCATATACCTGGCTAACAGTGTTGCCTTTTACCCCTGCCCCCCCCCCCCCCCACAGGAGAAGCGTGCACACAACAATAGGGAGCATGTGAGGACTGGAGGAGGGCCCGCTGATGAGAGGCCACTGACCGTACACGAGGAAAGGGCCCTGGAACTGGCTGGTGGACCTGAGGACCGGGAGGTTGCTGATGCAGAGGTCGGGGGCGTAGTAGCAAGTGAGCCACCGACAGCCCGTCCCCATATCTCCCCTCCCCTATATCCCCCTCCCCCGTATCACCTGATCACTGCCTGATGTCTCACCATGCATGCTTCATTGTGTATCGCAGAACCAAACGTCCAGGCACCCATCCCCGCAGATGCAGACCGCCCGCAGGATGCCCCTCGGAGGCCACGGGAGACGGAGAGACCCAGACCCTCCGGCATGCGACGCCCGCAGGATGCCCCTCGGAGGCCACGGGAGACGGAGAGGCCCGCACCCTCCGGCATGCGACGCCCGCAGGATGCCCCTCGGAGACCACAGGAGACGGAGAGGCCCGCACCCTCCAGCATGCGACGCCCGCAGGATGCCCCTCGCACACCACGGGAGACGGAGAGACCTGGAGCAACAGGGAGACGACACCCCCGTCACGTGCGGGAGCGACCACCCAGCGATGAGGGGGGCAGCCACAGGCCCCCGTCACATCCGAGCCAGGACACCACTACCCAGGTCACCACTACCCAGGACACCACTACCCAGGACACCACTACCCAGGACACCACTACCCGGGACACCACTACCCGGGACACCACTACCCGGGACACCACTACCCGGGACAGCACTACCCAGGAAGACGAAATACCGGACAGTGACGAACCCCCACCCCCAAAGTGCCATGGACTCAGAGTGGGACGAAGAGCACGACACAACGCCACTGCTGTCACCAACACCCTCCACCATCGCAAAAACACTCACCTCGGTTGGGCACTTTAGTGATGAGGCGTCTGGTACACTCACTGGTGCGCACAACACAGCCGTCCCGGTACAGCAGGTGGAGGTAGGAGCAGCAGAGGGGCTGGCGGTCGGAGGGCAGCCCAGCCCAAGCGAACATCTGCCGCCCAGATGGATCCCGGGTTCTTGGAGTTACCACACCCACACATAGATCCGATGCAACCACCGACCCGGAGACGAGCGAAGGGGGGTGACGGGCGGCTTGCGACGGCTACGGTCGCAGGTGGAGGAGTCCACCCGCGTCCAGGAGCTGGAAGTGGTGCCGGTCATGCGTGCCACCCAGGCCGACACCGCACGGGTGGCGTCTGCGGTGGAGGCAATGGGTGCGACGGTGTCAGACATGGGGAACGGTTTGCGAGGCCTGGGGCTTTCCGTGCAGGCGGCGTCTGTGGCCCAGGAAATGGCTGCCCTCTCACAGGAGGCCATGAGCCAGTGCCAGCGCCAGATGGCAGAGGCGCTCAACGCCATAGCCCAGTCTCAGCAGGCCATGGCCCAGTCTCTGCAGGCCATGGCCCAGTCTCTGCAGGCCATCGCTGAGGGCATCGGCGCCAGTGGCCATGTGCGAGCCGGCGTCGCACTGTCACAGACAGGGTTTGCCAACCCCCTGGGCTCCATGGCTGCAAACCTGCAGACCCCTGTCGATACCAGCACGCGCCTCCAGGACTGGCAGCGCCAGATGTCGGGGGGGCGTCGGATGGCCAGTCCGTTCGCATCCCCCACCCATGTAGAGGCCTGGGGGCCATCGGGCACCCCGAGGGAGGAGGAGGTGGTGTGGTCCGCCCCGGCTCCCTCTGTAGGGGAGGCCCCAGTACACCGCGACACCACGGACTCCCCCCCTTCCGTCTCAGGTGCATCGGGTGGGCAATGGGCAGGACAGGCTGGCAGCTCGCCATCCCAGTCGCCCGGGCCGCAGCCTGGTCCATCTAGGCCAGGACGCCCCAGGAAACGGCCGCCAAAGGGATCCAGTTTTAGGGGCTAGGGCACGTGCATGAACTCCTTTGGTTATTAAAGTCAATGTTACACCTACAGAAGCTGCCTTTGTGCCTTTGTGCTCTGTCCAAAGTGTTTGGGGGTGTCATGTACGTTGAGCGCAAGTGTGTGTGTGAGGGGTGGTCTTACTTCAGCCCCAGGTGAGTCTGCCCCCTGGGCCGCCATCAACATCCCCCGGGCAGAGGACGGGACCGTGCGCTGCAGTGTCACAGCCGCATGCAGGGATGGTCCGGGTGGATGGTGGTACTGTGGCCATGGATCAGACATAGTCCAACGATGTAGAGCCAGGAGCTCACCGCAGGGCGGGTTGTCATCATCCTCCATGGCCTGCGATAGACACGCGTCCACCCACAACTGTGTGAGCCCGGCCCGTTGTGCCGCAGGTGGATCGGCAATGGGGGCGGGTGGGTGGTGTGCATGCGGGTGGGGTGGGTGGGGTTGGGGAGGGGGGTGAGGGTGCTGGGTGGGTGGATGGGTGGGGGGTGTGGGTGGTCGGCTGTTGCCATGGTGTGCGGTCTGTGGCCATACTATCCGATTCCCACGCCCATCTAGTCAGTGAAGCGGGCGTCTATCAGTCTGTCCCGTGCCCGCTGGGCCAGCCGGTAACGGTGGACAGCCACCCGCCTGTGTCTACCCCGTCTGCCCTGACCATTACCCCCATCCCCCTCATCTGGGGAGGACTGCGCCTCTTCCTGCTGCTCCTCCACTCCGCCCTCCTCTGCCTGCGGCACATCGCCCCTCTGTTGGGCTATGTTGTGCAGGACGCAGCACACCACAATGATGCGGCCGACCCTATCTGACCGATACTGGAGGGCGCCCCCAGAGAGGTCCAGGCACCTGAAACGTATCTTCAGCACGCCAAAGCACCTCTCTATCACTCCCCTTGTCGCTACATGGGCATCATTGTAGCGGTTTCTCCGCCTCATTGCGTGGCCTCCGTACAGGCGTCATCAGCCATGATCGCAATGGGTAGCCCCTGTCGCCCAGCAACCAGCCCCTCAGCCGGGGATGGCGTCCCTCGTTCATGCCGGGGATGGATGACCGCGACAACACGAATGAGTCGTGTACACTGCCTGGGTGACGGGCGCAGACGTGCAGGATCATCATGCGGTGGTCGCAGACCACCTGTACGTTCATCGAATAGGTCCCCTTCCTATTAGTGAACACGGCCCTGTTATCTGCAGGTGGCCTCACGGCGACGTGCATCCCATCGATCGCGCCCTGGACCATTGGGAACCCGGCCACGGCAGAGAAGCCCACGGCCCGGGCATCTTGGCTGGCCAGGTCCACGGGGAAGCGGATGTAGTGGTGCGCCATGGCATATAGGGCATCTGTCACTGCCCGGATGCACCGGTGCACCGATGTCTGCGATATGCCTGACAGGTCCCCACTCGGTGCCTGGAATGACCCCGTTGCATAAAAGTTCAGGGCCACCGTAACCTTGACGGACACGGGGAGAGGGTGTCCCCCGCCAGTGCCACGCGGTGACAGGTGTGCCAGCAGGTGGCAGATGTGTGCCACGGTTTCCCGGCTCACCCGGAGTCTCCTCCTGCATTCCCGGTCCGTGAGGTCCTGGTATGACTGCCTGGGCCGGTACACACGGGGCGCCCTCGGGTGCCTCCGTTGCCGTGGGGCCGCGACGTCCTCCTCCCCCTCCTCGTCCTGTCGGTCGGGTGTCTCTCCAGCCTGGGCGGCTGCCGCCTGCCCCTCTGCAGCAGCCTGCGCCGCCTCTCTGGCACGCTCCTCCTCCTCCTCCTCATCCAGGGCACATAGACATGAGCGGCTGCCGCCACGGCGGCCAGCATCGCTGGATGATCTGAAAACATGACGGCCTGGTGGGGGGGAGGGGAACGACGACATGTCATCATTGCCCATATCCCCTCCTCCCCCCAGCCAGGTGGCATGGACCGCATGGGTCCAACTGTTGGAGGCTGGCACCTGGCCAGGTGGACCAACTCACTTGCCCTCCCATCCCCCTCCCCAGCAGGGACCCCCCCCCCAACCTCCACACCGGCACGGATCCCCCCCCCAACCTCCACCCCGGCACGGACCCCCCCCCCAACCTCCACCCCGGCACGGACACCCCCCCCCCAACCTCCACCCCGGCACGGACACCCCCCCACAACCTCCACCCCGGCACGGACACCCCCATCCCCCTCCCCGGCACGGACCCCCCCCCCAACCTCCACCCCGGCACGGACACCCCCATCCCCCTCCCCGGCACGGACCCACCCCCCCCAACCTCCACCCCGGCACGGACCCCCCCCCAACCTCCACCCCGGCACAGACACCCCCATAACCCTCCCCGGCACGGACCCCCCCCCCAACCTCCACCCCGGCACGGACCCCCCCCCAACCTCCACCCCGGCACGGACACCCCCATCCCCCTCCCCGGCACGGACTCCCCCCCCAACCTCCACCCCGGCACAGACACCCCCATCCCCCTCCCCGGCACGGACCCCCCCCCAACTTCCACCCCGGCACGGACACCCCCATCCCCCTCCCCGGCACGGACCCCCCCCCAACCTCCACACCCGGCATGGACACCCCCATCCCCCTCCCCGGTACGGACCCCCCCCCCCAACCTCCACCCCGGCACGGACACCCCCATCCCCCTCCCCAGCACGGACCCCCCCCCCCCACCTCCACCCCGGCACGGACCCCCCCCCCCAACCTCCACCCCGGCATGGACCCCCCCCCAACCTCCACCCCGGCACGGACACCCCCATCCCCCTCCCCGGCACGGACCCCCTCCCGGCACTCCCCCGGAGCCCAGCCTACTCTAACCACCCCCCCCTCCCCCCTCGCCGCACACACACACACACAACCCGAGACACACCTCTCCTCACGCATTCAGAGTGCGGCCACGCCATCGCCTGCCCAGAGCCAACTCCCCAGGCCGTCACTCACCTCCACGCTGGTCGGCGTGAACCTGGAGCACAGGGTCACGCCGATGAAAAGGAGGTTTAATTTACGTCGATGTGAACGGTCATCACGTCGACGGGACTTCGGCCCATCCGGAAGGGAGAATATCGGCAGGCCGAAAATCGGCTGCCTTGCGCAGACCCGTAACATTCTCCGCGGCAGCGGAGGGTCGGAGAATGACGCCCCAGATGTCTAGTGGAATTTTTTGTTTCTTTTTAATGGTTCTGGCAATGGAGAAACCACACTGCTAAAATTTGGCACAAGCTTTCGATAAAGGCCATTCATGTGCAGAAATCTCAAAACTTCTCTTTTCGATGAAAGTACTGGGAATTTTGCAATAGCTTTTATTTTTACATCCCATGGGGCCACTTGACCCTGTCCAAAAGAATGACCTAAATATGTAACTTGTGCTTCCGCAAATTCACTCTTAGCCAAGTTCACCAAGAAAAGGAAGCAAATTAGCTTCTTGCAGTCAACGAACAGGTTCTTTCAGATGTTGTAGATGCTCCTCCCATGTTTGGATGAAATCCGCCAATTCATTAATATAAACAGTACAGTGACTCAGTCCAGTAACAACCTTGTTCGCCACCTTTGAAATGTTGCTGGTGCATTTTTCATACCAAATGGCATAACTTTGAACTGATAAAGCCCATCTGGTGTTACAAAAGCTGGAATCTCTTTGCCCTTTCCAATGGGGGTACTTGCCATAATCTTCTCAGCAAGTCAATCTTTGTGATAAACTTTGATTGCCCCACTTTCCCAATGCAGTCTTACAAACATGGAATAAGATATGAATCAACTTTCGTCACTGTATTCACTTTTTGATAGCCCACACAGTCTTTGCGTTCCATCTGGTTTTGGTACTATCACAATAGGTGAACTCCAGTTGCTGCTCCTTAACTCTATGATGTCATTCTGGAGCATAAATACAATTTATTTTTGCACTTTTGATTTTATTGGATTCAACCTATCAGGATGTTGCCTTATTGGAACAGAATATTGGAACAAATGTATAGCTACATTTGTTTTCCCCAGTTTATTCCCACAGATAGCTTTACATGATTGCAATAGCTCTTTCAAATGACTTTGATTCTGGCCTGGAAGGTAACTTAGTATTTCATTTAGATTTTTGAGCACTTCCTCAGTGTCCAATTCAATTTGAGGAAAGTCAATTTCAGAATCTTCGATCTTTAACTCCTTTTCCTGATTCCTCAATACAAACAATTCTTTTTTGGTTATCCTCCCTTTTAGTATTTTAAAAACATATTTCCATTACATAATCTCTGGATATTTCTTCTCTGCAGTTCTTATCAAATAATTATTTTCAATTTCGGAAGGCCCACAAAATCTGGGCCTTTAATGGTTGCTTGATACTGGCAACAAACCTTTTCCCCAGCAACAAAACTACGAGCCTTTGCCCTCTTATCTGCTCCTGCCTTCATCACCTGCTGTGATATCTTCAAATGTTCTTTAGCTAACTCATATGCTCTGTTCAACCCTTCCCTGAATTTTGTCACATAATCCAGAAGTGTGGTTTCTGAATTAGTTTGAATACTAATTTAAAAGGATTAAATCCCGTTGAGTCATGAGAAGCATCTCTAATAGTGAATAATAAGAATAAAATCCATCTATCCCAGTCTTGTGGATAATCTTGACTATATGCTCTTATCATAGTCTTTAGGGCAAAGGGGCGAGGGACATGCCCCGGCAGTACCCTGACACTGACCAACAGTGCCAACCTGGCAGCACCAACTTGACAGTGCCAACCAATGCTAGGGGGCAGTGCAAGGGGCGGACCCATTGGGGAGCCCCATCGAGGGTGGGGTTTGTGTTATATTTGTTGGGGGTGCAAAGCCCCCCGAATCTGATGCTTGTGGTGGGGAGTTGAGAACACTGATGCTTGTGGTGTGGGCGGGGAGGGGGGAAGGGGGGGGGGGGGGCAGGGGGGTTGGAGGGGGTGAGGGGTGAGAACCCCAATGGTGATGGGGGAGAGGAGGTGGAGAGGAACCCCCAATGTTGATGGTTGTAGGGGGAGGGGCAGAGAGAACCCTTAATGCTGATGGTGGTGGTGGGGAGGATCAGAGCTCTGGTGCTGATGGTATTGGGGGAGGAGCTCCCGATGGTGGTCAGGGTGCCCCGATGCTGCCCCCCCCCCCACCCCCCTGCCACTACGTCCCCTGAATTAATTTTTTCAGAGAGGCTCAAACTCTGGACTAAAATCTCAGCTATGTAGCTGGAGAGCAACGTGCCAGGTTTCAGTCAGAACTTGAAACTCTGAAAAAATATGGGAAAATTCTACCCTCTGTCTCTCTCCTTTTCCCGATGTATATTAATGACGCAGACCTTGGTGTGCAGGGCACAATTTCAAAATTTGCAGGTGATAGAAAACGTGGAAGCATTGTGAACTGTGAAGAGGATAGTGTCGAACTTCAAAAGGGCATAGACAAATTGGCGGAATTGGAGGATAGGTGGCAGATGAAGTTCAATACAGAAAGATGTGGAGTTACTCTTTTTGCAGGAAAAACTTGGAAAGACAATTTAAAACAAAGAGTTCAGGAGCAGAGGGATTTGGGTGTATATGTGCATAAGTCACTGAAGGTGACAGGAGAGGTTGAGAAAGCAATGAATAAAGCATACAACATCCTATGCGTTGTTAATAGACCATAGAACATACAGTGTAGAAGGAGGCCATTCGGCCCATCTAGTCTGCACCGACCCACTTAAGGCCTCACTTCCACCCTAACCCCGTAACCCAATAACCCCTCCTAACCTTTTTGGACACTAAGGGCAATTTAGCATGGCCAATACACCTAAGCTGCACATCTTTGGACTGTGGGAGGAAACTGGAGCACCTGGAGGAAACCCACGCAGCCACGGGGAGAACGTGCAAACTCCGCACAGACAGTGACCCACTGGGATACTGAGATAGGGATGCAGAGCACAGGAACAAGGAGGTTATGTTGAAGTTGTATAGGCCATTAGTTCAGCCTCAGCTGGAATATTGTGTCCAATTCTGCTCACCGCACTTTAGGAAGTATGTAAAGGCTTTTGAGATGGTGCAAAAAGGATTCACGAAAATAGTTCCAGTGACGAACAATTTCAGTCATACAGATAGACTGGGGAAGTTAAGACTGTTTTCCTTGGAGAAAAGAAGGCTGAGAGGAGATTTGAAAGAAGTATTCAAATTCATGAGGATTCTGGGCAAAGTAAATAGGGAGACACACTTCCCATTCATGAGAGGGCACAGATTTAAAGTAAATGGCAAAAGAAGCAAAAGCGATACGAGACAAAAACCTTTTAATACAGTGAGTGATTAAGCTCTGGATTGCACTGCCGGAGAGTGTGGGGGCGGCAGGTTCAATCAAAGCATTCAAAAGGGAATTAGACTGTTATCTGGAAAGGAAAAATGTGCAAGATTACAGGGAGAAGGCAGGCGAATGGCACAAAGTGAATTTCTCATTCAGAGAGTGGTGCAGACACAATGGTCTGAATGGCCTCTTTCTGCACTGTAACAACTCTGTGATTCTGTAAACAATAGTTTTCTGGTAATAAATTATTTTGGAACATCCCGAGATCATGAAAGATACTTACAGGCTATTTACTAATGTTGCAACGTGCCATTTCTAGATTAAGTAGGAAAGAAATAAGACATGGGGCGGGTTTCTCCGACCCCCCGGCGGGTCGGAGAATTGCCGGAGTGAATCCCGCCCCCACCGTCCTCCGAATTCTCCGGCCTCGGAGAATGGCGGGGACCGGTGCGGCTCAATGGGCCCCGGGTCTGCCCGAATTCTCTGGTGATGGGCCGAAGTTCCGCCCGTTTTTTGCCAGTCCCACCGACGTAAATTGGAGTAGGTCCTTACCGGCGGGACCTGGCGGCGCGGGCGGCCTCCGGGGTTCATGGGGGGGTGCGGGGGGTTCTGGCCCTGAGAGGTGCCCCCACGGTGGCCTGGCCCGCAATCGGGGCCCATGGATCCGCGTGCTGCCCTGTGCCGTGGGGGCACTCTATTCCTCTGCATCGGCCGCTGTGGTCCTCCGCGATGGCCAATGCGGAGACGAACCCTCCCGCACATGCGTCGGGATGACGCCAGCACACGCTGGCACTCCCGCGCATTCGCCAACTCGCGCCAGCCGGCGGAGGCCGTTCGGCGCCGGTTGGCGTGGCGCCAAGCTCCTTCCCCGCCGCCGGCGTGGCGCAAACCACTCCAGGGCGGGCCTAGCCCCTGAAGGTGCGGAGGATTCCACACCTTTGGGGCGGCCCGACGCCGGAGTGGTTCACGCCACTCCTCGGCGCCGGGACACCCGCCCCGCCGGGTAGGGGAGAATCCCGCCCATGATTCTTCAACACCTGGGGCAAAATTCTCCAGTATCGGCGCGATGTCCGCCGACTGCCGCCCAAAGCGGCGCAAATCAGTTGGGCATCGCGCCGCCCCAAAAGTGCGGAATGGTCCGCATCTTGGGGGGCCGAGCCCCAACCTTAAGGGGCTAGGTCGGCGCCGGACAAATTTCCGCCCCGCCAGCTGGCGGAAAAGGCCTTTGGTGCCCCGCAGGCTGGCGCGGAAATGACATCTCCGGGCGGCGCATGCGCAGGAGCGTTAGCGGGCGCTGATGGCATTCCCGCGCATGCGCAGTGGAGAGAGTCTCTTCCGCCACCGCCATGGTGGAGACCGTGGCGAAGGCGGAAGGAAAAGAGTGCAGACCCGCCTGTAGATCGGTGGGCCCCGATCGCGGGCCAGGCCACCGTGGGGCACCCTCCGGTGCCAGATCGCCCTGCGCCCCCCCCCCCAGGACCCCGGAGCCCGCCCGCGCCGCCTTGTCCCGCCAGTAAGGTAGGTGGTTTAATCTACGCCGGCGGGACAGGCATTTTAGCAGCGGGACTTCGGCCCGTTCGGGCCGGAGAATCGCGGGGGGGGGGGGGGCGCCAATCAGCGCGGCGAGATTCCCGCCCCCGCCGAATATCTGGTGCCGGAGAATTCGGCAACCGGCGGGGGCGGGATTCACGCCAGCCCCCGGCGATTCTCCGACCCGGCGGGGGGGTTGGAGAATCTCGCCCCTGATCACGGGCGAAATTCTCCGTTATCGGCGGAAAGTCCGCCGATCGGCGCAAAAAAACGGCGCAAATCCGACTTGCGTCACGTCGGAAAAATGGGTCGATAGTCTCCGGCCCGAAATGGGCTAGCAGAGACGTAACGGGATCCGCGCTTGCGCAGTGGTTCACGCCGTGCAGCGTCATACGCGCTGCACGGCGTGACGGCTCATAAGGCCGCGCTGCTCCCCCCACCCGACCGCAACACCCGACCGCAACACCCGACTGGATGGCTGGTCGCCGCTCAGCCCCGAGGTTCGAGTCACGGGATGTGGAGGCGCTCCTGGACGCGGTGGAGCAGAGGAGGGACGCCCTGTATCCCGGGCACGGCCGCAGAGTTGCCCCACGCCACAGCCGGCGTCTGTGGAGGGAAGCGGCAGAGGCCGTCACCGCTGTGGCCCTGACACCACGGACAGGCACCCAGTGCCACAAGAAGGTGAACGACCTCGTCAGAGCAGGCAGGGTGAGCCTCCCTCATATCCCCCCCTCCCCATATCCCCCCCTCCCCCATATCCCCCCTCCCCCATATCCCCCCTCCCCATATCCCCCATATCCCCCATATCCCCCCTCCCCCATATCCCCCATGTCCCCCATATACCCCCCTCCCCCATATCCCCATATCCCCCCTCCCATATCCCCCATATCCCCCCTATCCCCCATATCCCCAAGTGAATCCAGCCCTAACCTTAACCTCTGCAATGCACGCGCAACCGATGGCGTGCATTCATATACCTGCCTAACACTGTTGCCTTTTACCCCTGCCCCCCCGTCCCCCCCCCCCACCCCCCGTCCCCCCCCCCACAGGAGAAGCGCGCACACAACAATAGGGAGCATGTGAGGACTGGAGGAGGGCCCGCTGATGAGAGGCCACTGACCGTACACGAGGAAAGGGCCCTGGACCTTGCTGGCGGACCTGAGGACCGGGAGGTTGCTGATGCAGATGTCGGGGGCGTACTAGCGAGTAAGCCACCGACAGCCCGTCCCCATATCCCCCCTCCCCTATAACCCCCTCCCCCGTATCACCTGATCACTGCCTGATGTCTAACCATGCATGCTTCATTGTGTATCGCAGGACCAAACGTCCAGGCACCCATCCCTGCAGATGCACACCGCCCGCAGGAAGCCCCTCGGAGACCACAGGAGACGGAGAGACCCGCACCCTCCAGCATGCGACGCCCGCAGGATGCCCCTCGCACACCACGGGAGACGGAGAGACCTGGAGCAACAGGGAGACGACACCCCCGTCACGTGCGGGAGCGACCACCCAGCGATGAGGGGGGCAGCCACAGGCCCCCGTCACATCCGAGCCAGGACACCACTACCCAGGACACCACTACCCAGGGCACCACTACCCAGGACACCACTACCCGGGACACCACTACCCGGGACAGCGCTACCCAGGACACCCCTACCCAGGACACCACTACCCAGGACACCACTACCCAGGACACCCCTACCCGGGACAGCACTACCCAGGACACCCCTACCTGGGACAGCACTACCCAGGACACCCCTACCCGGGACAGCACTACCCGGGACAGCACTACCCAGGAAGACGAAATACCGGACAGTGACTCAGAGTGGATGGGTGGAGACGAACCCCCACCCCAAAGTGCCATGGACTCAGAGTGGGACGAAGAGCACGACACAATGCCACTGCTGTCACCAACACCCTCCACCATCGCAGAAACACTCACCACGGTTGGGCACTTTAGTGATGAGGCGTCTGGTACACTCACTGGTGCGCACAACACAGCCGTCCCGGTACAGCAGGTGGAGGTAGGAGCAGCAGAGGGACCGGGCGGTCGGAGGGCAGCCCAGCCCAAGCGAACATCTGCCGCCCAGATGGATCCTGGGTTCCTGCAGTTACCACACCCACACATAGATCCGATGCAACCACCGACCCGGAGACGAGCGAAGAGGGTGACGGGCGGCTTGCGGCGGCTGCGGTCGCAGGTGGAGGAGTCCACCCGCGTCCAGGAGCTGGGAGTGGTGCCGGTCATGCGTGCCACCCAGGCTGACACCGCACGGGTGGCGTCCGCGGTGGAGGCAATGGGTGCGACGGTGTCAGACATGGGGAACGGTTTGCGAGGCCTGGGGCCTTCCGTGCAGGCGCCGTCTGTGGCCCAGGAAATGGCTGCCCTCTCACAGGAGGCCATGAGCCAGTGCCAGCGCCAGATGGCAGAGGCGCTCAACGCCATAGCCCAGTCTCTGCAGGCCATGGCCCAGTCTCAGCAGGCCATGGCCCAGTCTCTGCAGGCCATCGCTGAGGGCATCGGCGCCAGTGGCCATGTGCGAGCCGGCGTCGCACTGTCACAGACAGGGTTTGCCAACCCCCTGGGCTCCATGGCTGCAAACCTGCAGACCCCTGTCGATACCAGCACGGGCCTCCAGGACTGGCAGCACCAGATGTCGGGGGGGGCGTCGGATGGCCAGTCCGTTCGCATCCCCCACCCATGTAGAGGCCTGGGGGCCATCGGGCACCCCGAGGGAGGAGGAGATGGTGTGGTCCGTCCCGGCTCCCTCTGTAGGGGAGGTCCCGGTACACCGCGACACCTCGGACTCCCCCCCTTCCGTCCCAGGTGCATCGGGTGGGCAACGGGCAGGACAGGCTGGCAGCTCGCCATCCCAGTCGCCCGGGCCGCAGCCTGGCCCATCTAGGCCAGGACGCCCCATGAAACGGCCGCCAAAGGGATCCAGTGTCAGAGGGCAGGAATCACAGGAGTCCACCTCCAGTTCTGCTGTACCGTCTGGGGAACCACATAGACGTAGTCAAAGGGCCCGTAAGGCCAAACAATTAGACACTGAGTAAGTTGGCACGGGTGCAGGGCACAGATGAGTTTTAGGGGCTAGGGCACGTGCATGAACTCCTTTGGTTATTAAAGTCAATGTTACACCTACAGAAGCTGCCTTTGTGCTCTGTCCAAAGTGTGCGGGGGTGTCATGTACGTTGAGCGCAAGTGTGTGTGTGAGGGGTGGTCTTACCTCAGCCCCAGGTGAGTCTGCCCCCTTCCCCCTGGGCCGCCATCAACATCCCCCGGGCAGAGGACGGGACCGTGCGCTGCAGTGTCACAGCCGCATGCAGGGATGGTCCGGGTGGATGGTGGTACTGTGGCCATGGGTCAGACATAGTCCAAAGATGTAGAGCCAGGAGCTCATCGCAGGGCGGGTTGTCATCATCCTCCATGGCCTGCGATAGACACGCGTCCACCCGCAACAGTGTGAGCCCGGCCCGTTGTGCCGCAGGTGGATCGGCAATTGGGGGGGGCGGGGGGGGGGGGGGGGGGGGGGGGGGTGGTGTGCATGCGGGTGGGGTGGGTGGGGTTGGGGAGGGGGGTGAGGGTGCTGGGTGGGTGGATGGGTGGGGGGGTGTGGGTGGTCGGCTGTTGCCATGGTGTGCGGTCTGTGGCCATACTACCCGATTCCCACGCCCACCTAGTCAGTGAAGCGGGCGACTATCAGTCTGCCGCGTGCCCGCTGGGCCAGCCGGTAACGGTGGACAGCCACCCGCCTGTGTCTACCCCGTCTGCCCTGACCATTGCCCCCATCCCCCTCATCTGGGGAGGACTGGGCCTCTTCCTGCTGCTCCTCCACTCCGCCCTCCTCTGCCTGCGGCACATCGCCCCTCTGCTGGGCTATGTTGTGCAGGACGCAGCACACCACAATGATGCGGCCGACCCTATCTGACCGATACTGGAGAGCGCCCCCAGAGAGGTCCAGGCACCTGAAACGCATCTTCAGCACGCCAAAGCACCTCTCGATCACTCCCCTTGTCGCTACATGGGCATCATAGTAGCGGTTCTCCACCTCATTGCGTGGCCTCCGTATAGGCGTCATCAGCCACGATCGCAATGGGTAGCCCCTGTCGCCCAGCAACCAGCCCCTCAGCCGGGGATGGCGTCCCTCGTACATGCCGGGGATGGATGACCGCGACAACACGAATGAGTCGTGTACACTGCCTGGGTGACGGGCGCAGACGTGCAGGATCATCATGGGGTGGTTGCAGACCACCTGTACGTTCATCGAATAGGTCCCCTTCCTATTGGTGAACACGGCCCTGTTATCTGCAGGTGGCCGCACGGCGACGTGCATCCCATCGATCGCGCCCTGGACCATGGGGAACCCGGCCACGGCAGAGAAACCCACGGCCCGGGCATCTTGGCTGGCCCGGTCCACGGGGAAGCGGATGTAGTGGTGCGCCATGGCATATAGGGCATCTGTCACTGCCCGGATGCACCGGTGCACCGATGTCTGCGATATGCCGGACAGGTCCCCGTTGCATAAAAGTTCAGGGCCACCGTAACCTTGACGGACACGGGGAGAGGGTGTCCTCCCGCCAGTGCCACGCGGTGACAGGTGTGCCAGCAGGTGGCAGATGTGTGCCACAGTTTCCCGGCTCATCCGGAGTCTCCTCCTGCATTCCCGGTCCGTGAGGTCCTGGTATGACTGCCGGGGCCGGTACACACGGGGCGCCATCGGGTGCCTCCGTTGCCGTGGGGCCGCGACGTCCTCCTCCCCCTCCTCCTCCTGTCGGTCAGGTGTCCCTCCAGCCTGGGCCTCTCTGGCACGCTCCTCCTCCTCCTCGTCCTCCTCCTCATCCAGGGCAACATAGACATGAGCGGCTGCCACCACGGCGGCCAACATCGCTGGATGATCTGAAAACATGACGGCCTGGTGGGGGGGAGGGGAACGACGACATGTCATCATTTCCCATATCCCCTCCTCCCCCCAGCCAGGTGGCATGGACCGCATGGGTCCAACTGTTGGAGGCTGGCACCTGGCCAGGTGGACAAACTCACTTGCCCTCCCATCCCCCTCCTCGGCACTGACCCCCCCCCCCCCCAACCTCCACCCCAGCACTGACCCCCCCCCCAACCTCCACCCCAGCACGGACCCCCCCCCAACCTCCACCCCAGCACGGACCACCCCCCCCAACCTCCACCCCAGCATGGACCCCCCCCCCAACCCCAACCTCCACCCCGGCACGACACGGACCCACCCCCAACCTCCACCCCGGCACGGCACGGACCCCCCCCAACCTCCACCCCAGCACGGACCCCCCCCCAACCTCCACCCCGGCACAGACCCCCCCCGACCTCCACCCCAGCACGGACCCCCCCAACCTCCACCCCGGCACGGCACGGACCCCCCCCAACCTCCACCCCGGCACGGCACGGACCCCCCCAACCTCCACCCCAGCACGGACCCCCCCCCAACCTCCACCCCGGCACGTACCCCCCCCAACCTCCACCCCAGCACGGACCCCCCCCAACCTCACCCCAGCACGGACCCCCCCAACCTCCACCCCGGCACGGACCCCCCCAACCTCCATCCCAGCACGGACCCCCCCCCAACCTCACCCCGGCACGGCACGGACCCCCCCCCCAACCTCCACCCAGGCATGGCACGGACCCCCCCCAACCTCCAACCCAGCACGGACCCCCCCCCAACCTCCACCCCGGCACGGACCCCCCCAACCTCCACCCCAGCACGGACCCCCCCCCAACCTCCACCCCGGCACAGCACGGACCCCCCCCCAACCTCCACCCCGGCACGGCACGGACCCCCCCCAACCTCCACCCCAGCACGCACCCCCCCCCCAACCTCCACCCCGGCACGGCACGGACCCCCCCCAACCTCCACCCCAGCACAGACCCTCCCCCAACCTCCACCCCAGGACGGACCCCCCCCAACCCCCAACCTCCACCCCGGCACGGCACGGACCCCCCCCAACCTCCACCCCAGCACGGACCCCCCCCCAACCTCCACCCCAGCACGGACCCCCCCCAACCCCCAACCTCCACCCCGGCACAGACCCCCCCCCAACCTCCACCCCAGCACGGACCCCCTCCCGGCACTCCCCCGGAGCCCAGCCTACTCTAACCACCCCCCCCCCCCCCCCCCCCCCCCGCCGCACACACACACACACAACCCGAGACACACCACTCCTCACGCAATCAGACTGCGGCCACGCCATCGCCTGCCCAGAGCCAACCCCCCAGGCCGTCACTCACCTCACGCCGATGAAAAGGAGGTTTGATTCACGTCGACGTGAACGGTCATCACGTCGACGGGACTTCGGCCCATCCGGAAGGGAGAATATCGGCAGGCCGAAAATCGGCTGCTTTGCGCAGACCCATGACATTCTCCGCGGCAGCGGCGCCATTAACGCCCCGCCGACTTTTCTCCCTTCGGAGACTTCGGCAACCGGCGGGGGCGGGTTTCACGGCGGCCAACGGCCATTCTCCAACCCTCTGGGGGGTCGGAGAATGACGCCCCACATCTTTCAGAAACACCCCAAAAGCACTTCATACGGAATTATTTACTCTACTGTGTATTGCTCTATAGACAACATTACATAGCAAGCAACCCCATTAACAACAATGAGAATAATTTGGTCAGGATACTGGGAAGGATCTGTGAATCATGCAGTAAAGGCCAGAATTCTCTTTGAATTTGGGAGACTATGGGCTATATTCAGAGGATCCTTGGGGATCCCAAAATTCTCCGATTTTGTGGGTATGTTCGGAGAATCCTTGGCGTTTTACGTGGGAAAAATCGGCGAGGCCCCAGCACTGATCCTCCGACCAGTGAGGGGCTAGCAGCCGCGCCACAGAAAACGCACGGCCTTCCTGATATAAACGCCTGGAGAATTGCCGGATCCATGGCCTCGCGTGTGCACGGCGACGACCTGCAGCAGTCGCGCCGTTCAACATGGCACCCATCGATCGCGGACCCGACCTGCCAGATAGTGCCCCCCCCGGACACTCCCGGCCACCGCCACCAGTACCCCAGCCCTCGCCGAAGCCCCCCAGCCAGCAACCTGTCTCCCGCCCAACTGTGGAGCCGCTGCACACAGTCCGCAGGCACTATGCCAGGTTCCCGCCCGCTGAGACCACACGTCCCCCGCGCGGTCGGAAACTCGGCCAATCGGTGGCGGAGAATCAGGGGAAGGCCTTCAGGTAACGTCCTGAGGCCTTCCCAACGGCGTGCGGTGTACTCCTCGATAACGCCGTTTTGGAGGGGGCGGAGCCGCCTGTTCTCCTGCCGGAGATGAATCGCCTCTGACTTTCATTCACGCTGGGAGTGAGAATCGAGAGGAAATACACCATTGCTTGCCATGCAAATTTATGATCAGTGGGGATTGTGAGGGATTCCCTCGCGAATCCCACTATTGGATTGCCATTTTGAACCCTAACCCCCCCTTCATGGTACCACAGTGGGTAGCATTGTTGCTTCACAGCTCCAGGATCCCAGGTTCGATTCCCGGCTTGGGTCACTGTCTGTGCGGAGTCTGCACGTCCTCCCCGTGTCTGCGTGGGTTTCCTCCGGGTGCTCCAGTTTCCTCCCACAAATCCTGTTAGGTGAATTGGACATTCTGAATTCTCCCTCAGAGTACCCGAACACGCACTAGGGGATTTTCACAGTAACATCATTGCGGTGTTATTGTAAGCCTACTTGTGACAATAGAGATTATTATGATTATTATTATAAACATCTAGCTGTGATTAACGGCTCTTGGACCACATCAAAGCAGGTTAACTGCTCCACTTCTCTTTTTCTGTGCAGAAAATACTTGTCTCCTCCCCTGTCTCCACTCCCGCTCTACCGCCTGTAGCAGGCTACCCGCACAGTGCCAGCAGGAAAATGTAAGTTGCTTGTCTGCAATTAACCGTCGAGAAACCCGGTTTCCCCTCCCCGCCCAGCACGTATTGCCCTGACCCTCACAGCGGGAAAGGCACCGGGCTGGCTTTGGTGTAGGTATAGCCAAGCCCAGTCCTGGCATGGTGGTCCCCATTCAGACCCCTGTTAGGAGCTAATGTGCCCCTCTGTCGCTGCCAGGATATAGAAGTGGGATTCCCCAAGGATTCTGGGGGTTGGGCGGGCTCAGGCTGTAAATGAGGTGTTGACCCCAGGACGCTCCCCTGGGATGGGGCTCTCATGTCTGGACTACCCCTTTCAGCCCCGGGAAAGCTGGAGGTCGCCCTAGGCACGGTGATCTCAGGCCGCCATCTGCTCCACAGCATCCTCCTGGTCTGACTCTTTTCAACTCTAAAGTGGCCTCCTCACCATGAACGACTGTGCCTGACAGCGAAACCGCTTAGCTGCCTTGATGTGGTCAGGCGCTGTCAATCATAGTAAGAGTATTTATAAACAGTGAGGTTAACATCAAAGCACAAAGTGAAAGAGCAGTAAACAAACCCCCCTGGCAGTTCTGTCTGAACCATTAAATTGTCAATCACACGCTAATGAAAGGTATTGCTTTGTGAAATTAAATGGATGCTTAACATTTCAAAGGATCCCAGGATTTATTTTTTTAACATTTATATTGAAAATGTTTTCATTATAAACAGGATAACATAATAATACAAAACAGATGCTTTAAGTTATAATGTAAGAAGGACACCGTTATCAATCACACCCAACCTTGACCCCCAGCATTAAACTAAAACCCCCCTTAACAACTGACGGTGACCAACTCTTTGAAAAAGGAAATGAATGGCTGCCATCTTAGGTAGAACCCTTCTACTGGCCCCCTAATGGTGTTCTTGACCTTCTCCAAATGTAGGAATACCATGAGGTCATCCAACCAGGGCGAGGCAGTGGGCAGAGTAGGAGAGTTGCACCCAAGCAGAACTCGCCTCTGGGCTATCACCGAGGTAAAGGCGAGGACATCCGCCTTCACTCCTGTCTGCAGCTCTAGCGAGTCCGACATCCCGCAAATGGCCACCAGTGGACAAGGCTCCAGTTCAACACTAAGTATCTCTGACATGGTGTTGAAGACAGAGACCCAAAAACGTATTAACTTGGGACAAGACCAGAACATGCGAGTGTGGTTAGCTGGTCCCCGAGAACAACGCTTACACCTGTCCCCCACCCACACCAGGAAAAAAAACACTCATCCTCGCCTTGGTCAGATGAACCCTGTGCACCACCTCGAACTGGGTCAGACTAAGCCGAGCACAAGAGGACGTGGAGTTGACCCTGCGAAGAGCTTCGCTCCACACCTCATCATCTAGAATAGGACCCAATTCACCTTGCATTTCATCTTTACCTCATTCAACGGAGCAGACTCTGAAGATAGGATCTGGCCGTAAATACCCGAAATACTCCTCCACCAGACACAACCAAAGACAAAATCCTCTTCAACAGAGAGGACAGGACGGTGGTGCCAAGGGAAACATCGTGAATCTGAAAATACCTAAACAGATTGCTCCCAGGGAGTTGGAATTGTTGCAACAGCCCCTCAAAACTGGCAAACTTTCCCTCCATGAACAAGTCCCAAAACTCTCCAAGCCCTTCTCCCCCCATATGCAGCATGGCAGCACAGTGGTTAGCACGGTTGCATCACAGCTCATGTCCCAGGTTTGATTCTCGGCTTGGGTCACTGTTGCTCTTTTTAACCTTAGTCTATTGGCTCTGATTACGTCACCTTTGCTCATGAGTCGCCAGGTATCTTTATGATACCGCCACGTGGTTCAAGTTCAGGTTATGATTAATAATACAGCACACCGCTTAGTAAGGATTAAAACAACGGTCATTTATTATATACAACAAACAATATTAATACCCTAATACTACTATTTATATAATAAACCTATCACTACTGGCCAATACTTAACTTAGGAAGAGCCCACCAGGTCGGGGAAACGAATGGCTTGTCCAATCAGATCTGGCCCGCGGGATTCAAAAGGCTGCTACAGGTCGGTGGCTAGGTGTCTCTACCGAATAACAATCGTTGGATTCAAACTTACAGTTGCCGGTTGCTGTTCTTGCGAAGGTCTCGAGCAGGTGGAGAGGGGAGAGAGCGATCTGAACTTGGACCCCCACTTTTATAGGGCCCAGGGGCTTCCCGCCTCCCGGGGCGGCCCTTGACCCTGAGTCCCAAGTGATTGGATTCTGTCCCCAGTCTCTGGGGTCGATGTGTCCAATGGTGAGGCGATTCCTCGATCGGGGGGTGGTCGCTCACCTGTCTTTGTTTCGGCCACTGCAGGCGCCGACAGGTCTGGCCCGGTATTCAATTGCTAATATGTTGCAATTGTTCCCGGGGATAGCCGATTTAACTGTGGATGTCTGAGTAGATTAGGTGTAAACAGTCCTGAATGCAACTGCAAATACCTGGGTTGATGGGCTGTTGATAGCCCTGAGTATCGATCTGGGCTACCTTCCCAGAGCCGAATATGCAATACTGTCTGCAGCTGCCTGCTTGTGTCTTCTTGGCTGCTTTTCCCAGCAGTCTTTCGGGTTAGCCATTTTAAACTGGGTTTTGGCCAGATTAATCGGAACGCAGCCATTTTACATGGCTACATCACTGTCTGTGCGGAGTCTGCATGTTCTCTCCGTGTCTGCGTGGGTTTCCTCCGGGTGGAGATTAGCTCTCCCCTGACCACCGCCTTCAACGCCTCCCAGACTACCCCACCTGCACCTCCCCGTTGTCGTTGGCCTCCAAGTATCTTTCAATACACCCCCACACCTGCCCGCACACCCCCTCATCCGCCAACAGTCCCACATCGAGGCGCCACAGCGGGCGCTGGTCCCGCTCCTCCCTCAACTCCAGCTCCACCCAATGCGGGGCGTGGTCCGAGATGGCTATGGCCTAATATTCCATTCTCTCCACTTTCGGGATTAGCGCCCTACTCAAAATGAAAAAGTCTATCCGGGAGTAGGCTGTATGGAAGTGCGAAAAGAAGGAAATTTCCCTGGCCAGCGGCCTGGCAAACCTCCATGGATCCACTCCCCCCGTCTGGTCCATAAATCCCCTGAGCACCTTGGCCGCAGCCGGCCTCTTACCCGTCCTGGACCAAGACCGGTCCAGTGCTGGGTCCAGCACCGTGTTGAAGTCCCCCCACATTATTAAACTTCCTACCTCCAGATCCGGAATCCAACCCGGCATGCGTTTCATAAATCCGGCATCATCCTAATTTGGGGCATATACGTTCGCCAGTACCACCCGCAGCCCCTGCAACCTACCACTCACCATCACATATTGACCTCCATTATCCGCTACAATATTCAGTGCCTCGAACGACACCCGCTTCCCCACCAGTATTGCAACCCCTCTGTTCTTCGCATCCAGCCCTGAATGAAAGGCCTGCCCTACCCATCCCTTTCTCAGCCTAACCTGATCTGCCACCTTCAGATGTGTATCCTGGAGCATAACCACGTCTGCCTTCAGTCCCTTTAAGTGCGCGAACACCCGGGCCCTCTTGACCGGCCCGTTCAGGCCCCTCACATTCCAAGTTATCAGCCGGATCGGGGGGCTACTTGCTCCCCCCCCTGCTGCCGACTAGCCATCTCCTTTTCGAGGCCAGCCACGTGCCCGCGCCTCCCACACCCTCCAGTCCCCGAGGCGTCGGACTCCTGCCCCGACTACCTCTCCTCCTTCCAGCTCCCCTTTGGCCAATGCAGCAGCAACCCAGTTCCCCCGCCCTCCCCCGCCTCCCCCCCTCCCCCCGCTAGATCCTCATCTAGCCATTTTGCTCCCCCCATGACACTCCCGTAAGTCAGCTGACTCCTGCTGACCCCGGCCTCTCCCGCCATTCCATCGACCCCCCAGTGTGAGAATCCCCCCACCCCTTGGCAGTCAGTGTGCGCTCCTCTCCAGCACCGCCGTTCCCCCCCAACCCCGCCCCCATCCTTCTCTAACGCGGGAAAAAGCCCCCGCTTTCCTGATCCGGCCCCCCCTCTGGCGCAGCTCCTTTTTGCGGCCTTACCCCAACTCCCCATCCCCGGGCCTCCACCCCCCTCTTCCTCCGTGGGGACCTGCCCCTCCAACACCGACGCCCACACTCTCCCACAGCCCCCACATCAAATCCATTCACCCATCCCCACCCAGCACCAAAACAAAAAGAACATTCCCCAAACGCAGTAAACACAGTAAACATCCCCCCCACGAGAAAACCCTCAGTTTGAGTCTGGATAAAGTTCCACGCCTCATCAGGCGTTTCAAAGTAGTGGTGCCGATCTTGGAACGTGACCCACAATCGTGCTGGCTGCAGCATCCCAAACTTCACCCCCTTCCGATGGAGCACCGCCTTAGCCCGGTTAAAACCAGCCCTCTTCTTAGCCACCTCCGCACTCCAGTCCTGGTAAATTCGGATCTCCGTGTTCTCCCACCTGCTGCTCCGCTCTTTTTTGTCCCATCTCAGGACACACTCTCTGTCCATAAAGCAGTGGAACCTCGCCACTACAGCCCTTGGCGGCTCGTTGGCTTTAGGCCTCCTTGCCAGGACCCGATGAGCCCCATCCAGCTCCAGGGGCTTCGGGAAAGCTCCCGTGCCCATCAGCGAATTGAGCACCATGCTCATGTATGCCCAGGCATCGGGCCCCTCCACTCCTTCAGGGAGACCCAGAATCCGAAGATTCTTCCTCCTCGACCTATTCTCCAGGTCCTCGAATTTTTCCGCCCACCTCTTGTGCAGCGCCTCGTGCGCCTCCACCTTCACCGCCAGGCCCAAGATCCCGTCCTCGTTCTCCGAGGCTTTTTGCCGCACCTCCCGGATCGCCGCCCCTTGGGCCTTCTGAGTCTCCACAAGCTTCTCAATCGCCGCCTTCATTGGCGCCAGCATTTCTGTCCTCAGCTCCGCAAAGCAGCGTTTAAGAAACCCCTGCTGCTCCTGCGACCACTGCGCCCATGCTGCTTGGTCTCCACCCGCCGCCACCTTGCTTTTCCTCCCTCGCACTTTCCTCTGCACCAGGATCACCTTTTTAGCCGCTCCACTCTTGGTCCAATCCATATACTGTCGGGGGACCTTGCTGTCACCTTCCCACACTGGAAGCCGTCGAACAATTGCCGTTGGGGCCCCTCTGAAGAGCCCAAAAGTCTGTTCCCGGTGGGAGCTGCCGAACGTGCGACCTACCTAGGCATAGCCGCACCCGGAAGTCCAATTTAATATATTTCTGAACGGTGGAGGACATACGTTCGCAAAATCTGGGATTTGACTCTAATATCAAATCCATAATATGTGGGACATGGTCTGAAATCACAATCTCCGAATACTCTGCCCTCTTCACCCAAGGGAGGAGAGACTTACCACAAAAAAGTCAATAGGTGAATAAACCTAATGGACATGGGAGAAAAAAGAAAAATCTTTATCTCTCGGGTGCAAAAAATGCCACATAGACCTCCCCCCATCTGCTCCATGAAAGCCAACAATGCCGTTGCCACCCCTGATGGGGTCAGAGATTTGGGCCTGGATCGATGGTCCATCCTGGGATCCAGAAAAAAGTTTAAGTCCCCCTCCCAAGATTAGCTGATGCGAGTCCAAATCAGGAATTGTTATGGGCCAGGGTTTAGAGAGCCCCAAAGTGTATCATGGAGTTCACCTGCCCCACAACGTTTAATAGATTGTGGTTCTAGGGAGCACACGGGCCTACCTTATAGGTGTAATGCAACAGAGATCTTCAATACTTTTAAATTAAAACAATGTTTATTTGTGAAACCAGTTAACACTTTATAAACCCTCAGTAAACATCTTAACAACTATCAACGTCAATAAATCTCCCAAAGAATACAGTACCCTATAAGTAACTCTTAATCTTTCCTTGCAACATCCATAAGACAAAGAAAAAGAACCCTTTTACAGAAAGACATCAGGATCAACTTCTCTACTGAGACATGTACCACTTTGAAGTCAGTCTGTAGCCTGCAGAGAGAGATCCTTACAGCTGCTTGCTTTGCCTGCAGCTATCCAGCTCTCAAAACAAAACTAAACACACCCTGTAGCTGCAAGTCCAAAGCGAAAGTTAAAGCAGACAGACAGCCCAGCACCACCCACACTCTGACATCACTGCAGTAATAAACACCCATTTCTTAAAGGTACACCCACTACAGCTATTGTATAAAAAACACCCATTTCTTAAAGGTACTCTCACATGACAGTTTGTTAATAAAACCTATATCATAAACATCAACCAGGACCACCGATATGCCTGTAAAGAACCCTCTAATAATCACATGTCAACCATTAGGTTTCGCCATGATCTTGATGGCCGAAAATTGAACTATTTTATTGATGAAAATGCTGCACCCCAGGTCCTATCATCAAAGCCCGAATGAAACAGTTGTCCCACCCACACTCTCCGTAACCGTGTCTGGTCCCTGACCCGCAAATGAGTCTCCTGCAAAAACACCACATCAGCATTAAAACTTTTAAGGTGAGCAAATACCCTTGACTTTTTCACTGCACCATTCAAATCCCTTTACATTCCAGGTGACCAAACGAATTGGGGCCTCCCAACACCCCCCCCCCCCCCCCACCCCCCTCCCAATCCAGAGTCAGCCATTTCCACCAAGAGGGGTTATCCAAAGGTTACTTAGAGAATACTGGCACCAGGCCCACCCAACATGGCCACCAAATCCACCTGCAAGACAAAATAAAGAAAAATCTATAGTCACCATTAGCAAACTATCCCTTGTTAAAAGCTGCCCACTTCTTTGCCAGCTCCGCACCAACGTCTTGATAAAGCCTGATGGCATGGCCTTCTCATTTATAGTTGCGATATTCCTCAGCCCATCTCAAGGCCCATCCTTTTTCCTGGAACCTGTGAAAACTCACAATAACTGCTTGCGGTGGTCCGTTGGGATGGGCTTCTGTCAAATAACCCAGCTTGGAAGAGGTATTAACCCTACCCCATCACCTTCCCAAACACCTTTGCAAAGTATTCTGTGGGAGCTGAGCCTTTCTCTGGTAACCCCACAACTCAAATATTTTGCTTCCTGGAACGATTCTCCAATCATCCACTTTGGCCTTCAGCGCTTTCATCAGCCATCAGAGACATTTCGGCTTCCAGAGGGGCAATCTGGTCACTGTGCCTCAACAGAGTCACCACCAGCCCTGTATCGTAGCATCATGCGCTTTTACCGTCTTGTTGGTCCTCTCCAGCGCCGACCAAATGGGAACCAGGGGCGTCATTCTCCAACCCCCCGCCGGGTCGGAGAATGGCCGTTGGCCGCCGTGAATCCCGCCACCGCCCCGTCGAAGTCTCCGGTACCGGAGATTGGGCGGGGGCGGGAATCGGGCCGCGCCGGTTGGCGGGACCCCCCGCTCAATTCTCCGGCCCGGATGGGCCGAAGTCCCGCCCAGAAATTGCCTGTCCCGCTGGCATAAATCAAAGCTGGTATTTACCAGCGGGACCAGGTGGCGTGGGCGGGCTCCAGGGTCCTGGGGGGGCGCGGGGCGATCTGACCCCGGGGGTGCCCCCACGGTGGCCTGGCCCGCGATCGGGGCCCACCGATCCGTGGGCGGGCCTGTGCCGTGGGGGCACTCTTTCTCTTCCGCCACCGCCACGGCCTCCACCATGGCGGAGGCGGAAGAGACTCTCCCCACTGCGCATGCGCGGGAAACTGTCGGTGGCCGCTGACGCTCCCGCGCATGCGCCGCATTTCCGCGCCAGCTGGCGGGGCAACAAACGCCATTTCCGCCAGCTGGCTCGGCCGCCAAAGATGCGGAGCCTTCCGCACCTTTGGGGCGGCGTGATGCCCGTCCGATTGGCGCCGTTTTGGGCGCCAGTCGGCGGACATTGCGCCGTTGGGGGAGAACTTCGCCCCAGATCTCTTCCTTCAACTTATGGAGATCCCCTGACACAACTAGCCATTGCTTCTCGAATTCCACCACCAAGATACTGGTAAGCATCTTGGCCGTTAGTGGAGTGGCTGGAGTCCCAGAAGCTGCCTCTGCCGTGAAGTCTCCGATTCCGTCAACAAACTTGTTTCAAGTTTCTTTGCCCTAGTTTTTCTGGGCATTTCCCTTATGTGTTTTTAAACAAAACTACTCCCAGAAACTGGGTGAAAAGGGCTAAAAGTACAATTACCCTAGCGGGAGCCACCTCGTGTACATCCTCCCCCTACATACTGCCACTGGCAGTTGGATCCCAGGATTTCAAGGATTTGAAGCCTTTTCAAGTGTTGGGGGCTTCCAAGGAAGCCTCTGACACTCCCAAAAGCTGCAGTTTCAAAGGGAGAAGATGTTGGGGAAGGGAAAGTGTTCCTGCATTGATTCTACATTGGACTGCTCATCAGCTGTCAGGCAGAACAGTTCCGGTCACTATCATGTGTGTGTGGGAGGGGTGAGGGTTGGGCGGTGACCCATTATTCCCATGGTGGGGGGGAGGATGCCCCTCCTAAATGAGGGGTTGGAGGTGCTCCCCTTGGCAGCAGGGAAGGGGGAGGGGTATCATGATTTGTGTGTGGGGTGAGGGAGCCTATCCCTGGATGCTAGGATTGGGCTGCCCGCTCAAAATGGCGGCTCGATACTTATATGTGGATAGAATCTGACGTGCTGTCCGCCATGCATGAACTTGTATGACCAAGCATGGCTCGCACCTGGGCACTGCTCCTAGTGCCAGCAGGGACCAGTCCTGATTCTCCGCTGGTGGGAGCACATAGACTCCGGAATAGAGAATCCCAGCCGATATCTTTCTTTCTCTCCATCCCACCTTTCTATGGGCGGGATTCTCCACTCCCACGCCGAAGTGGCCGCGCTGTCGTGAACGCCGTCGAGGTTCACAACGGCGCGGAACGGCCCCGGTCCCAACCGATTCAGGCCCTGACAATGGGCCAGGATCGGGGCCGCGTCATCTACCCGCGCCAGGCCTTGTCGCCCGCGTAAGAGCGGCGCCGCATAGATGACGCAGCCGGCGCCGCATAACGGGCGTGGTTGCCGTCCTCTCTAAAGCCGCCCCGCAAGAAGATGGGGGACGGATCTTGCGGGGCCGCGGAAGGAAGGAGGTCCTCCTTCAGAGAGGACGGCCCGACGATTGGTGGGCACCGATCGCGGGCCACCCCACATTTCAGGTAAAGCCTGGTGCAGGATCCCCCCTCGCCCCCCCCACAGGCCGCCCCCCCAGCGTTCACGCACCGCCCACGACTGCAGCGACCAGGTGTGGACGGCGCCAGGGGGAACCCGCCATTTAGGCCTGGCCGCTCGGCCCATCCGGGCCTCGGAATAGCGGGGGTGCCGGAGAATCGCCATTTTGGGTGTCTCCGGCGATTCTCCGGCCTGCGGCCCGAGAAACCCAACCGGGCCGTTCCCGCCGCTTGGGAGAATCGAGGGAAGGCGTCGGGCCTGCGTCCCCAGAAATTTTGGCGGCCCAGGCGATTCTCCCAGCCGGCGTGGGAGTGGAGAATCGCGCCCTATATATTGGTCTTGCAGACTTTCTTCTCTTCCAAAGCTGAAAAAACATCACCCTAAGTACCCTTTATAACAGCCATAGAACATACTCAACAGGAATTGACTTCAACTCTGTACCTTAACCCACTCACTCATCCCATTTCATTCCTTCGTGGTTCACTCAAATTTAACCTGACAATCACAAATGCAAAGCTTACCATTACATGGTATGTCAGCTCACAAATGAAGATTGGTAAAGGGCAAATTAGTCAAGGAAGCCTAATGTCCACAGGACTGTACACAACAGAGATGATGCCCTTTTTAACTCCACATGTATAGATCCTTCCCCATGTTTATATCCCTCCTCCATGACTAATTTAGTTTGATACTGACAATTCATAACATCAACATCCTGTTTGATGGAGCAGCTCTTCATACCCAGCCTCCTATCCATTACCAAAATCATCTGGGAGGGTTAATTATTGGACATTCTGAATTCTCTCTCAGTGCACCAGACCAGGGGTGAGATTCTCCGACCTCCCGCCGGGTCAGAGAATCGCCGGGGGCTGGCGTGAATCCCGCCCCCGCCGGTTGCCGAATTCTCCGGCACCGGAGATTCGGCGGGGGCGGGAATCGTGCCGCGCCGGTTGGCGGGCCCCTTCCCCCCGGTGATTCTCCAGCCCGGATGGGCCGAAGTCCCGCTGCTGGAATGCCTGTCCCGCCGGCGTGGGTTAAACCACCTCTCTTACCGGCGGGACAAGGCGGTGCGGGCGGGCTCCGGGGTCCTGGGGGGGGGGGGGTGGGTGCGGGGCGATCTGGCCCCGGGGGGTGCCCCATGGTGGCCTGGCCCACGATCGGTGCCTACCGATCCGCGGGCGGGCATGTGCTGTGGGGGCACTCTTTCCCTTCCGCCTTCGCCATGGTCTCCACCATGGTGGAGGCGGAAGAGACCCCCTCCACTGCGCATGCGCGGGGATGCCGTGAGCGGCCGCTAACGCTCCCGCGCATGCGCCGCCCAGCAATGTCATTTCCGCGCCAGCTGGCGGGGCACCAAAGGCCTTTCCCGCCAGCTGGCGGGGCGGAAACCAGTCCGGCGCGGGCCTAGCCCCTCAAGGTTAGGGCTCGGCCGCTCAATATGCGGTGGATTCCGCACCTTTGGGGCGGCGCGATGCCGGGCTGATTTGCGCCGTTTTTGGCGCCGGTCGGCGGTCATCGCGCCGATTACGGAGAATTTCGTCCCTGGGTGCCGGAATATGGATACTAGCGGCTTTTCACAGTAACTTCATTGCAGTGTTAATGTAAGCCTACTTGTGCCAATAAAGATTTTTATTATATATGTAAGAAGTTGTAAAGTTAAGTAGCAATAGTTCAGCATTAACACCCACTGATTATACATTTAATTCAGATCAGTGTCTGAGATTAATAAGAAAGGGTTTGATTCCTTAGATAGGTCAAGTAGTTTATTGAAAAGCTTATACCAGCATATTTTTTAAAAATACAATCTCATGCTTATGAGCTAGCATCCTCTGGGAGGATGGTGTTAACCTTCTGAGACATTGGGTGATAATCTTGTATTCGTGGAGGTGCTATTCATTCCTCTTGGATCTTCTGTTCATGTGTGAATTAACCTGCAGTGCTGGTAGCCCTATCTGATCTAACTGGCTTATAAGTCTATGTTGTGATATTACTTGCTTTATTATTAATGCAATGTGTAAACGCTTTATCAGCCTGTTTGGTGCATTTCAAAGAATATCTGTATTTGTTTAAAATAAAATTAGTGTACCAATTCATTTTTTTCCAATTAAGGGGCAATTTAACGTGTTCAATCCACCTACCTTGTACATCTTTGGGTTGTGGGGGCGAAACCCACGCAAACACGGGGAGAATGTGCAAACTCCACACAGACAGTGACCCAGAGCCAGGATCGAACCTAGGACCTCGGCACCATGAGGCAGCAGTGCTAACCCACTGCGCCACCATGCTGCCCTGAATGTCTGTATTTTAATAGATTGGGTGGGAACAGGATTAGGCAACGGGAACAGAGAAGCTGTGACTATTTTAGCGCTCAAGGCTCAAAGAATTCTTAACCCAGTGTTATGGGCGAGGCGTTTCCAGAACCCCAAAATGTATCATGGAGTTCAACCAACCTCTCCCTTTAATGGATTTGTTGCTTTTCCTAGCACACGGCTTTTTCCCGAGGTGTGGGATTACAATTATGGACACGTGGGTTTTTAAACACAAAACACTGTTTATTCCATGAACTCAACTTAACATCTTAAATAAACATTGGATCTCTTAAAACCCCTTACTTCAAAGATAACTCAGAAAATATTGCAACAGTAAATAATTCCTTAAAACGTTCCTTCAAACTTCCAAGAGACTTAACACCTTTAAACAAAATCACATCAGGTTAAGGGTTTTACTATTATGAGTTTAAATCACCCAAATGATCCAGAGATAGTCTTTCATGGCAGAGATCCAGCTCACTGCAAAACACAGACACTCCCAAGCTCTTTTCAAAACTGAAACTAAAAACCTGCAAAACTAAACTGCAAAATGGCTGACCTGACCTCAGCCCCACCCGCTCTCTGACATCACTGTTTTCTTAAAGGTACATTGCTTAAATAGCCATGTCTTGAAAGTACTCTCACGTGATACCAGCTTGGTCTGTGACCGTAAACACTGACCAGCAAATTATTTAAATGCCATAGACTACCTCCTCTTCGTCGGCTTGTTCTGTCTGAAACTACTTTTGGAATTATCACTTCCACTTCTAGTACATAATGATCCCTGGAAATAAAACTGTCCCTATTTTTAGGATGTTAATCTCAGAGAGCTTATGTCACATTGATGGAGAGTGTTTGCTTTTCTGAAATTAGGGCTGAGGTACAATGTTGAGGGACAGTTGAACTAGCCTTACTCTGCATCACTGCTGTATCTGACATGGGCCTGCCCGATGGCAGCATCGGCTGCCTTAGATGGGGAATGTTCCATTCCTCACCATTAACATTCCTTACATTGATTACAAAATATAGGGCAAATAAATGTCCAGTGCAAAGCTTAACATCTTAAATCGAAGGAAAACTGTTGTGTTATATAGCTTCTCTCATAAATATTCCAAATAACTTTGGTGCAGCTAATTATTTGTATTTTGTAGATAAATTCAACAAGATCCCACTGGACCAGTTAGAAACTCAGGGAGCAATTCAACGGTCTCATCCCATCTGATTTGATGTTGGGATGAGGCCATGAATCTCGCGAGAGGCCTCTCCGACACCCAGGATTCACCGGCTGTGCCTGGGAGACCTCGTCAGGGCGCTGTTTAGTACTGGTCTACACAAACATGGGCCGTCGTAACAGCACCTGGGTGAGTCTCTCAGGCCATTGGAGACCCCCGGGTGGTCGGGCATTGGGCGGGGTGGTACTCTGGCACTCCTGCTGGCACCTGGGAACCTTTGCACTGCTAGCCTGGCACCTTGGCATTGCCATCCATGTCAGGGGTCAGGCCCGGGGATGCCTTGTCCATGGGAGGTGAGGTGAGGGGGGCTCGAGGACCCTGGAAGAAGTATGTTGGGTGAAGGTCGCTGAGGGTGTCGAAGATCCGCAAGTAGTCTTCCAGCACTGGTGAGCTGAGCTCGTAAGTGTGGCCTCGACAGAGTGTTCCTCGCCCAGGCAAAATAAAATGGCAAAGCGTCATTGGATAATGGCACTGCACTGAGAAACATCCCACTAAACACTCCCAAAACCAGAAATGTTCTGGTTGAATCGCGCCCATAGAAACATAGTAAATAAGAGGAGTAAGAGGCCATTTGGCTCTTTGAGCCTGTTCCACCATTTAATTTGATCATGGCTGATCATCCAACTCAATAGACTGATCCTGGCAAGGCTCAACCTGACGCAACTAAAGGTGGCACACAGAGCCCACTTCACAAGAACCCGTATGCGTAGGTTCTTCCCGGTGGTGGTGGATAGATGTGAACAATACCAAGGAGGCCTGGCCAACCACACCCACATGTTCTGGTCTTGCCCCAGGCTTGCGGGGTACTGGACAGCCTTCTTTGGGGCAATGTCCAAAGTGGTGGGGATGAGGGTGGAGCCATGCCCGAAAGTGGCGGTCTTCGGAGTATCAGACCAGTCAGATCTATTCCTGGGGAGGAGGGCGGACGTCCTTGCCTTTGCCTCCCTGATTGCCCGCCGTAGAATCTTGTTTGGCTGGCGGTCAGCAGCACCGCCCAAAGCTGCAGACTGGCTGTCCGACCTCAATCTCTCCGGATGGAGAAAATCAAATTCGCCATCCGAGGGTCGGACGACGGCTTCCACAGAACGTGGGAGCCATTCGCCCAGTTGTTCCAGGACCTGTTTGTGGCCAACAAACAGGCAGAAGAATAGCCAGGTAGCCAAGAAACAGGGGAGAGTAGCCAAGGCGTGAGAGGGAGGGATAGGCCTGGGGTGGGGGGGTGGTGGGGCTAAACCTAAGAGAAAAGATAGGAGAACCATAGGAAAAGGGAAGGGGGGGGAGGGGTGTAGAAGGGGGGATGAGGGGGGAAGAGGGAAGAGGGAGAAGACAGGGAACAATAGAGGGGAACCAGAGAGTGGGGGGGGGGAGGCGAGGGAATGATAGCCGGAAGGAGAGCACGGGAAACGACAACAAACTCAGCAAATACAGTAACAGAGAGCAAGGAAAATATGGATGAAAGACGGGACGAACGGCCGATGCGGAGGTGAACGCGTGACGACAACGGCAGCGAAAACGGTCCGTGAGAAGCAAGTAACAACGTCAACACCAGATCCATTCGCGTATTGCCCTCTCTGTACTAGACATAACTAATGTAATTGTTTCTCCGGCACCCAAATATATATGTACCTCCCCAGTTTCCCCCCCCCCCCCACACAAACAGGTGCTTACTTATTTGTTAAACATAATATTGCTAATTGTACAGAGTTGCTGTTGTTGAGCTAGTGCACAATATCCTACCATTTATTTTTATTTATTTTTCTCTTCTATATATATATATATATATATATATTTTAATCTGTGTACATAACTGTAAATATACTATGTTCAAAAACCCAATAAAAAACATTTATTTAAAAAAATAGCCTGGTCCCACCTTCACTCCACATCCTTTAATCCCCTTTTCCCCATGTGCCATATCTAACTGTTTCTAGAAAACATACAAAGTTTTGGCCTCATTCCAGAGGTTCACCACTGTCTGGGTGAAGAAAGTTCTCCTCATCTCTGTCCTAAATGGTCTACCCCGTATCCTCAGACTGTGACCCTTGGTTCTGGACACCCCCACCATCGGGAACATGCTTTTGTATCTGCCTTGTCTCGTCCAATTAGAATTTTATAGGTTTCTGTGAGATTCCCCTCTCATTCTTCTGAATTCCAGCGAATATAATCCTATCCGATTCAATCGCTCCTCATATGTCCGTCCCAGGAATCAGTCTGGTAAACCTTTTGTTTATAGAATTATAGAATTTACAGTGCAGAAGGAGGCCATTCGGCCCATCGAGTCTGCACCGGCTCTTGGAAAGAGCACCCTACCGAAGCCCACACCTCCGCCCTATCCCCATAACCCAGTAACCCCACCCAACACTAAGGGCAATTTTGGACACTAAGGACAATTTAACATGGCCAATCCACCTAACCTGCACATCTTTGCGCTGTGGGAGGAAACCGGAGCACCCGGAGGAAACCCACGCACACACGGGGAGGACGTGCAGACTCCGAACAGACAGTGACCCAAGCCGGGAATCGAACCTGGGACCCTGGAGCTGTGAAGCAATTGTGCTATCCACTATGCTACCGTGCACTCCCTCTATAGCTAGAACTTCCTTCCTCAGATAAGGAGACCGAAATTGCCCACCATATTTCAGATGTGGCCTCACCAAGGCCCTGAGTAATTGCAGGAAGACATCCCTGCTCCTGTACAGTTACTCTGCTTTTGATTATGTTAATGAGGGAAGGATGTTGGGCAGGACAGAAACTAGAAGTCAGTACCTCGCATAATCTTTCTTAATATGCCATAAACAAGTGCAGAAAATAATCAAAAAGGCTAATACAATTTGAATCTAGAGGATTGGTGTATAAACACACAGATATGCTGCTGCTATACAAAACCCTGGTTGGACCCCACTTGGAACACTGTGAGCAGTCTGGGTACCACACCTTAGGAAGGATATATTGGCTTTGGAGGGAATACAACATAGGTTTCCGAAAATGATACCTGGACCTCAGGGGTTAAGTTACGAGAAGAGATTACACAAATTAGGTTGGTTTTTGCTGGAATTTAGAAGCTTAAGGGATGATCTGATCGAAGTCTTCAAGACGGAGTATATAAAGATGAACTATTCCCACTGTTTGGAGATTATAGAACTAGGGGAGGTATTGTCTAAATATTAGGGCTAGACCGTTCGGGAGAGATGTTAGGAAGCACTTCTTCACTGAAAGGATGGTAGAGGTTGGAACTCTCTCCCACAACCAGCAGTTGAAGGTAGAACAGTTATGAATTTCAAATCTGAGATGGATTTTTTTTGTTAAACAAAGATATTAAGGAACATGAGCCAAAGCCGATATATGGAGTTGGATCTTCGATCAGCCATGATCTCACTGAATGGCGAGCAAGGCTTGAGGGTTGAGTGGCCTACACTGTTACTATCTAATCAGTTGATCGGAAGCAGGACGAAGAATACATCGGATGTAATGAAATTAATGTTTGCTAATGAGAGTGATTTAAAAAAAGATAAGACATGTTACTTTTAGACATTTCAGGGAGGATAAGATTCTTAATTTAGTTAAATAATTTGTCAGAAGAAAGGGCAGTAGGAAACTGAGGCATACAGACCAGGAAGATATTTGATCTCCAGTTCATATTGTGCAAGCTGGTCTCAGCCAGGGAAATGACAAGAGCAAAGGTATTTCAACATATACCATGGGTGGAAGTTTCTGTATTTTTTCCAAAATGTTGACTCGGGTGAGAAAAACAGTGTGCAGCCGGCTGGCTTTTCCCACCATATTTTCCAATAATTTGAAATAGAAATGCTGGAGGTGGGTCCATGCTGTAATGCTGGGAGCCCGCCCCATGGACAATGTTTTAGTTCCAGAGATCGGGGCGCCCTTTCGAACAGAAATGAAAATAAAAACAAGGATCTGCTCCCATGGACATGGAGACCATCCCCACACAGGTAGACCCACGCCACGGGGATCTCCCCGCACACACTACACTCTGTATGCTTCACCCAATGCCTGAGTCTATGAATTTACATTATGTATTTATGGTAGAATAGTGGTTAGCGCCAGGGTCCCAGGTTCGATTCCCGGATTGGGTCACTGTCTGTGCGGAGTCTGCACGTTCTCCCCGTGTCTGCGTGGGTTTCCTCCGGGTGCTCCGGTTTGCTCCCACAGTCCAAAGACGTGCAGGTTAGGTGGATTGGCCATGATCAATTGCCCTTAGTGTCCAAAAAGGTTAGGAGCGGTTATTGGGTTAGGGGGATAGGGTGGAAGCGAGGGCTTAAGTGGGTCGGTGCAGACTCGATGGGCTGAATGGCCTCCTTCTGCACTGTATGTTCTATGTTTTTATATGTATGGAATGATCTGTCTGGATTGTACGCAGAACAAAGCTTTTCACTGTACCTAGGTACACGTGACAATAAATCAAATCAAATCAAATCAAATATGGGGAACACCCTACCACCCACAGACACGGGAAACTTCCCCAACTTACATGCCCCTAGCAGTACCCTGGCCCTTCCCCCCAGTGCCAGAGGCAATGTCCAAGGAGTGCCCGGGTATGCTCTCCCCCCAGGCTGTACTTATCCTTGCATCCCTGGCGCTTTTGCTTTGTCTGGTTCACGTTTCTCCAGACCTGTTGGTCAATGTGACACCACGTCAGCGGGGGGGCAGATCCAAAATGATACATCGGGGAAATCTGCTAATGATATTCAAATGTATTTAAACGAGGTCCCTGTCATTGCTTGGTGAGCACTCCATTATGTCACTGGCGGGGATGGCAGAGATTTCACTGGCGAGAATCTTCATTTTTGGCCTCTCGGGGGATTTTGCACCCCTGTTGCCATTTGTGCCCACGTCAAAAGGGGGCACGAAATCCTGGCACTTCTCAGACCACTTAACAAGTGGGAAAAGATGGAACTGATTGGGAAAGTAAAGTGGTCAGGGAGAAGGGTTCTCAGAACTAAGAGGCACTGTTTTAAAATTAGGTGTTGCCCTTATAGGGCAGAGATGATGAGAATTGTTTTCTCTCAGAGTGTTGAGCAACTTTGTTACTCCGCCTCAGAAGACGGTGTTAGCTGGAGCAGTGAATAAGCAGAGTTCGATGGATTCTTGTTGAATAAGGAATCAAAGACTACCGGGGATGGGTGTGAATGTCGATCTCGAAACACAAACAGATTAGCCAGGAACATTTAGAATTGCGGAGCAGGCTCATGAGGCCGAATGGCCTACTTCTGTACCTCTTCGTATGTTTTAGGCTTATTTTGAAAAGGTGGAGAGATAGCAACGTGGCGTAATTTTGAGAGGCAGTGGTGGCTATGAGAAATTGACTCGCTGGACCAAGGGTAAAGTTCATGGACATACCTGAATTTGTGCCAGAGTGGCTGTGGGCCGCAATGTTGTTACTGAGCTGGAGCTTGTGAAGGACAGAGGCAGAAAGGCTGCCCAGAAGAGTATCGATCCCCGAGGTGATGAATGTATGGATTAGGGTGAAGGAGTGTGAGAACATAAATATCTAATGTTCTGGAAATGGAATTACTGGCAAAAGACTAGCTAAGAGGGAGACAGCTCAGTCCAGGGTCAAATAGTACTCCCAACATTCTGTACCTCTAGATTTAGCCAGTAGGGTCAGCCAAAGGGATTTATTAAATACAAGTCATCAATAAAGTATGTGCCGGGGAGAACTGAAGTCAGCAGCTTAATTGAGTTTAGCCTTAGAATCATAGAATCCCTACAATGCAGAAGGCCATTCGGCCCATCAGATCTGCACCAACTGTGGGAGGAAACCTTGGGCAGCACGGCAGCACAGTGGGTAGCACTGTTGCTTCACAGCTCCAGGGTGCCAGGTTTGATTCCCGGCTTAGGTCACTGTCTGTGCAGAGTCTGCGCATTCTCCCCGTGTCTACGTGGGTTTCCTCTGGGTTCTCCGGTTTCCTCCCACAGTCCAAAGATGTGCAGGTTAGCTGGATTGACCATGCTAAAATTGCCCTTAGTTTCCCAAAACGTTAAGTTGGGTTACGGGGATAGGGTGGAGGTGTGGGCTTGAGTAGGGTGCTCTTTCCAAGGGCCGGTGCAGACTAGATGGGCCGAATGGCCCCCGTCTGCCCTGTAAATTATATGTTATATGACCCTCCGAAACAGTACCATAGGCCTACTCTCCCGCCCTATGCCTGTAACTCTGTGCCAATTCAAATAAGGATGCAAAGCCTTATGGGCTAAGAGAACATTAACCAGGATGTGAAGTAACTTCCACTGAAAATTGTTCTGCTATGGACATGGTCTGAGAATCAGGTCAGCATCTGGCTGTGATGCTATCTGCGACTTTTCCGATCATATGCAATTTCTCGATTCACATGAGAAGAGTGGTCAATTGACCTAGATACTGGGGAGCATCAGGGGCCCAGGGAACTCTAACCTTGTTATTTAAACACCAGAAGTAACCTATTTATTTTAAATTGTTTAACACTGATGTTTAAATATTAACCACTCATATAATTCAGCCTTGAATTTTCAGAAGGAAGAGGGGAAGAGAAAAAGCCTCTGACAATAACTTAAGCTTTGGTCCAGCAGGAATGTTTTGTTTTGCGTGCTGTTGCCATGACAATTTATTCACTGCGTTTTACTAAATTTGTCTTCATGAAGATGAATAGTGATAGGAGAAGACAAGGGTACAGATTTATGCTGCAGAATGGTAAATTGGAACTAGACTGAGGCTGTCTGAAGCTTGTGTCGCAGAGAGCGGAGACTTTTATGGTATCTGTCAGCTCCAGCCTCATGTTTGAGTAATGAAAGGTTATTGTTCAATTATGGATTGCGACTCAGTCCCTTCAAATATGTCATAATTTTCTGCAGTCTTACTTAAAAAAACAGGAGTGAGTCAGCTGAATTGGGACTCTGGTGGGTGAACTGCACCACTCAGAACCCTTCCTGCCTCTGCCTACAGCTGCCATCTAGTGTCAGTCAAAGAGACTGCAGGTCAGTTCCAGACAAAGAGAGATTCCCTTCTGCTCTTCATAAAGTGGGATCTTTAAAGTTGCCAGAGGCACAAAAAAAAACTGGGCCTTGGTTTAATGACTTATCTAAAGGATAGCACTTTCTCGGTACTGCGCTTTAGTGTCAGCCTTCATTATGTGTTCAGGCTTTTTGAGTGGGATTTTGGCAGTGTCAGCTGGGGCTTAATTAGTAGGACTGTCGGGCGCAATCTGTCAGTCTTGCCATGCACGGGATTTACCAACCTCATCATGCCTCGTGAGATCTCATTAGACTCGATCTTGAAACCGCCCATTGAGTTCGGGACCCAGATTTACATATTCAGCAGTTAGTCTCACTTGAATGTAGCTACACTGATCTACCCAGTGTCCGGGACCTAACAGCCTCGCCTTGTAGACCTCGAGCGGGCTCATATAGCACTGGTTTCCACAAATGTGGACCAGGTGTATAGCCTGGGGGGGGGGGGGGGGGGAGCAGACTCCCAGGCGACCCGTGGTCCCTGGGTGATCGGGCTCTGGGCAGGGTGATACCCTGGAACCCCCGATGCCACCTGGGTGCCAGCCTGACGCTGCCAGAACTCGGCGGCACATTCCTTGCTGAGTCCCAGAAATGAAGCAGAGTCCCGTTTAATAGTGAGGGTGTTCTTGTCACTGCCAGCGCCAGGAAACACCTCGCTAAACCCACTTGACACGGGATTCTGTTTACTTTCCGTTAAATCGATCGCCTCATCACTTCTAAGTGAAGATGTCTAGTGAGGTTCGGATTAATCTTTTTTTCTAAATTTAGAGTACCCAATAATTTTTTTTCCAATTAAGGGTCAATTTAGCGTGGCCAATCCACCCAACCGGCACATCTTTGGGCTGTGGGGGCGAAACCCATGCAAATACGGGGAGAATGTGTAAACTCCTCACGGAGAGTGACCCGGGGCCGGGATTGAACCCGGGTCCTCAGCGCCGTATGCAGCAGTGCTAACCACTGCGCCACCGTGCTGCTCTGGTTCGGGTGAATCTTGCGAGACAACTCAAGCCTCTCGTGAGATTCAACGGCCCCGTTGCATCACCAAGTCGTGCGTGCACTGTAGCACAGCAGGGCAGCACGGTAGCACATTGGTTAGCACAGTTGCTTCACAGCTCCAGGATCCCAGGTTCGATTCCCGGCTTGGGTCACTGTCTGTGCGGAATCTGCACGTTCTCCCCGTGTCTACGTGGGTTTTCTCCGGGTGATCCGGTTGCCTCCCACAGTCCAAAGATGTGCAGGTTAAGTGGATTGGTCATGCTAAATTGCCCTTAGAGTCCAAAAAGGTAGGTTGGGTTACGGGGATAGGGTGAAGGGTGCTCTTTCCAAAGGCGAGTGCAGACTCGATGGGCCAAATGGCCTCCTTCTGCACTGTAACTTCTATGCTTCTATGTGACAAAGCCGTTAATCGTGCCTTGAATGGTTTCCGGATTGGGAAACTAAAGAGTGGTCAAGACCGGCTCCTCAGAGATCGGAGTCCATTTTTAAAGGGTGTCCCAATCTCAAAGTTAAGTTGAAAGTCCCCCACACCCCCCACCCACAGATATTGCGACCCCGGTGCAAACATGGGCAACACATGAGACCCTCAATCCCAGAGGGGCAATTCCCCCCCCCAGGTCCATTACTAAATGTTCCCGTCTTCTCTCAGGCCCCACCTCCAAGAGCCAGCTTGAGGCATCTGCTCCTTCATGTGTCATCTTTAGCACCCCCTTGATACCCCTCCCTTCAGGCCCTCTCTTTCATAATCCCTTTCAGCAGCCCCCCCCCCCCCCCCCCCCCCCCCACCCCCCCTTTCATGGCCATGGCCCGCTCAGGTCCCGCAACCTATCAATGATACCCTGGTACTAGGACAGTACCAATCATGTTTCGGAGTGGGATTTTTGCAGTGTCAGCTGTGACTTAATTAGTAGAATTATCGGGTGCCGGAATGTGGTGACTGGGGGCTTTTCACAGTAACTTCATTGCAACGTAAGCCTACTTGTGACAATAAAGATTATTATTATTAGAACCTTGGACATGGTGATGAAAAACGACCCGTGAAATTTCTCCAACTTCGGGCAAGACTAGAACATATGGACATACCCCACCTAACCTGCACACCTTTGGACACTAAGAGGCAAATTATCATGGCCAATCCACCTAACCTGCACATCCTTGGACAGTGGGAGGAAACATCGCACATCTCCTCTAAATGTTGCCCCACGGACCTTAAACCTTTGCCCCTGGTGACTGACCCCTCCACCCTGGGAAAGAGTGCCTGCCCATCCACTCTATCCATGCTCCCGTTAATCCCATCCAATGAAGGCAAGCATGCTGTATGCTTTCTTGACTATCTTGCCCACTTGTGTTGCTACCTTCAAAGATCTGTGGACGTGCACACCCAGATCTCTTTGACTTTCTATACTCCTAAGAGTTTTGCCATTTACGGTATAGTTCCCCTCTATGTTAAACCCACCAAAATGCATTACCTCACATTTGTCCAGATTAAACTCCATTTGTCTCCAACCTATCTATGTCCTACTATATCTTTTGACAATCCTCAACACTATCTGCCACTCCACCAACTTACTAATCAGACCAGCTACATTTTCCTCCAAATCGTTTATGTACACCACAAACAACAGAGGCCCAAGCACAGATCCCTGTGGAACACCACTAGTCACAACCTTCCATTCAGAAAAAGACCCTTCTACTGCTACCCTTTGCCTTCTGTGACCGAGCCAGTCCTGTGTCCATCTTACCATCTCACCTCTGATCCCATGTGACTTCACCTTTTGTACCAGTTTGCCATGAGGCACCTTGTCAAAGGCTTTACTGAAGTCTATGTAAACAACATCCATCGCCCTCCCCTCATCAATCATCTTTGTCATCTCCTCAAAAACTCGATCAAGTCAGTGAGGCACAACCTCCCCTTCACAAAACCATGCTGTCTATCGCTAATGAGTCCATTTATTTCCAAATGGGTATAAATCCTGTCCCTGAGAATTCTCTCCAATAATTTACCTACTGCCGACGTGAGGCTCACCGGCCTATAGTTTCTAGGATTATCCCTGCTACCTTTCTTAAACAGCGGTACCACATTACTATTCTCCAGTCCTCTGGGATCTCACCTGTAGCCAATGAGGATACAAAGATGTCAGTCCAGGCCCCCGCAATTTCCTCCCTTGCTTCCCTCACAAGGTTGAGGGATTGACCCTTTATAGCGCTTCGCACCATAATCCTTCTTCCAGCCCAATCTCCAGCTCTTCCTCCCACTTGGTCTTAATCCCTTCTATAGACGCCTTGTCCTCCACCATAATCCTACCATAGCTTGCTGAGATGACCCCACTCTCCCCCCCACTGACCCTCCCCCCCCACCCGCTCCACCCGATTGCCACAGGAATTGCTGCGTCACCCGTACCCCACCCCCACACACAGTACGCACTCATGAGGGTGACATGACGCCCCCCACCAAACTCCTCCACCAGATCTCCCCCCCAGCAGAGTCCCCCCATATCAGCGACCCTCCCATAACAGAGATCTCCCCCATATCAGAGATTCTGTCATAATTAAGAACCCAGCATAGCAGAGATATGGTCGGGGTCTCTGATGGTGGGGCTGATGGGATCTCTGGTGAGGGTCCCTGATGAGGGGTCTGGTGGAGGTCTCTGATGGGGAGGTTTTGATGGGGAACTGGGGGGTGGACAGGATTTGCGTTGTGGGGGTGAAGGGGGCCCTCTGATGGACTTTGGGGGCACCTACCTTAAATACTTAGCCTCTTGGCCCACCACATCAGGGCCACGCTGGCAAATACTTGCATCAATCCACACCCTCGTGAATCCCGGCCCAGTGGGCTGGAGCATCACGGAGGTGTGGATAATACGCCGTCCAGCGCATTAATAAGACTCAAATAGATCAATTTGACCCATTTTTATCCTCCCGCTGGTGTAGGGCGTGAACCTCAATGTCGCCGCCACCGGGGTCCAGAGCATTGAACAATCCCGTTTTTTCTCCGACACTGATTCTCTGCCGCATCAGCAACTCCACAATGGCAGCAGGCAGCGGAGAATCCCCCCGTGCCCAGTTAGTTGTTTTCAGCCGAGGGTATATGAAGGGGGAAATAGCCAGGCTTCCCATTCGTGATTCAATAGTTTCTGCTGAAAATTGTGTGTGTGAGTGAGTGTGAGTATGTGTGTGTGAGTATAGGTGTGTGTGAGAGTGTGTGAGTGTATGTGTGTGTGTGAGTATGTGTGCATGTGTGTGAGTGTGTGTGTGAGTATCTGTGAGTATTGAACAAGATCCAAATTGAGCTTCAACATTGAAGCTCACTATCATGACCCACAAATAAAAATGGACAATTTTAAATGTTCATTTTCTGTTCTCAGGAAAAGGCCATTGAAAGTTGAAATAGTTTTCCTTCTATTGTTTCTACAAAAAGATGAGGAAGATCTTTTGTTGAATGATTCTTTGTACAACCGAGTGACTTGCTACGCTGCTTAAAGGCCAGTAACAGTCAACAACATAAAATGGGCTGGAGTCCAATGTTCCTTCTAAGCTGCACAGATGCACTGACATGCAGCATTCAGGAATATTATGCACAGTGTAACAAACAGACCATGCACAGCGAAGAAAAACTAGGGGTGACATTAATGGGGTAACACGTAAGCCTGACTAGATAGGGGTGGTACGTTCCTATTGTTGGTGGTCATCAGTCAACTAGTTAGATTTTTATGCCATCAGGCAAAACACCATCATCACACCCTCAATCTGGGTTGAGTCCAAAGCCAGTGACCAGCACTGCAATGACAATGTTCCATCCCAGTTAACACCACCCAATCCCTCTTTGGAGTTGTTTTGACAAGAAGAAAATAAATGATTGAATTTATTGATGCTGAACAATCTCACATGACTCATAAACAAAGACAGTGGTCGAACAGTGCATTATTATTGGATACTGACAGAGTGGCTGAGTTCAGAGCTTGGTTCTGTTGATAGCTTACCAAGGATGATAAAATTGTTTCATGGAGTTCCTTCGCTTCCTCAGCCTCTGAATGGAACCCATTGCAGTGATACGTGCCACCCTAATCTATACCCTCTACATTTAAATATATGTTAGTGATTTGATCGAACTCTCACTATTTTGGCCTGCACTGAAGCCCATTCAGACTAAGAAGGAACTTTGGCCAACGTCCAGTTGTACCATTTAATAACCTGGTGTAATTACTGTATTCCTGACAAGCCTGAATAGCTCTACTGCTGTTACAATAACCTCAGGCCGATAAATGTGTATTTTCAACGCATTTAGAAACGGTTCACTGAAGGTGCGGAGCAGAATAACAGATGGTAATTTAATGGCAACAGATCAACAACAACTTGAATTTATATAGCCTCTTTGACAGACTGAAATCTCCAAAGGCGCTTCATTGAATCAGACAAAATTTGGCACCAAGCCACCTAGAGATATTAGGTCAGGCAATCAAAAGCTTGATCAAAGACTTGCTTATAAGGTTTTTGTTTTAATTTAGAGTACCCAATTCTTTTTTTTTCCAATTAAGGGGCAATTTAGCATGACCAATTCATGAAGGAAGTGAGGATGCACAAGAGACCAGAATTGTAGCAGAGATCTTAGAGCATTGCAGGATTGAAGTCTCTCTTTCCCATAGGCAGTCGCCCAGAGTCGAGGATAGAACCATAGAACCACAGCAAGGAAACGGCAAAGAAAGGCCCATCTTGTCCATGCCAACCCAAAGATACCGAGGTGCCCTTTCTAATCACATCTTCCTGAACACGGCCCATAGCCCTGCAGTTTACAGAACGCAAGGTGCAGATCCAGGGACTTTAAAAAAGAATTTAAGGTCTCTGCCTCGACCACCAACTCAGGCAGCGAATTCCAGCAACCCACCATCCCCTGGGGGAAAACGTTTTCCTCATGTCCCCTTTAATCTTTCTGCCACTTAGCTTGAATTTATGACCCTTGGTTTTTGAACAGGGGACACATGTTCCTCCTGTCTACTCTTTCTCTACCCCTCATAATGTTGTATACCTCAATCATGTCATTCCTCAGCCTTCTCTGTTTCAAGGTAAACAACCTCAACTTCTCCAATCTCTCCTCATAGCTACAATTCTCCAGCCCTGACGGTAGCACAGTGGTTAGCACTGTTGCTTCACAGCGCCAGGGTCCCAGGTTCGATTCCCGGCTTGGGTCACTTTCTGCACGTTCTCCCCGTGTCTGCAGGGGTTTCCTCCGGGTGCTCCGGTTTCCCCCCACAAGTCCCGAAAGACGTGCTTGTTAGGTGAATTGGACATTCTGAATTCTCTCTGTGTATCCAAACAGGCGCCGGAATGTGGTGACTAGGGGCTTTTCACAGTAACTTCATTGCAGTGTCAATGTAAGCCTACTTGTGACAATGAGATGATTATATTCTCGTAAATCTTCTCTGCACTCTCTCCAGAGCAATTACATCCTTTCTGTAATACTCCAGTTGTGGCCTTACCAGTGTCTCATACAATTCTATCATTATATGCCTACTTTTGTATTTGATTCCACTGACAATGAAGGACAGCATTCCATATGCCTTCTTTACAACCTTATCTACCTTTAGGGATCTGTGCACTTGCACGTCAAGATCTCTCACTTCATCTATCCCTCTCAGTATATTCTCGTTGATCGTGTATTTCCTTTCACTGTTTGACCTCCCTCAATACTTACCCGAGTTGAATTCCATCTGCTACATGTAGTGATCTGTACATCTGTGCATACATCTGCACGTACACCAGGGAATACAGCACAGATGTAACAGCCACAGCATCACTAGAGGGCAGCATCAGAGACGGGTATAAAGGGTCGAACCCAAGGCAGGATCCGCCTCTTTCAGAAGCACAGGGCTAGTGAGCAGCAGCAGACAGAGACAGCTCAGCATAGGCAGTTTACCTTAGCTTCACTGGTCATACCTCTTGACTGTATTATATCTAGTTAAGCTCTGGAAACAGAACAAACCCACTGAATAAAGTATTTGTGTTAACTGGAAGTCTACAATCTTTATTCACACTTAGAGAATAACATACTACCTTCCTGCCCACTTTTTTTTTTAAAATACATTTTTTTACAAACATGTATCAAAACAGGTTACAGCGAATAAACACTCAGGGAAACATGCTTCCCAACAATCAATTATACAGTCGGTACAGATTTTTTTCCCTTTTCCGCCCCGCCCCCACGACGAACAGGCCCTCAAACACGGTCACAAGCATCCCTCACCTTTCCTCAAACCCCCCTGAAGAGCCCCTTAACTCATACTTTATATTCTTTAATCTCAGGAAGTCGTACAGGTCACCCAAGCAAGTCGCTACCCCCGGTGGCGATGCCGATCGCCACTCCAGCTAAATTTGCCGCCATGCAATCAGAGAGGCGAAGGCCAAGACATCGGCCTTCCTCCTCTCCATGAGCTCCGGCTTCTCTGAAACCCCAAATATCGCCACCAAAGGGTCCGGGTCCCTCCCCTATCCTGGTAAAGACTGCGAACACTCCCACCCAGAATCTTCCCAATTTTTCGCAACCCCAAAACATGTGCGCATGATTCGCTGACCCCCGCCCACACCTCACACTCATCTACTACCCCCTGAAAGAACCCACTCATTCTCGCCCGAGTCATATGCACCCTGTGTACCACCTTAAACTGTATCAGGCTCATCCTTGCGCAAGAGGAGGTCCCGTTTACCCCACGCAGTGCCTCACTCCATACTCCCCAATTGATCTCCCTTCCCAACTCCGCTTCCCATTTCTCCTTGATCTTCACCAGCCTCTCGCCTCCCTGCTCCCCGATCCACTTTTATATATCCCCAATTCTTCCCTCCTCTTCCACATCATTTTCATTTTTTCATCTGGAAGCAGCAGTCACTCCAGCAGGGTGTGTCCCGGCAACCTAGGGAACCCCCTCCAGACCTTTGGCGCAAAGTCCCTACCTGAACTCACTCCCCCTCAGCAGCTCTACCCTCTCTCCTTTAGCTCCTCCAGTCTGGCGAACCCTTCCTCCAAATACAGATCCCTCACCTTGACCAGCCCCACTTCCCTCCACCTCCTAATAATAATAATAATAATAATTGGTTATTGTCACAAGTAGACTTCAATGAAGTTACTGTGAAAAGCCCCTAGTCGCCACATTCCGGCACCTGTTCGGGGAGGCCGGTACAGGAATTGAACCCGCGCTGCTGCCTTGTTCTGCATTACCAGCCAGCTGTTTAGCCCACCATGCTAAACCAGCTTCCTGTATACACTATCCATCCCCCCCGGCTCAAACCCATGATTCTCGCACAGCGGCGTTAGCACCGACATCCCTTCCACTCTAAAATGCCTCCTCAACTGATTCCATATTTTCACTGTGGACTGCACCACTGGGCTCCCTGAATACCTACTCGGAGCCATTGGCAATGCTGCCATCACCATAGGCCTCAAACTAGACCCCTTACAAGATTCACCCTCCATCCTAACCCACTCTACCCCTTCTCCTTCCCACCACCGCTGCACCTTGTCCACCCACCCAATAATAATGAAGCAAGTTTGGCAACACCAACCACCCTGCTGCCTCTGCCTCTGTAGTAGGGTCCTCCCCACCCTCGGCACCTTCCCCACCCTTACAAAGTCAGAAATGATCGTGTCCACTTTCTGAAAAAAGGCCTTTAGTATAAAGGTCGGGAGAGCTCCTGCCCACTTTTATGACCAGCCTGCCAACTGAGAACTAGTCAAGTGCCTTTTAAATTCCATGTAGGCAAGATCCACTGCACTACCTTAATTGATCCTCCTTGTCACTTCCGCAAACAATTCAATCAAATTTGTAAGGCATGACCTTTCCTTAACAAAGCCATGCTGACTATCCATGACTAACCCATGCCTTTTTAAGTGACAGTTTATCTGATCTCTCAGGATAGTTTCTAACAATTTGCCCACCACCGAAGTAAGACGAACTGGCCTTTAATTGTTTGGCCTTTAAACAAAGGAACCACATTTGATTTCCTCCAGTCCTCTGGCACCTCCCCTGTGTCTAGTGAAGATTGGAAAACAATCCTCAGAGCATCTGCTATTTACTCCCGGACCTCCTTCAACATCCTATGAAACAATACACCTGACCCTGGTGACTTATCCCCTTTCAAGGATTCCAACACTTCCTCTCTCGTTATGTTTATTTTATCCAATATTCCACACTGCTCTTCTTGGACTACTACATCCGCATCATTCCTTTCCATTGTGAATACGAGACAATAAATGTGTTTAAAACTCTTCCCATATCCCTTTTTCATATCTGATAGGTCCCACTTTTTCCTCAACTATCCCTTTGTTCTTCATATGGTGGTAAAATATCTTTGGCTTTTCCTTAATCTTGCTTGCTAATATTTTTTCATGCCCTCTGTTTGATTTCCTTATTTCCTTTTTTACTTGATCCCTGTACTTTCTATGCTCCTCTAGGACATCCACAGTTTGAGTTTTGTGTGACTCATAAGCTTTCTTTTTCTGTTTAATCTACTGTATTTTTCCAGACTCTCCACTAGGTTCTCTATCTCCCTCCTGTATTCGGACTCATCGTTATTCGAGATCCGGCCCACTATGGTCGTAGCGTCAGCAAACTTGTAGATGGAGTTGGAACCACATTTTGCCATGCAATCATGTGTTTATAGGGAGTAGAGTAGGGGGCTAAGTACGCAGCCTTGTGGGGCGCCGGTATCGAGGACTATTGTGTGGAGGAGGTGTTGTTTATTCTTACTGATTGTGGTCTATGGGTCAGAAAGTCGGGGATCCAGTTGAAGAGGGAGGAGCCAAGTCCCAGATTTTGGAGCTTTGCTATGAGCTTGGATGGAAATCTAGGGCGAGATTCTCCGACCCCCCGCCGGGGGCTGGTGTGAATCCCGCCCCTGCTGGTTGCCGAAATCTCCACCACCGGATATTCGGTGGGGGCTGGTATTGCGCCGCGCCGGTTGGCGGGTCCCCCCTGCTCGATTCTCTGGCCCGGATGGGCCGAAGTCCCGCCGCTAAAATGCCTGTCCCGCCGGCGTAAATTAAACCACCTACCTTACTGGCGGGACAAGGTGGCGCGGGCGGGCTCCGGATACCTGGGGGGGGGCGTGGGCCGATGTGGCCCCGGGGGGTGCCCCCACGGTGGCCTGGCCCGCGATCGGGGCCCACCGATCCGCGGGCAGGCCTGTGCTGTGGGGGCGCTCTTTCCCTTCCGCCTCCGCCACGGTCTCTACCATGGCGGAGGTGGAAGAGACTCCCTCCACTGCGCATGCGTGGGAATGCCGTCAGCGGCCGCTGACGCTCCTGCGCATGCGCCTCCCGGAGATATCATTTCCGCGCCAGCTGGCGGGGCACCAAAGGCCTTTTCCGCCAGCTGGCGGGGCGGAAATTCATCCGACCTAGCCCCTCAATGTTGGCGCTCGGCCCCCAAAGGTGCGGAGCATTCCGCACCTTTGGGGCGGCGCGATGCCCGTCTGATTTGCGCTATTTTGGGCGCCAGTCGGCGGACATCGCGCCGTTTCGGGAGAATTTCGCCCATGGTGTTGAAGGCAGAGCTAGTTTACCTCCTAACTTCCTACATTCAGCTTGCAGATCTTCATCCCTTTGTTTACTTCTTTCAGTTGGTGCCTTTTTGTACCGTGACCACTGGCTCTTTACCGGGGCGGGGGGGGGATAAATGATTTTTCCCTCTCACTGGTCACATGTCCATTCTCTCGCAGGATCACCATCTGATGGAGCAGGGCCATCAGGACTAGTACCCCACTCTTCCACCCAAGAGAACACCTCAGAGGAGAGCACCGAGGATACCACCATTGAGGCGTCACCACTATCACCTTCACCTTCCACCAGCACAGAGACATACACCTCCGTGGGCCACATTATTGGACAGGCTCTGGGGCACAATCTGGTGAGCACCGGACAATTGCAAATACACATCAGGTGGAGGCGTGAACATCCAAGGAAGTCAGCAGTCAGAGGTCAGATGCCGAGCCTTCGGTCAAGGTTATCCCAGAGCTGATGCAGATGCTAGGACACGGCCGTGAGGTTCAGGAGGTGATTTCAGTGACATTCTGGCGAGCGCACAGCTGATTGGAGGAATCCCAAAGGCTACGCCACAGGAGGTGATGCCGACAATGCGTGGCACTGAGGCCAACACTGCTCGGGGGCGACTGCAGTGGAAAGCTTGGAGCACAAGGTCAGCATCCCGAGTTGTGGCGTTCAAGGTGTGGCTCAATCCATGATGACCGTGGCTGACGGCCTTGACAGCATGTTCCAGTCGCTGAGGCACATGTACAAGATGTAGGTGGACATTGCCGAGGCACTGCAGAGTGGCACGGTAGCACAGTGGTTAGCACTGTTGCTTCACAGCGCCTGGATCCCGGGTTCAATTCCCGGTGTGAGTCACGTCTGTGCGGAGTCTGCACGTTTTCCCCATGTCTGTGTGGGTTTCCTCCGTGTGCTCCGGTTTCCGCCCACAAGTCCTGCTTGTTGGATGAATTGGACATTCTAAATTCTCCCCCTGTGTACCTGAACAGGCGCCGGAATGTGGCGACTAGGGGCTTTTCACAGTAACCTCATTGCAGTGTTAATGTAAACCTACTTGTGACACTAATAAAGATTATTATTATGTCCAAGGTGCAGGTGGACACTGGCGGGGCACTGCAGAGCATGGCCCAGTCATTGAGGACCATTGCTGAGTGTGTCAACACCATGGTGCAGACAATGGGCTGGCAATACCGGATGATTCAGAGGTCTCTGGAGCTCACTCCAGCCGCCCCCCCCACTCCCATCCCATTGAGACCCCCAGGGTCCTAGGGCCACTGTCAGGGAGGAGGAAGTCCTGGGGGCCAACCCGAGGCCTGCCATCATGGAGACACAACGGCGGTCTCCAGTTCTTCCAAATGCCCCCCTCCGTCACCGGTGCGGCTCAAGGGCAGCAGCCAGAACAGGGTGGCACGGCAACGGCAGTGGCACTGGTAAGTTGGCCGGGGCCCTCCGGCTCCAGGTCCTCCAAAGGATATCCACCAAGGGCATCAAAGGCTACAGGGCGCGGAAAGCAGCAGGCTGCCCCCACCTCTGAGGTGCATCCTTGGTAGCAGCAGACCACATAAGATTAAGAAGATTGAGGATCACTGAGTGGAATTTTAAAATGTTACGCATGAAACAAGTAAAGTCCCTGTCACGTTACTCTTCACAGTGGGCCAGCCTGAACCCCACCCACTATTGCCCTCCGCTCTCCCACCCCAGCCCCCCGGGCACAGAGGTCCAAGATCAAACGACCCCAATGCAGACCCCATTCAGGTGATGGGTGTGAGTGCTCTGTCAGCAGAAAGACAGAAGCCAGACTTTGACGGGTATGAGAACCTCCCTGGTCCTCCGATCATGCCGGATCCTCGCCACCGCCTGCCCTCTATGGTCCAGCTCTTCTCAGGCTCCACTCCTGGTCTGTTTCCTCCCCCTCAGAGAAGGCTGCATGTCCGTCCGTCCTCCTCCTCCAGCATGTCGCCCTGCTGCTGTGCCAGGTTGTGGAGGGCAGAGCGGACAACCACAAAGTGGGAGACCCTCTTGGGGGGGGGGGGGGGGGGGGGTGTACTGCAGTGCACCACCAGAGTTCTCCAGGCCCTGGAACCGCATCAGGATTCCTTTAAATTAATCTCCCCTCCTGCCCATAAGATGCTCAAAGAAGTTTGCAGCCCTCCCAGTACAAAGAGGGAAATCAGGTTGAAACCCCAATTTCCTGGTTTAGGGGTGAGTGTGCTAACAAGGTGCCCATCTCTTGGATATTCTTTCCCTCAGTTTTGTTTCTTATTACACCAACATTCCTTCAACCTTGACGAAAGGTGATGAATGGAGATCCTTGTGAGGCTTTCTGAAGACCGGCAGAATTTTTGTCCTCTTATTATGGCTCTCTCCTTTAATTGTCTTATCCCATTGGTTAACTTTCCTTTTCTGTTCCAACTCTGTTCTTTAGATTTGTCCAGTCCTGCACTGGCAGAATGAGCAAATGAGCCCTGTATTTCTGCATAATTAGCTCAATCTCACCTTCAGCAGGAGATGAGCATAACTCAGAGGAACAGTGCTCTGGCCTATTTTAGTGGGCTCTCCTGAGGTTCCACCTATCTCCTACCCGAAATTCCAAACAACGAGGTGACTTAGAAAACTGAAGTGTAAAACAATCCACTTCCATGTTTTCCATCCAATCCTGTCAATAGTCATTCTGTTGGTAATTTTATGAAAGGAAAATCTTAGCATAGGCCTGGAAGCAGAGTCAGCGAATTAATCTATGTTACAGGATAGTATGTTCCAGGAGGGACCACATGAGTCTGAGAGATTATACACTAAAAATACCTCCTGTGTTATTGACTCTTAATCACTGCCTCCTTGCTAACAACACAATTAAATTTAGGTCACCGGCGCCGCCTGGTGGAAAAAAGGATACAGAACAGTTGACGTTTAAACCAAACAATGAAACATGCATTTCTGAAAAATTAAATGAAATGAAAATCGCTTATTGTCGCAAGTAGGCTTCAAATGAAGTTACTGTGAAAAGCCCCTAGTCGCCACATTCCGCCACCTCTTCGGGGAGGCTGGTACGGGAATCGAACCGTGCTGCTGGCCTGCCTGGGTCTGCTTTCAAAGCCAGCGATTTAGCCCTGTGCTAAACTAGCGCCTTTAAAATAATGAAATGGCCTGAGGCATTTCACTGGCGAATAATCAGGCAAGCCAAAGGAGGAGATTCTCGGGTGGGTGACTAGGTGAAAGAGGTAGGTTTTAAAGGAGGTGAGGGTGGTGGAGAGGTTCAGGCTCAGGACTGAGGTGGCTGAAAGCATAGCTGCCAATGGTGGGACAAAGTGAGCAGCGGATGAACAACAGACAATTCCAGGTAGTTTATGGGGCTGGAGGAGGTCAGTGAGATGGGGAAGGGAAGGTTACAGAGGGATTTGACCAGGTGGCTGAGGACAGCCTGCGGTCGAGAAGAAAGGAAAGTCTCAAATGCTGGAAATCCTAAATAATGTCAGAAAATGTTGTAAATGCGCTGCATGCCACCAGAAATCTGGAGAATGATCTTGTTACAAGTGATTCTATTATCCAATCAGCCATACATGCCAGAAGGTCGTACATTAGATCTCCAAAATGGGGCAGAATCCTGTGGTAAACCTGGTGATGGGGATATTTAATCAGGCAAGATGGGCAGATGTGGACCCGACCACCTTCCTGCTTCCATCTTTTGAGTAAAATATTTTTATTCTCCATTTTCACATTTGCTTCAGAATTTACACCCCACCAACAAACAGCAAACGGTAACGAATACAATGTTAATCCCCTTATCAACAACAACAATCCCATCCTCCCACCAACCCCCAAACAACGGCCCACCTGACAATATAAGCATCAAATAAGATGAAACCTCCCAAGGAGGAAAAAAGAAAAAGGAATGAGGAATCGCCATGGTAACCATTGACATATATAATCCACCCCCCCAACCCCCCCTAATATTCAACGCCATCCAATCCCCGAAAGAGTACCGTAAATGACACCCATGAATTGTAGATGCCCCCCACCCCCCCTCCCAGATTCCTCCCCTCCACTTGCTCTTGTAAACTCCCCGCCCCCCAAACTTGCTTGCTTCCCCCAACTTTTCACCCCGGCTAGAACACTCGGACCCTGTTCTGCCAGGCTCCGATGGCCGTAGCCCCTCCCCCCACCTCACTCCCGTTCACTGGCCGGCTTAAACCGGCCAGCTTGGAGGCCCCCACCCACGTCTCCTTCCCCCTTGCCCGGTCCCAGGATAAACCAAGAAATCCCCTTTAGCACACAACCCCAACATACACACCCAAGCCTGTGCTAGTCACCACTGATGTATATGTTGTCTATATATGATGTTGATATAGGTGCTTTACGGTAAAGCCACTGTATTACAGGTACGGGGGTAGATCCCTGCCTGCTGGTTCCGCCCAGTAGGCGGAGTATAAATATGTGTGCTCCCAGTACAGCAGCCATTTCGTCAGCTGTTGTAGGAGGTCACACATCTCAGTGTAATAAAGCCTCGATTACATCCTACTCTCGTCTTTGTGTAATTGATTGTGCATCAATTTATTACACTGAGTTTTTCAGAAGATGGACCTCCGCATCCAGCCGGATCGCCTGCAGCTGCATCCGCAAGCAGACAACGCCAAAAAGGACTTTGAACATTGGCTAGCCTGTGTTGAAGCGTACATCGGGTCTGCGACAGACGAAATTTCAGAAGCACAGAAGCTCCAGATCCTTTACACGTGGCTGAGCTCCAATGTCGTCTTTCCACTTGTCCGAGACGCGCCAACCTATGCTGAGGCCATGGCGCTACTGAAGGAAAACTACGCTCAGCGGACTAACACACTCTACGCCAGGCACCTCCTCACCACGCGGCGTCAACTTCCCGGTGAGTCGGTGGAAGATTTCTGGCGCGCCCAGCTCCCCCTAGTTAGAGACTGTGACTGTCAGGCCATTTCGGCCACGGAACACTCGAATTTGCTAATGAGAGACATAGAACATAGAACATAGAACATTACAGCGCAGTACAGGCCCTTTGGCCCTCGATGTTGCGCTGACCTGTGAAACCACTCTAAAGCCCATCTACACTATTCCCTTATCATCCATATGTCTATCCAATGACCATTTGAATGCCCTTAGTGTTGGTGAGTCCACTACTGTTGCAGGCAGGGCATTCCACACCCTTACTACTCTCTGAGTAAAGAACCTACCTCTGACATCTGTCCTATATCTATCTCCCCTCAATTTAAAGCTATGTCCCCTCATGCTAGACATCACCATCCGAGGAAAAAGGCTCTCACTGTCCACCCTATCCAATCCTCTGATCATCTTGTATGCCTCAATTAAGTCACCTCTTAACCTACTTCTCTCTAACGAAAACAGCCTCAAGTCACTCAGCCTTTCCTCATAAGATCTTCCCTCCATACCAGGCAACATTCTGGTAAATCTCCTCTGCACCCTTTCCAATGCTTCCACATCCTTCCTATAATGCGGCGACCAGAATTGCACGCAATACTCCAAATGCGGCTGCACCAGAGTTTTGTACAGCTGCAACATGACCTCATGGCTCCGAAACTCAATCCCTCTACCAATAAAAGCTAACACACCGTACGCCTTCTTAACAACCCTCTCAACCTGGGTGGCAACTTTCAGGGATCTATGTACATGGACACCGAGATCTCTCTGCTCATCCACACTGCCAAGAATCTTACCATTAGCCCAGTACTCTGTCTTCCTGTTATTCCTTCCAAAATGAATCACCTCACACTTTTCTGCATTAAACTCCATTTTCCACCTCTCAGCCCAGCGCTGCAGCTTATCTATGTCCCTCTGTAACTTGTAACATCCTTCCGCACTGTCCACAACTCCACCGACTTTAGTGTCATCTGCAAATTTACTCACCCATCCTTCTACGCCCTCCTCCAGGTCATTTATAAAAATGACAAACAGCAGTGGCCCCAAAACAGATCCTTGTGGTACACCACTAGTAACTGGACTCCAGTCTGAACATTTCCCATCACCAACCTTTGTCTTCTTCCAGCTAGCCAATTTCTGATCCAAACTGCTAAATCACCCTGAATCCCATGCCTCCGTATCTTCTGCAGTAGCCTACCGTGGGGAACCTTATCAAACGTTTTACTGAAATCCATATACACCACATCAACTGCTTTACCCTCATCCACCTGTTTGGTCACCTTCTCAAAGAACTCAATAAGGTTTGTGAGGCAAGGGTAGAGACCTACCCTTCACAAAACCGTGTTGACTATCTCTAATCAAATTATTCCTTTCCAGATGATTATACATCCTATCTCTTATAAACCTTTCCAAGATTTTGCCCACAACAGAAGTAAGGCTCGCTGGTCTATAGTAACCGGGGTTGTCTCTACTTCCCTTCTTGAACAAGGGGACAACATTTGCTATCCTCCAGTCTTCTGGCACTATTCCTGTAGACAAAGATGACTTAAAGATCAAAGCCAAAGGCTCAGCAATCTCCTCCCTAGCTTCCCAGAGAATCCTAGGATAAATCCCATCCGGCCCAGGGGACTTGTCTATTTTCACATTTGTTACGGGCATAGGGTCTGACTGCATCCGCCAGCGCCTCTTAGAGGGGGCCACGCTTGACCTCGCGGCGACCAAAAAACTAGCGCTTTCACTTACGGTTGCATCACGCAACATTCAGGCCTATGCCCCCAACCGCGCGGCCCACCGCCCCTGTGCATCGTGGATTCCGCAGACGGCCGCCCCATCGTGGACCCCATCAGTGACCACCCTCAGCCAATCCCACGCCTGTGCCGCGCAGCAGCCAACCAACCCGGGGGGGCCCAAATGCTACTTCTGTGGGCAGTCAAAACACCCCAACAGCGCTGCTCGGCGCAGAGCACCTTCTGCAAGGCCTGTGGCAAGAAGAGACATTTTGCTGCAGTGTGCCAGGCCCGCTCAATCACCGCTATTGTCCCGGCACCCCCACGTGCAGCCAGTGGGCGCCGCCATCTTCTCCTCCTAGGACCATGTGCGGCCAGTGGACGCCGCCATCTTGCCTGACTCGCAACACGTGTGGCCCGTGGGCACCACCATCTTGTTCCTCTCAGGACCAACGGGCGCTGCCAGCTTGCTCCCCCCACGACACGTGCGGTTAGTGGGCGCCGCCATCTTACCCGACTCAGGACCCATGCCCGTTGGGCACCTCATCCGGCCGCTCATCGCCTGCAACCGCCAACGACCAGCCGCGTCTCGCCTCGGTCACGATTGACCAGTCTCGACCACACAACTTCGCGACTGCTTCAACTAAAGTGAAGGTCAACGGGCACGAGATCTCCTGCCTGCTGGACTCCGGGAGCACTGAGATCTTCATTCACCCCGATACGGTAAGGTGCTGCTCCCTCGCGGTACACCCCGCTAACCAGAGAATCTCCCTGGTCCCACTCCGTGGCGATCCGGGGGTACTGCATCGCCACTCTCACTGTCCAGGGCATGGAGTTAAGCGGCTTCCACCTCTACGTCCTCCCCAACCTGCTACTCGGCCTGGACTTCCGGTGTAACCTCCAGAGCCTAACCCTGAAATTTGGCGGCCCCTACCACCCCTTACTGTGTGCGGCCTCGCGACCCTTAAGGTCGACCCACCTTCCCTTTTTGCAAACCTAACCCTGGATTGCAAACCCGTCGCCACCAGGAGCAGACGGTACAGCACCCAGGACAGGACCTTCATCAGGTCTGAAGTCCAGCGGCTGCTTCAGGAAGGCATCATCGAGGCCAGCAACAGCCCCTGGAGAGCCCAAGTGGTAGTGGTCAATACTGGGGAGAAAAACAGGATGGTCGTTGACTACAGTCAGACCTAATCGGTACACGCAGCTCGACACGTGCCCCCTCCCACGCATATCTGATATGGTCAATCAGATTGCAGAGTACCCGGTCTCCTCGACAGTAGACCTGAAATCTGCCTACCACCAGCTCCCCATCCGCAAGGCGGACGGCCCATACACTGCGTTCGAGGCAGGCGGCCGCCGTTATCACTTTCTTAGGGTTCCCTTCGGCGTCACCAACGGGGTCTCGGTCTTCCAACGGGAGATGGACCGAATAGTTGACCAATACGGGCTGCGGGCCACTTTCCCGTACCTAGACAATGTCACCATCTGCGGCCACGACCAGCAGTACCATGACGCCAACCTTGGCAAATTTCTCCACACTGCTACTCTCCTCAACCTCACGTACAACAAGGAGAAGTGCGTGTTCAGCACAAACCGCTTAGCCATCCTCGGCTATGTGGTCCAGAACGGAGTTCTGGGGCCCGACCCCGATCGCATGTGCCCCATCATGGAACTCGCCCTCCCTCACTGCCCCAAGGCCCTAAAACATTGCCCGGGGTTCTTTTCGTATTACGCCCAGTGGGTCCCAAACTATGCGGACAAGGCCCACCCACTCATTCAATCCACTGTTTTTCCTCTGACGGCCGAGGCTCACCAGGCCATTAACCGTATCAAGGCCGACATCGCCAAGGCCGCGATGCATGCGGTCGACGAGACACACCCCTTCCAAGTCGAGAGCGATGCATCAGACATCGCTCTGGCCGCCACCCTTAACCAGGCAGGCAGGCCTGTGGCATTCTTTTCCCGCACCCTCCATGCCTCCGAAATTCAGCACTCCTCCTTCGAAAAAGAGGCCCAAGCCATCGTTGAATCTGTGCGGCATTGAAGGCATTACCTGGCCGGCAGGAGATCACTCTCCTCACTGACCAACGGTCGGTTGCCTTCATGTTTAATAACACACAGCGGGGCAAGATCAAAAACGATAAAATCTTGATGTGGAGGATCGAGCTCTCCACCTACAATTACGAGATTTTGTTTCGCTCCGGTAAGCTCAACGACCCCCCCCGATGCCCATTCCCGAAGTACATGTGCCAGCGCACAAGTGGACCGACTCCGGACCCTGCACGCCAACCTCTGTCACCCAGGGGTCACACGTTTTTACCATTTCATCAAGGCCCGCAACCTGCCCTAATCCATTGAGGTTGTCAGGGCTATCACCAGAGACTGCCAGGTCTGCGCGGAGTGTAAACCGCATTTCCACCGGCCAGACCGTGCGCGCCTGGTAAAGGCCTCCCGCCCCTTTGAACGCCTCAGCCTGGACTTCAAAGGGCCCCTCCTCTCCACCGACTGCAACACGTACTTCCTCAGCGTGGTCGATGAATATTCCCGATTCCTCTTTGCCGTCCCATGCCCCGACATGACGTCTGCCACCGTCATCAAAGCCCTCAACATTGTCTTGTTATGCTCTAGGCGTAGCATAAACGGCATCCCTGTGGTGCACTTGACAAAGGAAGGTTCAGACGTGGAGATAACTTCAACACGTTTATTAAACTATTTACACTTCTCCTACTCGGGTTCGCCACTACTGTTAATCCTTCTATAGCTACTCAGACTGACTAACCAGTCTGCTACAATCCATGTGGTGGTTGTAATATTGAATCAACCCTGTGTCTCTACTCACTGACTGTCTCCACTGGAAAGAGGAAGATCATGTGTGTTGTGTCCTTTATATATGGGTTGGTGTAATGCCCTCCTGTGGTCGTGTCACCTCTGTGTGTATCGTGAATGCCCATTGTTCGTGTCCTATCTAACTGTTCTATTGGTTGAGTGTCTGTGTGTCATGTCTCTGGTGCTCCCTCTAGTGTCTAGCTAGTCTACATGTATTTACATTAACCCCTTGTGTCTTTACAGTGATGCATATCACCACATCCCCTCTTTTTTACATGTTACATATTTTCTGTACACTTAAAGAAAATTGAACAAAAAACAGGTAGATAAGTTATGGTATGTACAAGTCATGAGAACAGTGATTAAACAATAAGTCCAAATCAAATGTGCGAGTCCAAAACCCTTCAATCATCATGGTCAAATGTCTCTCTTGGTGTGGTGGTGAGTTTGATGGTGGCATGTCCTTGTGAACGCCATCGGTGTCCCTGTGTATCAGGAACCAAGAAGTGGTCAAATCACTTCGCTGTCTGATTAGGAGTCTTTTTTTCAATGTTTGTGATGGTGATGTGGGATGGCATCTTGTAGCTGATAAGTCATTGACGTTGAAGAGATACCATCAACAGTATAATTTGAGGTCATGCATGTGCCATATGTGGAAGTTGGATAAGACTGTACATACTGGTTCTGGCCACATGCTGTGCTGGAAGGGTGATCCTACTGAGAACCGTTGAAGCTTGTCGAATTGGAAACAGAATTGCTGCTCGCATAAATACCTGGTGATGGTGTGAAACTAGAACCTTGCATCTGATAGGAATATGCCGTCTGGCCAGTCTGGGGTGCAGCAAATCCTGGGCTGTAACTAAGGCATCCAGTCTGTAGTGCAGATTGCGCTTGCGATAGTCCTCCTTCGGTCTTGATTCCATAAGTGGGCGATCCGTAGTGCTGGCCTGTTTGAGAATATGCTGCATAGACTGCTGGCTGCTGCATGCCTGAATACTGGGTTTGTCCAGCATGAGCTGTCATTGGCCGCACTGTTGGTGTGGAAAGAATGTGTGTATATGGCTTGGAAGGATATAGCTATGGTGAATATTGGTGTGTTCCTCTTGGACTGTAGCCGCTGCTTGTTATTACTGACCCAGTGTAATTGTTAAGTGATCCATCTCCTGTCATCGTCGTCACCCTGAGCGTGCCGTCACTGAGTTTGCGTCACTCCCTGTCTGGAGTAAAGTCCGGCTTACGTGAATCAGAGTTGGCATTTGGTTGCTCTCCATCTGGAGTCTGGTCTGTTTTAACTGAGTCAGTGTTGGTTTGTTGATGCTCCCCGTCCAGAGTCTTAGCAGGTTCACTGGAGTCAGCTGAGATTTCTTGAAGTTCCACGTCTGGAGTCGGAACATGCAGGAATGCATTGATTTGTGGAGAGGTTCGAGCGAATGAGGTTGGAAGTAACGTGGTGTCACCGGAGTCATCAGTGGTCTCACAGTGATCGTTGAGTGCCTCTGTACACACTAGCTGAGGTCTATCGCTTTGCACATCTTGCATGGGAAGTGGGATGCTGTCGTCACTCGTCTCACATACCGTGGATAGAGCCTCAGTAGCTTTTTGTTGTTCACTTGGGCTGGGTATACTGTCAGAATCTTCTCCTTGTGGCTCAGACAATGTGGGTGGATTGTCATAGTCGCTGTGTTGTTCATTTGGGCTTGGACTGCCATCGTCGCTTTGTTCTTCACTGTAGCATGATAGACCGTCATGGTCGTCCTGCTGTGCACTGGAGCATGGTAGACTGTCATCGTCTTCTTGCTGTTTACGTGAGCATGGCAGACTTGCATCGTCTGCTGCTAGTTGGTCAGAGGAGGTTGCTAGACCCTCATGGTCTTGTTCCTGCAAGGACGAGCTGTGGAGGCTTGTGACACTGGAGTCAATTCTTGTTCATGCAAGGACTGCGCTCTGGTGTCTTGTGTTTCTTCAATTGTGGAGTTGGGAACACTTAGTGGTGCGTGGACCACTCTCTGTGTGGCAGCAGGCCGCTCTCTGTGGGCTTGTACCGCTCTCTGTCTCTTGGTGTCAGGCCGCAGCATAACCATAGAATCATAGAATTTACAGTGCAGAAGGAGGCCATTCGGCCCATCGAGTCTGCACCGGCTCTTTGAAAGAGCACCCTACCCAAGCCCACGCCTCCACCCTATCCCCATAACCCAGTAACCCCACCCAACACTGAGGGCAATTTTGGACACTAAGGGCAATTTAGCATGGCCAATTCACCTAACCTGCACTCACAAGTCGGGATGTCGTATAAGCTGGGCTGAAGATCCTCAAATCTGAAGAACGAATCCGCGTCAGATTCAGTACGGGGGTCGCCATTTCTAATGAAAAAACCTTTGTCCGAGTCGTAGTCCTCTAGGACCATATCCATCACTGTTTGTGTCAGAGCTGGCATGGGGCTCGCGATGTCCAGAGAAAAAATAAAGGTTTGTGTCGTAGTATTCAAGGTCTGTGTCATTGCTTTGGGCGGTGCTAACTGCGTGTTGCAGGGTTTTGCGGAGGTTACTTTCAGTTCCTGGTTGAATTTGAGGCATTGTGTTGTCATTCCAGGTGAAAGAAGCTTGTTTTACGGCTTTAAGAGATTTTTTTCGTGATTTGGGACATTTCCCCTTTAAACGGGCGTGGTCTGGGGCCTCTGACGTCATGACGCATGTGACGTCAGACGTAGGAAGCGTTTGCGCATGCGCATATCGCTGTCCCTGTACTGGGGCATTTTTCGCAACTGCGCATGTGCGGTACCTTTACAAAGATGGCTGCCGATCAAACTTGTTCTCTGCACCGGGATCTCGGCCTCGTGGTGAGTACTGGCACATCTCTTAACGTTTTCAGCTGGTTGAAGTATGTTTTCCTCACAGTATTTACCGAATTTGTCCAAGAAGTCGCTCCTGTTTTGCCCTTTGGAGAACTTGAATTTTTAAAAGATTTCTTCGGCTCTGGTAAGCAGAAGCTCTGTCTTTTCAGCATCGGCCACATCTTGTAGGTCAGCTGCTACCAGGAAGATTTCAAACTTTTGCCGGAATGCCCGCCAGTTTTCGCGGAGATCGCCGTGGCACTTGAGCCGCTGCGGAACCGGGCTCTCGAACATCTTGCCTGGGTATTGTTGCTGGTTGTCACTGTAGGCTGAGTTTTAGCTATATGGATTGAAACAGTTCACTCTGGTACCATGTCTTGTTATGCTCTAGGCGTAGCATAAACGGCATCCTTGTGGTGCACTTGACAAAGGAAGGTTCAGGCGTGGAGATAACTTCAACACGTTTATTAATCTATTTACACTTCTCCTATTCGGGTTCACCACTACTGTTAATCCTTCTATAGCTACCCAGACTGACTAACCAGTCTGCTACAATCCATGTGGTGGGTGTAATATTGAATCAATCCTGTGTCTCTACTCACTGACTGTCTCCACTGGAAAGAGGAAGATCATGTGTGTTTTTTCCTTTATATATGGGTTGGTGTAATGCCCTCCTGTGGTCGTGTCACCTCTGTGTGTATCGTGAATGCCCATTGTTCGTGTCCTATCTAACTGTTCTATTGGTTGAGTGTCTGTGTGTCATGTCTCTGGTGCTCCCTCCAGTGTCTAGCTAGTCTACATGTATTTACATTAACCCCTTGTGTCTTTACAGTGATGCATATCACCACAAACACCATCTTCGCTCTGTTCGGTTTCCCCGCCTACGTCCACAGCGACCGAGGATCCTCATTCATGAGCGATGAGCTGCGCCAGTACCTGCTGAACAGGGACATTGCCTCGAGCAGGACAACCAGCTATAACCCCAGGAGAAACGGGCAGGTGGAGAGGGAGAATGGGAAGGTCTGGAGGGCCATCCAGCTGGCCCTACGGTCCAGATATCTCCCGGCCTCCCGCTGGCAGGAGGTCCTCCCCGACGCACTTCACTCCATTCGGTCGCTCCTGTGCACCGCGACTAATGAAACCCCCCATTTGCCTTCCCTAGGAAGTCCATCTCCAGGGTTTCACTCCCGACATGGCTGGCAGCTCCAGGACCCGTTCTCCTCCGGAGACACGTTTGACTCCACAAGGCAGACCCGTTGGTTAAGAGGGTACAGCTACTTCATGCCAACCCGCAGTACGCCTACGTAGCGTACCCCGACGGCCACCAAGACACAGTCTCCCTCAGGGACCTGACACCAGCTGGTTCCACACACACACACCCCTGCCCCGGCGTCACCCTCCCCTTCCTGGAGCACCCCACCACATCCCCCGCTCCGGGACAATCCGTCCTCCCCTTGCTCACACCCGGGGATGAAGAGGATTTCGACACGCTCCCGGAGTCACCGAAGACCAAGCCGCCGCTGGAGTCGCCACCAGCACTCTGGCGCTCTCAACGACAGATCAAGGCACCGGACCACCTGAATTTGTAATATTATCTGTACTTTTAAATCACAACTTTCTGTATATAGTTCTCCAAAACCTCCGCCGGACTCATTTTTTTAACAGGGGGTGAATGTGATAGTCACCACTGATGTATATATTGTATATATAGGATGTTGCTATATGGGTTTTATGGCAAGGCCCCTGTACTACAGGTACGGGGGTAGATCCTGCCTGCTGGTTCCGCCCAGTAGGCGGAGTATAAATATGTGTGCTCCCAGTACAGCAGCCATTTCATCAGCTGCTGTAGGAGGCCACACATCTCAGTGTAATAAAGCCTCGGTTACATCCTACTCTCGTCTTTGTGTAATTGATCGTGCATCAAAGCCCCAAACACAATCATTGCAATTAAAAGTCCCAACTCTTCCCTTGTCCAAATATACAGCGTTGACTCATTTAGTACATACACCAACACGCAGCGAAAAAGTAAAGTTACATGAGGCTACATCGGTCCACGACCATTTCTCAATTCTGCCACAGTCCTTCTGCCTTCGCAAACTCCTCCGCTGCTTCCGCCATCCCAAAATAAAAGTCCTTGCATTTGTAGGTCACCCTCAACTTAGCTGGATATACTATGCCGCACTGCACCTTGCTGATGTACAGTGCCTTCTTCACCCGGCTGAATGAAGCCTGCCTCCTCGCCAGCTCCACCGTAAAGTCCTGGTATATGTGTATACCAGCTCCAGCCCACTGTACCACCCGCTTCTGCTTTGCCCAGCACAGGACTTTCTCCTTCACGCTACACCTACAGAAACACAGAGTTACTACTCTTGGCAGCTCACTCGCCTTTGGTACAGGCCTCCAGGGCCGATGAGCCCGATCCAGTTCATATCGGGAGGGATCGTCCCCCTCCCCCAATAGCTTCGCCAACATCGTGGCAAAATACTCCGTCAGCCTCGGGCCTTCCACCCCTTCGGGCAGACCCACAATCCTCAGATTCTATCGCCTGGATCTGTTTTCCAGGTCTTCCATTTTGGCTCGCAGACCCTTGTTGATCTATATCACTCTCCGCATCTCCTTCCCCATCAAGGTGAGTTGATCACTGTGCTGCGATAATGTCTCTTCCACTTCCTTCAGTGTCTCACCTTGCTCCCGCACCTCCACCACTGCGCTCAATACCGCCGCCCTCACCGGGGCAATCGCCTGCTCCACCAGCACTTTCAATACCACCCCCATCGCTTCCATGTGCTTTGTGAACTGTTTTTCAAGTTCCACAGCCATCACCTTGGTCATTTCTTCTGCTGTGAACGATGCGGCCTCCCCTGGTGCTCCAGCCTCCTCTTTCCTTACAGTTCCCGTGCCGACTTTTCCACTCACCGGCGGACTTTCATTAACCCCCTTTTTCACAGCTGTTTTTTTTCCCAAACTTGGACATTTCTTCTCCCTGTGCCTTCTTACAGCTTTTTCAGCCTCCTGTGCCCCCGGGACTGGGCGTTAAATCCCCAAAATTTCTATTCCCGAGCGGGAGACCTCCAGTGTGCGGCTGCCCCCCCGCCCGCCGTCACCGGAAGTCGTTCCTGCTTCCATCTTGATTTAGTCTGTGGCTGAAGACTTCCGGTGGCGGCTATGAAGGAGTAAGTCGCACATTTGGTGGCTCCCGCTCGGGTCGGACTTTTGGACCTTTTCCCCCCATTTTTTACCAGACTTGATTTGAAAAATTGATGGTAGATGGAATTGTTGATTGGATTCCCGCATCGGTGCATGGAGAGAAGGACTAGAAGTGCTCCTAAAGGAAGAAACAGACGAACAGAGAAGGCTTGGGCTGAGGTTGCAGCGGGAGAAAGCATGGCGGAGGACCGGAGTCCTGGCCTGTCGACCCAGCGGTCAATGGAGCAGCTGATGCAATTTATCCAGGGGGGCTTCGCCAAGCAGAAACAGGAATGCTTGGACCCGATTAAAGAATCAATTGCGCGGCTGGAGCTCAGATTGGACACCCAAGATCGGGCGATCCAGAAAGTAGAGAAGGTGCTGGCTGAGCAGGAGGAACATCAAACTGCGGTGGAGTTGGAGGTGGGGATGCTGAGAGACCAGCAGAAAAGGCTCCTGGAGAATGTGGAGGACCTAGAGTATAGGTCCCGCCGGCAGAACATGAGAATTGTCGGTCTCCTGGAGGGGTCTGAAGGAGCGGACGCTGGGGCATACATAGCGGGCATGTTCGAGGAGCTGCTGGGGAACGGGAAGTTCTCCCGACCCTTGGAGGTGGACAGGACTCACAGAACACTCGCGAGGAAGCCGCGAGTGTGGGACCCCCCGAGGGCAATGGTGGTGATATTCCACAGGTACCTGGACAAGGAGCGTATTTTACAGTGGGCCAGGCAGACACGGAGCTGCAAATGGGACAACAGTATCCTGCAGATCTATCAGGACCTGAGTGAGGCGGTGGTCAGGAGAAGAGCGGGTTCAATCAGATAAAGTTGACTCTTTTTAAGAAACAGGTGAAGTTTGGACTGCTATATCCGGCCCGTCTCTGGGTCACGTATGAGGAGCAACATTTTTATTTTGAGTCGCCCAAGGGAGGGATGGACTTCGCGAAAAGGAAAGGGCTGGTGACGGACTGAGGATGTTGAACTTTGCTGCAACGTCACGTTTAAAAAAGTTTCTTGTTTTTCGTTTGTTCGACGTTATTTGTAATGCCTTCTGTATTGATTTGGGGCCAGTTGCAGAGCTGAGTGAGTTAAAGTTTACATCTGCACTGATGGGGGATGGAGTGTGTTTGTTAGATGCTGGATCATCTGTTTGATCTTTTCTTTGTTTATCGGTTGTTTTCTAGGGCAATTGAGTTTGGACTGGTTTTTCATTTGAATATGTGTGTATGAGCGGGGGGGGAGGGGGGGAGGGAACAATAGGTGGGAGAATGTCTGGCGCCATGGGCGGGGGCCACCAAGCTAGCTGGGCGGGCTAGCTCACGGAAGCGCAGTGGGGGGTGAGCAGATGTTAGGATTATCAAAGGGGTCGATTTACATTGCGCTGTTACTGGGGGGGGGGGGGGAAATGCTCTGCTGATGAGGGAGGGACTTTTGCTGAGGGACAGAGAGGAGGTCGGGGGCGGAGGCTGCCTGGGGGCGGGCGGGTGGAGGCGTGGCGCACGGGCTGGACTCTGCTGCAAGAAAGGTGATGGCTGATCGGCGAAGGGGGGAGCGATGTACTAGGGCTAAATGGGCCAGTTAAGAGGGCACGTGTGTTCGCAAATCTGAGAGGACTGAAGGCAGACGTGGTAATGCTGCATGAAACGCACCTTAGAGTAGCTGATCAGATCAGATCAGATTATGGAAGGGATGGGTCTGACAGGTTTTTCACTCGGGGCTGGACACGAAGACTAGAGGGGTCACGATCCTGATTAATAAGCGAGTGGTGTTTGAGGCGGGAAGAATAGTTAGGGACATCATGGTCAGTGGGAAACTGGAGGGGGTGCAGGTGGTATTAGTAAATGTGTACGTGCCAAATTGGGATGATGTGGAGTTTATAAAGAGGATGCTGGGGAAGATACCGGACCTAGATTCGCATAAATTGGTCAAGGGAGGGGACTTCAACACAGTTATTTTTTTTTTATTTAAAAAAAATATATTTTATTAATGTTTTTCGATCAAAAAGAATTATCCATTTTTACAACTTTGTAACAAAATGTACATTGACCATTATTTAAATAATATATTAACTAACAACAAGTACAGAAAAAGAAATAGTAACATTGAAAAAATAAATATAAGTCTAAACAACTAGCATGGAAAAGAACAAAAAAAAAACCAAGGACCCACATGTACCCTCCCCTCCCCCCTGGGTTGCTGCTGCTGTCTTTCCTGTTTTCCCTTATCGCTCTGCGATTTAGTCAAGGAACGGTTGCCACCGCCTGGTGAACCCCTGAGCCGGACCTCTTAGTGCGTACTTTATTCGCTCCAATTTTATAAACCCTGCCATGTCGTTTATCCAGGCCTCCACGCCCGGGGGTTTAGCTTCTTTCCACATTAGTAGAATCCTTCGCCGGGCTACTAGGGACGCAAAGGCCAAAACATCGGCCTCTCTCGCCTCCTGCACTCCCGGCTCTTCTGCAACCCCAAATATAGCCAACCCCCAGCTTGGTTCGACCTGGACCCCCACCACCTTTGAGATCACTCTTGCCACACCCACCCAGAACCCATGCAATACCGGACATGACCAAAACATGTGGGTGTGGTTCGCCGGGCTTCCCGCGCACCTCCCGCACCTATCCTCCACTCCAAAAAATCTACTCAGCCTTGCTCCCGTCATATGCGCCCTGTGTAGAACCTTGAATTGGATCAGGCTGAGCCTGGCACACGAGGACGAGGAATTTACCCTACTTAGGGCATCTGCCCACAGCCCCTCCTCAATCTCTTCCCCCAGCTCCTCCTCCCATTTACCCTTTAGCTCCTCTACCATCGTCTCCCCCTCGTCTCTCATTTCCCTGTATATATCGGACACTTTACCATCACCGACCCATGCCCCCGAGATCACTCTGTCCTGGATCCCCTGAGTCGGGAGCTGCGGAAATTCCCTCACCTGTTGCCTTGCAAATGCCCTCACTTGCATATATCGAAAGGCATTCCCAGGTGGCAACTCGTATTTTTCTACCAGTGCTCCCAGACTCGCAAACGTCCCGTCCAAGAACAAGTCCTCTAATTTCACAATTCCTGCTCGTTGCCAAGATTAGAATCCCCCATCTATCCTTCCCGGGACGAACCTGTGCTGGTTCCTTATCGGGGACCACACCGAGGCACCCGTCACCCCCCTATGTCGTCTCCACTGCCCCCAAATCTTCAAAGTCGCCCCCACCACTGGGTTTGTGGTGTATTTTTGGGGGGAAAACGGTAACGGCGCCGTCGCCAGTGCTTTTGAACTAGTTCCCCTGCAGTACGCCATCTCCAGCCTTTTCCACGCCGCTCCTTCTTCTTCCCTCATCCACTGACATATCATAGACACGTTGGCGGCCCAATAGTAATCACTCAGGCTCGGCAGTGCCAGTCCCCCTCTGTCCCTCCTACGCTGCAGGAACCCCCTCTTTACCCTTGGGGTCTTTCCAGCCCACACAAAGCTCATAATACTCCTATCCACCTTCTTGTAAAAGGCCTTTGTAATCAGTATGGGGAGGCACTGAAACACAAAAAGAAACCTCGGGAGGACCACCATTTTGACCGCCTGTACCATACCCGCCAATGACAGGGGCACCATGTCCCACCTTTTAAAGTCCTCCTCCATCTGCTCTACCTGTCGTGTCAAGTTAAGTTTATGCAAGGTTCCCCAGTTCCTAGCCACCTGGATCCCTAGATATCAAAAGTCCCTTGCTACTCTCCTCAGCGGCAGATCGTCTATTCCCCTGCCCTGTTCCCCGGGGTGCATCACAAATAGTTCACTCTTTCCCATGTTCAATTTGTATCCCGAGAACTCTCCAAACTCCCTGAGTGTCTGCATTATCTCAGGCATCCCCTCCACTGGGTCCGCCACATATAGCAGCAGATCATCCGCATATAATGACACCCGATGTTCCTCTCCTCCTCTAAGCACCCCTCTCCAGTTCCTAGAGCCCCTCAGCGCTATGGCCAATGGCTCGATTGCCGACGCGAACAGTAACGGGGACAGGGGGCACCCCTGTCTCGTGCCCCTATATAATCGGAAATAGTCGGATCGTTGCCTGTTTGTAACCATGCTTGCCACCGGGGCCCCGTACAGGAGCTGAACCCATCTGATGAACCCCTCTCCAAATCCAAATCTCTTCAGTACCTCCCACAGGTAGTCCCATTCCACTCTATCGAATGCCTTCTCTGCATCCATCGCCACCACTATCTCCGCCTCCCCCTCCGGTGGGGGCATCATCATTACCCCCAGCAACCTTCGTATGTTGGCATTCAATTGCCTCCCTTTAACAAACCCAGTCTGGTCGTCATGTACCACCCCTGGGACACAGTCCTCTATCCTAGTCGCCATCACCTTGGCCAGTAACTTGGCGTCTACATTTAGGAGGGAGATGGGCCTGTATGACCCGCACTGCAGCGGGTCTTTGTCTCATTTCAGGATCAACGTATCGTCACCTCCGACATCGTCAGGGGTAGTGTCCCCCTTTCCTTAGCCTCATTGAAGGTTCTCGCCAGGAGTGGGGCCAGTAGGTCCACATATTTCCTGTAAAATTCCACCGGGAACCCATCTGGTCCCGGGGCCTTTCCTGCCTGCATGTTCCCAATTCCTTTAATCACCTCCTCCACCTCAATCTGCGCTCCCAGTCCTGTCACCTCCTGCTCCTCAACCCTCGGGAACTCCAACTGGTCCAAGAAGTGCATCATTCCCTCTTTCCCCTCCGGGGGTTGGGACTTATACAGCCTCTCATAGAATGACTTAAACACCCCGTTCACCCTCTCCACCCTCTGTTCCATCCTTCCCTCCCCGTCCCTAATTCCTCCGATCTCTCTCGCCGCCCCCTCTTCCTAGGTTGTTGGGCCAGCAATCGGCTCGCCTTTTCCCCATATTCGTATTGTATTCCCTGTGCCTTCCTCCACTGCGTCTCCGCCTTACCCGTGGTCAGCAGGTCAAACTCCGTCTGTAGTCTCCGTCTTTCCCTGTATAACCCTTCATCCGGGGCCTCCGCATATTGCCGATCCACCCTCAGAATCTCCCCGATCAGTCTCTCCCTTTCTTTACCCTCTTCTTTCCCCTTGTGGGCTCTTATGGAAATCAGGTCCCCCCTAACCACCGCTTTCAGCGCCTCCCATACTACTCCCACCTGGACCTCTCCATCATCGTTGACCTCTAGGTACCTTTCAATACATCCCCTCACCCTTCCACATACCCCCTCATCTGCCAACAGTCCCATGTCTAATCTCCAAAGTGGGCGCTGCTCCTTCTCCTCTCCTAGATCCAGATCCACCCAGTGTGGGGCGTGATCTGAAACGGCTATAGCCGAATATTCCGTTCCTGCCACTTTCGGGATCAGCGCCCTTCCCAGGACAAAAAAGTCTATCCGGGAGTTTACTTTATGGACGTGGGAGAAGAAGGAAAGCTCCTTACTCCTCGGTCTAGCAAATCTCCAGGGATCTACTCCTCCCATATGCTCCATAAACCCCTTAAGCACCTTGGCCACTGCCGGCCTCCTCCCGGTCCTAGATCTGGACCGGTCCAGCCCTGGGTCCAGCACCGTGTTGAAGTCCCCCCCCCAATACCAAATTTCCCATCTCTAGGTCCGGGATGCGCCCCAACATACGCTTCATAAAACCCGCGTCATCCCAGTTCGGGGCATATACGTTCACCAGTACCACCGCCTCACCTTGCAATCTGCCACTCACCATCACGTACCTGCCCCCACTGTCCGCCACTATGGTCTTAGCCTCAAACAGTACCCGTTTCCCCACCAGTATTGCCACCCCTCTATTTTTCGCATCTACCCCTGAGTGGAAAACCTGTCCCACCCATCCTTTCCTTAATCTGTCTTGATCCGCCACTTTCAACTGCGTCTCTTGAAGCATAACCACATCCGCCTTCAGCCTCTTTAGGTGCGCAAATACCCTTGTCCTCTTAATCGGCCCATTCAACCCTCTCACGTTCCACGTGATCAACCGGGTTGGGGGGCCCTTTACCCCCCCCCCCCCATCGCCGACTAGCCATCCCCTTTTTTAAACCAGCTCCTCACCCGGGTCCCACCACCCGTTTGTCCCCCAGACGTCGCCCTCCCGTCCTGACCATCCCATCCCGTATCAGCTCCCCCTTCCCCTCAGCAGCAGCAGCAACCCAGTTAATCCCCCCCCCCCCCCCACTAGATTCCCTTCTAGCTTGATTGCTCCCCCCATATTGCTTTCGGGAGTCAGCAGACTCTGGCTGACCCCGGCTTCCCCCGTTTGCCCTTGGCCTCCCTGCGTGTGGGGCCCCCTTCCTTCCTGCGCCCACTTTTCCCGCCACAATTTCCGTAGCGTGGGAGAAAAGCCCGCGCTTCCCTCTCGGCCCCGCCCCTAATGGCGCAGTTCCCTCTCCCCTTCCCTGTCTCCTTCCCCACCGGCCCCCATATTTCTTCGTGTCCCCCCCTCTGGTGGTGGGGGAGAAAAAATTCTCCCGTCCAACATTTTTACAGATAAGTCCTCCCCCTCTCCCCCCTTTACAATTCCTTGCCACCACCTCGCTACTTCTTTCCAAACATCAATTCCTCAAATCTAGTCCAACTTCTCTCCTTGAATAAATGCCCACGCCTCCTCTGCCGTCTCAAAGTAGTGGTGTTTGCCCTGGTGTGTAACCCACAGTCTTGCCAGCTGCAACATTCCAAATTTCACTTTTTTCCTGTGGAGCACCGCCTTGGCCCGATTGAAACTCGCCCTCCTTCTCGCCACCTCCGCACTCCAATCTTGATACACGTGGATCACCGCGTTCTCCCATCTGCTACCTCCGTGTCTTCTTAGCCCATCTCAGGACCATCTCCCTGTCCTTGTAGCGGTGGAATCTCACCACTATTGCTTGCGGTATTTCCCCTGCCTTCGGTCTTCTCACGAGGACCCGGTATGCTCCCTCCACTTCCAGGGGGCCCGTCGGGGCCTCAGCTCCCATTAAAGTATAGAGCATCGTACTCACATACACCCCAACAACCGCACCCTCTGACCCTTCGGGAAGACCCAATATCCTTAAATTCTTCCTCCTCGAGCTATTTTCCAGGGCTTCCAGCCTTTCTGTGCACCTCTTCTATAGTGCCTCGTGCGTCTCCGTCTTCACCACCAAGCCCTGTATCTCGTCTTCATTCTCGGCAGCCTTTACCTTCACTCCACGGAGCTCCATCTCCTGGGTCTTTTGCGTCTCCTTCAATCCCTCAATCGCCAGCAACATCGGCGCCAGCACCTCCTTCTTGAGCTCCTCCACACATCGCCGGAGGAACTCCTGCTGGTCCGGGCCCATTACCATCTGGGCTCCCTCCGCCGCCATCTTGCTTCTCCCTTCTCTTCTCTGCCGCTGCTCCAGAGGATCCTCTGCAATCTGGCCACTACTAGCGCTTCTTTCCATCCACACCCGGGAGGACTCCTTCCTTTGTCGCCTCACACTGGGTTTGGCCGTGAAAAATTTCCGTTGGGGCTCCCGATAAGAGCCCAAAAGTCCGTTAAAATGGGAGGTGCCGAAACGTGCGGCTGGTCATCGCCGCAACCGGAAGTCCTTCAACACAGTTATTGACCTTGGTTTAGACCGGTCGAGATCAAGGACGGGCAGGGTGCCAGCAATGGCAAAGGAGCTAAAGGGGTTCATGGAGCAAATGGGAGGTGGGGGGGGGGGGCATTGAAGATTTGGGCAGCCGAGAGTGAAGGAGTTCTCCTTCTACCCACACGTGCATAAAGTGTACTCCCAGATTGATTTTTGTATTTTGAGCAGGGCTCTACTGACGGGGGTAGTGGACACGGGGTACTCGCCGATCACAGTCTCAGACCATGCACCGCGCTGGGTTGACGTACAGGTTAGCAAGGACAGTAGCCAGCGCCCGCACTGGAGCCTGGACTTGGGACTTTTAGCTGACAAAGAGGTGTGCGGGTGGTTGAGGAAATGTATTCAGAACTACCTGGAAGTCAACGACACGGGGGAAGTTTCGGTGGCGGTGGTCTGGGAGGCATTGAAGGTGGTGGTCAGAGGGGAGCTGATCTCGATACGGGCCCAAAGGGAGAAGGTAGATAGGGCAGAGACGGACAGACTTGTAAAGGTGATATTACAGGTTGACAGGAGGTGTGCGGAGACCCCAGAGGCAGGGCTTTTAAGGGAACAGCGGAGGATACAGGCGGAGTTTGGCTTGTTAACTACAGGGAAGGCGGCAGAGCAGCTGAGAAATGCGAGTGGGGTGATTTATGAGAATGGAGAGAAGGCCAGCAGAAGGCTTGCGCAGCAGATCAGAAAGAGGGAGGCAACCAGGGAGATAGGGAAGTAAAGGACGGGGACAGGATCCTGGTTGGAGACTCAGCAGGGGTGAATAATGCGTTCAAGGAGTTTTACAGTAGGCTGTATGGGTCGGAAACCCCAACTGAGCCAGAGGGGATGAGGCACTTCCTCGGGGGGGCTGAATTTCCCGAAGGTGGACGGGGGGCTGGTAGAACGGCTGGGGGCCCCGATCGGGTTGGAAGAGATAGCGGAGGGGCTGACGGCCATGCAGTCGGGTAAAGCCCCGGGGCCAGACGGGTACCCAGTGGAGTTCTATAAAAAGTTCTCTGGGAAATTGGGGCCACTGTTGATGAGAACATTCAATGAGACAAGGGAGCGTGGGGTGCTTCCTCCGAAGATGTCACAGGCCACGATTTCATTGATCCTGAAGCGGGACAAGGGCCCGGAGCTGTGTGGGTCCTACAGGCCGATATCCCTATTGAATGTGGGCGCCAAACTGCTGGCCAAAATCTTGTCCTCTAGGATTGAGGATTGTGTTGTGGATGTTATTGGGGAGGACCAGACGGGGTTTGTTAAGGGAAGGCAGTTGGTGGCCAATGTAAGAAGGTTGTTAAATGTGCTCATGATGCCCCCGGAAGGTAAGGAGGTGGAGGTAGTGGTCGCAATGGACGCAGAGAAGGCTTTTGATCGGGTAGACTGGGAATATCTGTGGGAGATACTGGGACGGTTCGGATTCGGGCGGGGCTTTATTGACTGGGTCAGGCTGTTGTATCAGGCTCCTGTGGCGAGCGTACGGACGAATAGGACAACATCGGACTATTTTAGGCTGCTTCAGGGGCTAGACAGGGATGCCCCCTCTCCCCACTGTTGTTCGCATTAGCCATAGAGCCGCTGGCAATTGCGCTGAGAGCCTCAAGGGGCTGGTCCGGGGGTGAGTGGAACACAGAGTCTTGCTTTACGCAGATGACCTGCTCCTGTATGTGTCAGACCCATTAGAGGGATGGAAGGAATTATGAGGATTCTGGGGGAATTTGGCCAGTTTTCGGCGTATAAACTAAATATGGGAAAAAAGTGAGATGTTTGCGGTCTAGGCAAGGGGACAGGAGAGGCGACTGGGGGAGCTGCCATTCAGAGTGGTAGGGAGTAGCTTTCGGTATTTAGGCATCCAGGTGGCGCGGGAATGGGACGGCTGCACAAGCTAAATCTGGCCCGACTAGTGGACCAAATGAAAGACGATTTTAAGAGGTGGGACGAGCTCCCATTGTCACTAGCTGGGAGGGTGCAGACAGTGAAAATGACTGTCCTCCCGCGATTCCTGTTTGTGTTTCAGTGTCTCACCATCTTTATTCCGCGGTCCTTTTTTAAACAGGTCAATAAGGTAATCACTGGCTTTGTATGGGCGGGTAAGACCCCACAAGTAAAGAAGAGGATGCTGGAGCGGAGCCGGGGGAGGGCGGGCTGGCGCTGCCAAACTTCAGTAATTACTATTGGGCGGCGAATATAGCTATGATCGGGAAGTGGGTGGTGGGGGTGGGGAGGGTCGGTATGGGAGCGTGTGGGGTCGGATTCATATAAGGGCACCAGGTTGGGGGCGTTGATAACAGCGCCTCTGCCGTTCCCGCCGGCATGCTACTCCACCAGCCCCGTGGTGGTGGTGGCCCTGAGGGTCTGGGGGCAATGGAGGAGGCATGTGGGAGCGGAGGGAGCATTGGTGTGGTCTCCAATCTGTAATAATCACCGGTTTGCCCCGGGAAGGATGGATGGAGGGTTTTGGAGATGGCAGAGAGCAGGGATTGAGAGATCATAGAATTTACAGTGCAGTAGGAGGCCATTCGACTCATTGAGTCTGCACCAGCTCTTGGAAAGAGCACCCTACCCAAGCCCACACCTCCACCCTATCCCAATAACCCAGGAACCCCACCCAACACTAAGGGCAATTTTGGACACCAAGGGTAATCCACCTAACCTGCACATCTTTGGACTGTGGGAGGAAACCGGAGCACCCGGAGGAAACTCACGCAGACACGGGGAGAACATGCAGACTCCGCACAGACAGTGACCCAAGCTGGGAATCAAACCTGGGACCCTGGAGCTGAGAAGCAATTATGCTAACCACTATGCTACCTTGATGGGGGATATGTTTATTGAGGGGAGCTTTCCTAGCCTGAGGGAGCTGGAGGAGAAATTTGGATTGGCGAGGGGAAACAAATTTAGGTACCTGCAGGTGCGGGACCACCTACGCAGACAGATTTCAACCTTCCCGCTCCTACCACCAAGGGGGATACAGGACAGGGTCGTTTCCAGAGTGTGGGTGGGAGAAGGAAGGGTCTCTGACATTTACAAGGAACTCATGGGGGTAGAGGGGGCACAGACGGAGGAGCTGAAGCGCAAATGGGAAGAGGAGTTGGGAGGAGAAATAGAGGATGGTCTCTGGACGGACACGTTGAGTAGAGTCAACCCAACCACAACATGTGCCAGGCTCAGCCTGATACAATTCGGGGTCATTCACCGGGCTCACATGACAGTGGACCGGGTGAGCAGGTCCTCAGTGGTAGAAGAGAGGTGCGCAAGGTGTGCGGGAGGACAAGCGAACCATGTCCATATGTTCTGGGCATGCCCGAAGCTTACGGGATTTTGGCAGGGGTTTGCGGATGTCATGTCCACGGTGTTAAAAACAAGGATGGCATCGAGTCCAGAGGTGGCGATTTTCGGAGTGTCGGAAGATCCGGGAATCTTGGAGGGGAAAGAGGCAGACGTTCTGGCCTTTGCTTCCTTGGTAGCCCAGAGACGTATATTATTAGCTTGGAGGGACTCAAAGCCTCCGAAGTCGGAGGCCTGGCTATCTGGCATGGCTAGCTTTCTCTGCTTGGAGAAAATCAAGTTTGCCTTGAGAGGGTCAATGTTAGGGTTCGCCTGGAGATGGCAGCCGTTTGTCGACTTCTTTGCGGCAAATTAACCGTCAGCAGAAGGGGGGTGGGGGTGGTTAACTTAGTTTAGAATAGGGGGTTAGTAAAGGTGGGACCTGTAAGGGAGGAAGACGGCTGTCATAATATCCACTCATGTATATAATGAGATGCAGACAGGCAGTGATTGACACACAGGATAACCAATGAAGGGCAGCACGGTGGCACAGTGGTTAGCATTGCTGCCTACGGCATTGAGGACCTGGGTTCGAATCCCGGCCCTGGGTCACTGTCCGTGTGGAGTTTGCACATTCTCCCCGTGTCTGCGTGGGTTCCACCTCCACAACCCAAAAGATGTGCAGGATAGGTGGATTGGCCACGCTAAATTGCCCCTTAATTGGAAAAAATAATTGGGTACTCTAAATGTTTTTTAAAAAGGATAACCAATGAACACACACAACACATAACAACCAATCACCAGACAGGACACCACCACTATAAAGCACACAGGGCATTAAGACTCTCCCACTGTCTACAGGACACAGCTACTGAGATAGCAAGAGTGCACAAGGCAGTGAGCACTATCACCATGAGGTAGAGAGCTAGTCTGGTCAAGCCAGTAGGAGGTTATCAGTTAGACTGATAGAGTGTCAACTCACAGCAGACTATGTACAGCAATCAGGAAGTTCAATAAAACAGTGTTGGACCATCTCCTGTGTCAGAAGCCTCTTTCTAGTTTCACTGCATCCAGTTGCAGTCAACATTGAACCAATTTACTTAACACATCAACGGCTTTTGCACTATGTTCATAAAATCAATGTACATTGTTTATTTTGTTAGTGTTGTAAAACCATAAATACCTCAATAAAATGTTTATTAAAAAAAAGTCTGTGGCTGAAGGCCACAGCATGGTTTTGTAATATAAGTTCTTTAGATGTCTCAATGATGAGATCTTGAGACTTGTATATTTAAATGTGAACCATATAATGTTAGTCTTTAGCTATTTACAGATCCCAGATCATGGGCGCGATTCTCCGACCCCCCCCACCGGGTCGGAGAATCGGCGTGTCCCGAATTCTCCGCCACCAGAGATTCGGCGGGGGCGGGAATCGCGCCGTGCCCATCGGCGGGGGTGGGAATCGCGTCGCGCCAGTCGGTGGGCCCACCCCTGGCGATTCTCCGGCCCGCGATGGGCCAAAGTCCCGCCGCTGTCAACTCTCTCCCGCCGGCGTGGATTAAACCACCTTTTGAATGGCGGGACAAGGCGGCGCGGGCGGGCTCTGGGGTCCTGGGGGGGGGGGGCAATCAGGCCCCGGCGGGTGCCCCCACGGTGGCCTGGCCCGCGATCGGGGCCCACCGATCCGCGGGTGGGCCTGTGCTGTGGGGGCACTCTTTTTCTTCCACCTTCGCCATGGTCTTCACTATGGCGGAGGCGGAAGAAACCCCCTCCCCTGCGCATGCACGGGGATGACATCAGCAGCCGCTGACGCTCCCGTGCATGCGTCGCCCGGCGAAGGCCTTTCTGCGCTGGCTGGGGTGGCGCCATTGGCCTTTCCCGCCAGCCGGCGGAGCAGAAACCACTCTGGTGCGGGCCTAGCCCATCAAGGTGAGGGCTTGGCCCCTAAAGGTGCAGAGACTTCCGCACCTTTGGGGCGGCCCGACGCCGGAGTGGTTCCCGCCACTCCATTACGCCGGAACCCCCCGCCCCGCCGGGTAGGGGAGAATCCCGCCCATTGTCTTTCATGGTGCTGCTTCTCTGCAGGTAGGCTCCCAGAGTGCTCTTTCTTAATATGTGGCTATATACATCATACTATGGCCGGTGCAATTCTCCAGTTCCACACTAACCCTTGCTCTTGAACTGCACCGTACATTACAATAGCATGCATACAATATCACAACAGATGTGTTCCCATCCCGCCACCAATTGAGGCCTTTAAGGGGACAATTAATGCCCAGATAAGGGCCTCATCTCACATTCCTGACCCAGGTTCAGGTGGGGGGCACACCATGCATGGAGCATGACAAGCAAACCTTGGCATGTTTGCTTGCAGTATCTATTTGGTGGGGGAGTCCCTCATTCTAAGACACTCAGTGCCTGATTGAGGGACCTGGCATTGGGAAGTGGTGCAGGAGAACCATTAAAATCTGTCCACCTGCCTTTGCTGCTGACCCCACTACCCCTCCCCATTACCCCCTAGCCATGATCTCTAACCTGCGACCCCCTACCCGCCACCACTCACCTGTGCATGGGACATTCCTCCATTCGAGGCCTAGGGTGAGTGTAGCCCCGGGAGCAGCCATCGCTTCCCTGGTGACACTGCTGAATGAAAAAGAGCTGCTACATGGTGGGTTTCTACCCTTCGGGTCCCTTGACTGGTCTGTCAAGCGCCTGGCATTTAACGTGGCAGGCCTTCCCTAAGCAGCGATGCTGGGTTCTCACTAGCTCTTCAGCCAATGGCCAAGACCCCCATTATCTCCGTAAAACTCTACCCATGATGTAGGGGGGGGGGGGAGAAATCCATTGTCCGAGAAATCTGCTAAAGTGCCAGGACGCACCCACTTGTCACCTCGAGCATTGACTGTGCCAAACTCCGTGTGGTCAAAGAACGTCATCTCATTTAAAGTGCCTGCTGTAGCCGAGTGATAATAAACTTGTCTCTGAACAGAAGATTGTTCCACTTCACAAACCTGAGTACATAATCTAAACTTATAATTCAGTCCTGTACTGAGTGAGTGACGTAAAGTTCAGATGGGACACCAGCTACACTCTCAGATAAATGTAAAAGATCCCATGGCATTGTTTAAAAAAAGGCAGCAGAAGGTGGCATGTGGCTCAGTGGTTAGCACTGGGACTGCGGCGCTGAGGACCCAGGTTCGAATCCCGGCCCTGGGTCACTGTCCGTGTGGACTTTGCACATTCTCCCCGTGTCTGCGTGGGTTTCGCCCCCACAACCCAAAGATGTGCAGGTTAGGTGGATTGGCCACGCTAAATTGCCCCGTAATTAGAAAAAAAATAATTGGGTACTCTAAAGTCGGTAGAGATTATGACGAAATAATAAAAAGTGTCTGATCCTTGTCAGGTGAATTCTTCAAGGGGGAACAAAGTCAAGTACAATAGGTTGTGAGAGGAGATGAGGAGTAAAGTAAGGCTGGCATGGAGACAGTCTGAGAATCGAATGGCAATGAGCAGACAAGGAAACCCGAAGATAGTAAGCAGGTAGTAAGAGGTGGAATGGATCCTATTAGGGTCAAAGAAGATAATATAGCTTGGAGGTGCAGGACAAGGCTAAAAAGCCTCGCGAGTACTTTGTATCGGTGCTTACTAAAGAGGAGGGCTCTGACAAAATATTGATAATAGGACCAAAGGATACGATGAAAATTGAGAGACAGTAGGTACTGGAAAGGCTGGCTTCATTACTTCATTATTCACTTGGTTTGGATGGCTTGCATCTCTGGTCGCTGAGGGTGGAGAAATGGTAAGGCTTCCCATAATATACCAATCTTTGCAATATATGGGGAAGATGCCAAAAGGCTGGATAGTGGCAGGACTGCTGGTTTTTTTGTTGCTATACATAAATGGCTTGGATCTTGGAGTAGAGAATTGAATTTCAAAATTTGCTGAAAGTGCCAAACTTGGAGGAGTGGCAAATGGTGAGGGCGATAGGAATTGCCTACAACATGACACGGATAGGCTGGCAGAATGAACAGGCAAGTGACAGATAGAATTTAATATAGAGAAGTGTCAAGTGATGTATTTATAATAATAATCGCTTATTGTCACAAGTAGGCTTCAATGAAGTTACTGTGAAAAGCCCCTAGTCGCCACATTCCGGTGCCTGTTCGGGGAGGCCGGAACGGGAATTGAACCCGAGCTGCTGCCTTGTTCTGCATTACAAGCCAGCTGTTTAGCCCACTGTGCTAAACCAGTCCTTTTTGGCATCGGTGGTAGGGAGAGTCGGTCTGGATTTAATAGCAGTGTATAAAGAGTGTGCAGGGATGTTGTTTCATCTGGCTGGGGAGTCTAGAACAAGGGGACACAGTCTCAGGATATGGGGTAGGTCATTTGCGGCTGAGATGAGGGTGATGAGCCTGTTGAATTCACTACCACAGAAGCTGTGAAGGCCAAATCACTGAATATATTTAAGAAAGAAATAGATCGATTTGTAGACCCTGAAGAAGTCAGGGTATATGGGGAGAGTGAGAGTATGGTGTTGAGATAGAGGATCGGCCATGATCATGCTGAATGGTGGGGCAGGCCTGAAGGGCCTAACGGCCTTCTCTTGCTCTGATTTTCTATGTTTCTAAGAGCAGTGGACCTGGGAATGAATGTGTGCCTAACTTTGAAGATGGCAGGCCATTTTGAGAGAATGATAAGCAAAGCGTAAGGTCATAAGATATAAGAGCAGAATTAGGCCATTCGGCCCATCGAGTCTGCTCCACCATTCTATCATTTTCGCAGTAACTTCATTGCAGTGCTAATGTGAGCCTATTTGTGACAATAATAAAGATTATTATTATTATTATGGCTGATATGTTCCTCATCTGCTACTACAGACCAAGAACTGGATTGCGAAATCAACCAGAGCATCTCCTCCCTAGAACACATGACCCAGGAGCAGGAGTCGGCAATTTAGCCTTCCTCGCCTAAACACCCTCAGTGTGATCATGGCTGATCCCATCCTGGCCTCAGCTCCGATGTCCTGCCCATTCTCCATAACCCTTCAACCCATTACCAATTAAAAATCTGTCTAACTCCTCCTTAAATTTACTCACTGTCCCTGCATCCACCGCACTCTGGGGTAGGGAATTCCACAAATTCACAACCCTTTGGGAGAAGTAGTTTTTCCTCAAACCTGTTTTAAGTTTGCTATCTCTTATTCTAAGATTATGACCTCTCGTTTTAACGGATACAAGAGGAAGCATCAGCTCCACGTCTACTTTATCCAGAACTTTTAGCATCTTGTCCACCTCAATTACATCTCCCCTCATTCTTCTAAACTCCAGAAAATATAGGCATAAACTGTTCAATCTCTCCTCATACGACAAACCCCTCATCTCTGAAATCAACCTAATGAACCTCCTCTGAACTGCCTCTAATGTCACTACATCTTTCCTCAAATAAGGGGACCAAAACTGTGCACAATACTCCAGGTACGCTCTGATCAATGTCTTGTATAATTGCAACAACACTTCCTTACCATTATACTCAATTCCTTTTGCTGTAAATGCCAATATTCCATTTGCTTTCCGTATTATCTGCTGCACTGCATGCTTGTTTTCTGTGACTCGAGGACACCCAGATCCCTCTGCATCGGAGCATCCCGAAGTCTCTCCCTATTTAGATAATAAGTTGCCTTTCCATTTTTTCGACCAAAATGCATGAGCTCACACTTATCTACGTTAAACTCCTTCTGCCACATTTTGGCCCACTCTCCTAACCTATCTATATCCATTTGTAAGGTTCTTATTTCCTCATTACAACTTACTGTCCCACCTATTTTTGTATCATCTGCAAAGTTGGCTATTGAGCCTTCAATCGCTGTGTCCAAGTCGTTAATATATCCAAGTGTAAATAGCTGGGGTCCAAGGACCGAACCCTGTGACATCCCACTCGTTACACCTTGTCATCCAGAAAAAGACATATTTATCCTGACTCTCTATCTCCTGTCCGTCAGCCAGTCTTCTATGGGATCATAAATAGAGATGTAATAACTTTGTCAAGGCCAACCGTCCAGCAGCAAAGCCTTTTATTAAAGTCATGAAAAAGGCTGCTGCTGCTGCGACTTATAGCACCACATCCAAGCCCGGGATCTACGGGATGCTCGCCTGGGTTGGAGTAGCGGGTTTTAAGCTGCCGCTGTATCTTCCTATTGATCTATTTTTGACTCCCCGTGGCCTTTGTGGCCACCATAACATTCATCCCTCCTCAAGTCCATTTCTCGCTCAGTATTCCTATGGTGAGGAAGCCCCTTCCACCGCTTAGCAATTGGGCTGAGGTCCCTCAGGGGTGGAACTGGATCTGGAGGTGAACCGAATTGGAGATCTTCACTTCTGGAGAGAGAGTTGAAGAGTTACTGATGTGGATTCCTCCTTGGGATCTGCTTCAGTCAGAACACCAGATTCCTCTCATTCCATCTCAGGACCCGTGTCCTCATTATCAGGGGAGACTGACATAGGGTTTGCTTCACGCTGTAGCCCCGTTCTAGCTGTGGCCACATCCATGGCCAGTATCAAGGCTTATAACATTTTCTGCTTCTCTTGTTAGGATTCCACCCTCCCCACCAGGTTTGGGAACAGTAGGCTTAGTCTCGTACAAAGCTGCCGTCCAATCAACACTTAGCTGGGTCGATACCTGTTGTAGTATGAGGAGTGATCCTATCATTGAATAAAAACCATGCTACCAGACATAGCCCCAGGTGAGAATTTTCATTTTAGATATCCCTGGGTGGTCATTATATAGTTCCATTAGTATCGGATGCCGCCTTGGGCAGGGAGCAACTACCCGGGACCTCCAAAGAATGATGCCGTCCTCAACAATTAGGGTCATCACGACGTCTTCCAATGCTGGTAAGGGAGCCGGGTTTGTGGGCAGCGGAAGGCGATTCAAGACATCAGGGGAGTCAGTGGCGTACTGTTATTGTCACTGGACTAGTAATTCAGAGAACCAGGGTAATGCTCTGGAGTCCTGGGTTCGAATCCCACCAGGGCAGATGGTGAAGTTTGAATTCACTGAAATCTGGAATTAAAAGTCTAACGCTGACCATGAAACCATTGCCGATCGTCATAAATATCCAGCTGGTTCACTGAGGTCCTTCAGGGAAGGAAATCTGCTGCCCTTACCCAGTCTGGCCTATATGTGATTCCAGACCCACACACCAAAGCTGTTGACTCTCCCCACTGAAATGGTCTAGCAAGCCACTCAGTTCGGCCTTGTTGCGCAATTAGGGATGGGCAACAAATGCTGGCCCAGCCAGCGACACCCACATCTCAAGAGTGAATTATAAATAAATCAGCATTAGCTATTCGCGTTCCAGGGCGGTGCTCTAAGAGATATTCAGAACTGCAGGTAACAGAGCACAAAGCTATGTCCGAGCGGAGGCAATATGGGGGAGTGCCTTATCCTCTTTAAAATGTCCCGATAAGTGCTTGTGGTCGGTTACGCCTGCCATAGACATACCCCCATACCGGTGAAACCTTTTTACACCAAGCACAACCGCCAAGTCCTCCTTCTCAATTTGAGAATTCCTCAGTTTGGCATCTGAAAGGATCCTTGATACAGAGGAGATGGGCCTTTCTGTTCGGTTTTTCCAGCGGTGTGAAAGTACTGCCCCAACCCCGTAAGGGGAAACATCACATGTCAGGATGAGCACAGCAAGAAGTCTTACAACACCAGGTTAAAGTCCAACAGGTTTGTTTGGAATCACTAGATTTCCAAGCGCAGGTGAGTTCACTGGCCTTGTTTCGCTCGAGCGAGAGCGCAACAAGGCCGGAGAATCGCACCCGAGGTATTGAATACAAAAGCAGAGAAGTTATGCAAAGCTCTGCTTAGGCCCTAACTGGAGTATTGCATCTAGTTTCGGTCGCCACACTTTAGGAAAGACATGAGGGTTCCGGAAAGGGTGCAAAAGAAATTTACCAGAATGGTTCAAGGGATGGGAGATTTTAGTTACAAAATTAAGTTGGTAAAGCTTAGAGCAAATGAGATTGAGGGGAAATTTGATACAAGTGCCCAAGATTAAGGGGCACGGTAGCACAATGGTTAGCACTGTTGCTTCACAGCTCCAGGGTGCCAGGTTCGATTCCCGGCTTGGGTGACTGTCTGCCGAGTTTGCACTTTCTTCCTGTGTCTGCGTGGGTTTCCTCCGGGTGCCCCGGTTTCCTCCCACAGTCCAAAGATGTGCAGGTTAGGTGAATTGTCCATGCTAAATTGCCCTTCGTGTCCAAAAAGGTTAGGTGGGGTTACTGGGTTACAGGGATAGGGTGGAGGTGTGCGCTTAGGTAGGGTGCTCTTTCCAAGGGCCGGTGCAGACTCGATGAGCCAAATGGCCTCCTTCTGCACTGTAAATTCTATGAAGCCAGGTTTGGCTAAGGTAAACAAAAAACTTTTCCCATTAGCTGACTGTATAAAGCAACATATATTTAATGTTTGGGCAAGAGATGCAGGGGGAGATATAAGGGCAAACTACTTTACACTACTTTACACAGTGAATGGTAATTACCTGGAACTCGATGCCCATGAGGATGGTGGAAGTGGAAACAGTTAATGATCTCTAAAGGAAATGGGCATTTGAAGGAATTATACCTGCAGGGCAACAGGGATTGAGTGGGCGAATGGGACTGGCCAGATTGCTCTGCCGAGTCTCAGCATGGAGTCAGTGGGCCTATTGTCCTCCTTCTGTGTTCTAAATGACTTTATGAATCAATGACTTTAGGGATACTTTAGGAAGGATGTGATGGCATTGGAGACAAGGCAGAAAAGATTTACAAGAATACTTCCAGGGAAGAGGGCTTCAGTTATGCGGATAGATTAGAGAAGCTGGAGCTTTCGAGAAGAGTTGGTTGAAAGGAGGTTTAATGGGATGTTGAAAATCATGAGGATGGGCAGCATGGTGGCACAGTGGGTTAGCCCTGCTGCCTCACGGTGCCGAGGTCCCAGGTTCGATCCCGGCTCTGGGTCACTGTCCGTGTGGAGTTTGCACATTCTCCCCGTTTGCGTGGGTTTCGGCCCCACAACCCAAAGATGTGCAGGCTAGGTGGATTGGCCATGCTAAATTTATTTTAAAAAAGAAAATCATGAGGGTGTGATGGAGTGGATAAGGGGAAATTCTCCTCGTCGATGGGTGGACCGGAAACCAAGGGATGCTGACTTGAGTGAATGACAAAAGAACCAAGGGCGACCTGAGAAAAAAACTTTTATGCACCAAATGGTTAGAATCTGGAATGCACTGCCTGAGAGGGTGGGGAAGGCAGATTCAAGCGTGACTTTTAAATAGGTATTGGATAATTCCTCTTCTATTCCCTGCCCAAAGGCAAATCCAATCCACAGCACCATGACCTCTACTACAGGTAGGATAAGGAGGCAGGTCCCCAATCCACACCAGCTAGAACAGGGATCAAACTGCCTGCTGTTAGCACCAATCTGTCCCTTACTAGCCGTCCAGCTAACTGTGAGGTATTGTAACCAGGAGCTTTCACCACCTGACTTACCCCCACACTCCAGCCATTGCCGATGACGCATTGACTTCCTCCGGCAAATGGAAAATAAAGAGACTCATTATCCAGATGGATGATGCTTGGCTGTTAGCAAAACGGCCATTTTCCCCTTAATTCTTATATATCCGATAATGGGAAATGTTCAAAGAAAATAACAAAAAAAATTATGTCCGGAATTTTTCGGTTGTCGGGATTCACTTTTCCCGTTGGCAGCGCACTCCCGCCAGGGCATTTCCCGTTGACAAGCGGCGGGAAGAGAGAATCTCGCTGCTAGCGAACGGCGTGCTGCCGAGAAACATGGGGCTGGAGAACTGGAGAATCCAGCCCTACCTTTTTCGCCTCCTGATGATTTGTCTCCAGGATTATGCACAGCGGTTTCCTGGAGATTGATCTTCAATTCCTGCAGACTCCAGGATAATCCTGGCAACCGTAGAGCCAACCTGCCTCCTCCTCCCCCTTCCCCAAGAGATTCTGAATTGCTGTGGGAGCATGTTGCAGCCTGGAGAAATGGACAGTGATGGTGGAGACGCCAATGTATCGGATGATTATCGGGCTATGATGAAAAGATAGGGGAGGGCGACGAGTTGAGTTACCCTTGCGAGGGCCAGCACGGTCAAAATGGGCTGAATAACTCCCTCCTGTTGTAACCATTCTATGCTCCTTCCATTCAGCTCCCTGAAAAGGCTCAGAAGCCTTAAGTGCACTGTTGTAGATTTCATTTTCAACACTTTTTGGACATAACAAAGTACTTCAATTACCTTTTTAGAAAAATGACTGGAATCTCATTAAACCATTTGAAAAGTTGATTTTATTACACAGAAAATAATTACATTTGGGCCATTACAAGGAAATCCTTAATGTTAGTTACTGACAGGATTACAGAGATACCAAGACAAATATAAATGTTCCATGGGATTCCAGGCTGTTTAAGATCACCAGGGGCTGTAAGAGGGAACATTTTCATTGGGTGCTGTCCTGTCAGTCAAAACGGAGGGATCCTGTCTGAGGCTGGAGCCCTGAAAAAACAAATCAAATGGAAAAGTTGTAGTTAGAAAGAGAAGAAAGATGAAGAGAATGAATCACAGCCATAAAATGTGGGTGGAAGTAAAAGAAATGAAAGGAAATATGACACCTCTATACAGATTATATATTTCTTCAGAAACATGCTTCACATACAATAAATTATTTTGAATAATTGAATGAACTGTCACCACGGAGGTGAAGAATCTGGTCCTCTATTTGGGTAGTCTTTTCTTTAAATTCATTCTGAGAGTATAGGCATCACTGACAACACTGCCATTTAGTACCCATCGCTAGGTACCCTTGAGAAGATGAAGGAAGTACTCCAGATGGTTATCTGATACCTGCCCATTCTTTGTATGTGAACCCAACAATATGTTAGCTCTTTTTTTCCCTTTTGTGGAAAGCATCAAAACCAACTACAACATTGTTGCTCCCCGATATCCTGATATCTATAGACACGCACTTCCAGAAGGATATCGATTTGAAACAGTAACCCTGGCTGATTTCTACCCTAGCACAGAGCACCAATCTTCGAAGTTTAAATGCTGTCTTGGCTGAAACCAGTTAACTCAGCACAGACTGCATATGGATATGGAATTTTCCTGATGTGCATGGCTCACTGCTACACCATCCGCTATCAGTTTTCATTCCTTCTTTGCTGTGAGATAATAGTTAGCTGGAAGGTGAGATCAGCTATCAATTTGTTTGTAAACATCTCCTTGTGTTGGTTACATAATTACATCAATCTGCGATTAAAAGTTGAGATCAGGTTTCCGGGTGCGGCGATGACCAGCTGAGTCGCACGTTTCGGCACCTCCCGGTGGAACGGACTTTTGGGCTCTTATTAGGAGCCCCAACGGCAATTTTTGACGGCTAAAACCATTGTGCGGTGAAATAGAAGGGAATCCCCCCGGATATATATGGAGAAAGGAGAAAGTAGTGGCTGGATTGCAGAGGATCCTCAGGAGCAGCGGCAAGGAAGGGAAGCACGAAGCAAGATGGCGGCGGAAGGAGGCCGTTCGGTGTGGGGCCCGGAACAGCAAGAGTTCCTGCGGCGCTGTGTGGAGGAGCTGAAGAAGGAGGTGTTGGCCCCGATGCTACAGGCGATTGAAGGGCTAAAGGAGGCACAGAAGACCCAGGAGCTGGAGCTTTGTGATGTGAAGGCAAAGGTTGCCGAGAATGAGGATGAAATACAGGGCCTGGTGGTGAAGACAGAGACGCACGAGGCACTGCATAAAAGGTGTGTAGAGAGGCTGGAAGCCCTGGAGAATAACTCGAGGAGGAAGAACTTAAGAGTTTTGGGTCTTCCCGAAGGTGCAGAGGGGGCGGACGTCGGGGCATATGTGAACACATTGCTTCACTCGTTAATGGGACCGGAGGCCCCGACGGGCCCCTTGGAAGTGGAGGGAGCATATTGAGTCCTTGCGCGAAGACCAAAGGCAGGAGAAATACCTCGAGCCATAGTGGTGAGGTTTCACCGCTATAAGGACAGGGAGATGGTCCTGAGATGGGCGAAAAAGACACGGAGCTGCAGGTGGGAGAATGCGGTGATCCGCGTGTACCAGGATTGGAGTGCGGAGGTGGCGAGAAGGAGGGCGAGTTTCAATCGGGCCAAGGCGGTGTTACATAGAAAGAAAGTTAAATTTGGAATGCTGCAGCCAGCGAGACTGTGGGTTACACACCAAGGGAAACATCACTACTTCGAGACGGCAGAAGAGGCGTGGACATTTATTGTAGAGGAGAAGTTGGACTAGACTGGAGAGAGAAAGAGTTTGTGTAATAAAGTAGTGGGGGGATTGTATGGGACGGGGAAGGGGGAAGGGGGGGGAAATTTTCTCTATTCCCCTCGTTGGGGGGGGGGGGGGTATGGTGAACTGTGGGCGCCGGTGGGGAAGGAGAGGGGGAAGGAGAGAGGGAGCTGCGCCATTAGGGGCGGGGCCGAGTGGGAAACACGGGCTTTGTTCCCCCGCTATGGTAATTGCGGCAGGAAAGGGCGCGCAGGAAGGAGGGGGCCTTACACAATGGGGGGGCCAAGGATAAACGGGGGAAGCCGAGGTCAGCCAGAGTTTGCTGACTTCTGGGAGCAACATGGGGGGAGCAATTACGCTAGAAAGGGATCTAGCGGAGGGGGGGGGGTTAACTGGGTTGTTGCTGCTAAGGGAAAGGGGGAGCTGTTATGGGGCGGGGTGGTCGGGACGGGAGGACACCGTCGGGGGGACAAACGGGAGCGTGGGAACCGGGTGAGGAGCTGGTCTAAAAAAGGGGATGGCTAGTCGACATGGGGGGGGGGGGGGTGGGGGTAAAGAGCCCCCCGACCCGGTTGATCACGTGGAATGTGAGAGGGCTGAATGGGCCGATTAAGAGGGCAAGGGTACTCGCACACCTAAAGAAATTAAAGGCAGGTGTGGTCATGCTACAGGAGACGCATCTGAAACTGGCGGATCAGGTCAGATTACGTAAAGGATGGGTAGGACAGGTATTTCATTCGGGCTTGGATGCAAAAAATAGAGGGGTGGCTATATTAGTGGGGAAACGGGTAGTGTTTGAGGCGAGGACAGTGGGGGTAGATACGTGATGGTGAGTGGCAGATTACAAGGGGAAGCGGTGGTTCTGGTGAACGTATATGCCCCGAACTGGGATGATGCAAACTTCATGAAGCGTATGCTGGGGCATATCCCGGACCTGGAGGCGGGAAAGTTGGTAATGGGGGGAGATTTCAACACGGTGCAGGATCCAGGGCTGGACCGGTCCAGGTCTAGGACCGGGGGGAGGCCGGCAGCGGTCAAGGTGCTTAAGGACTTCATGGAGCAGATGGGAGGAGTAGACCCCTGGAGATTCACTAGGCCCAGGAGTAGGGAGTTTTCCTTCTTCTCTCATGTCCACAAGGTGTATTCTCGGATAGACTTCTTTGTCCTGGGAAGGGCACTGATCCCGAAGGTGACAGGGACGAAGTATTCAGCCATAGCCATCTCGGACCATGCCCCACATTGGGTAGATCTGGTAGTAGGGGAGGAAAAGGAACGGCACGCACTCTGGAGATTAGATATGGGACTGTTGGCGGATGAGGGTGTGTGTGTAAGGGTGAGGGGATGTATCGAAAGATACCTGGAGATTAACGATGATGGAGAGGTTCAGGTGGGAGTGGTCTGGGAGGCACTGAAGGCGGTGGTCAGAGGGGAACTGATTTCCATAAAGGCCCATAAGGGGAAACAAGAGAGTAAAGAGAGGGAGCGATTGTTGAGAGAAATTTTGAGGGTGGATAGGCAGTATGCAGAGGCTCCGGATGAGGGACTGTACAGGGAAAGACGAAGGTTGCATACGGAATTTGACTTGCTGACCACGGGCAGGGCAGAGGCACAATGGAGGAAGGCACAGGGAGTACAGTATGAGTACGGAGAGAAGGCGAGCCGGTTACTGGCCCAACAATTGAGGAAGAGAGGGGCGGCGAGGGAGATAGGTGGGGTGAGGGACGAGGAGGGTGAGATGGAACGGGGAGCAGAGAGGGTGAACGGGGTGTTTAAGGCATTTTATGAGAGGTTGTATAAGGCTCAACCCCCGGAAGGGAAGGAGGGAATGATGCACTTCCTGGATCAGCTGGAATTCCAGAAGGTGGAGGAGCAGGAGAGGACAGGATTAGGAGCACAGATTGAGGTGGAGGAGGTGGTAAAAGGGATTGGGAGCATGCAGGCAGGGAAGGCCCCGGGACCAGATGGGTTCCCGGTGGAATTTTATAGGAAATACATGGACCTACAAGCCCCGCTTCTGACAAGAACCTTTAATGAGGCCAGGGAAAGGGGGACGTTGCCTCCGACATCGTCGGAATCGATATCGTTGCTCCTGAAGAGGGACAAAGACCCTCTCCCTTACAGGCCTATCTCCCTTCTGAATGTAGATGCCAAGCTCTTGGCCAAGGTGATGGCGACGAGGATAGAGGATTATGTCCCAGGGGTGGTTCACGAGGATCAAACTGGGTTTGTTAAGGAGAGTCAGTTGAACACTAATATACGGAGGCTGCTAGGTGTGATGATGATGTCCCCGCCGGAGGGAGAGGCGGAGATAGTGATGGCGATGGACGCTGAGAAAGCATTTGATAGAGTGGAGTGGGATTACTTGTGGGAAGTGTTGAGGAGATTTGGATTTGGAGAGGGGTTTATTGGGTGGGTTCAGCTTTTATATAGGGTCCCGGTGGCAAGTGTGATCACAAACAGGCAGAGATCTGACTACTTCCGTCTATATAGAGGGACAAGATGGGTGTCCCCTGTCCCCGATACTGTTTGCGTTGGCAATTGAGCCACTGGCCATAGCGCTGAGGGGCTCTAGGAAGTGGAGGGGAGTACTTAGGGGAGGAGAAGAGCACCGGGTGTCATTATACGCGGATGATTTGTTGTTGTATGTCGCGGACCCAGTGGAGGGGATGCCCGAGATAATGCAGACACTCAGGGAGTTTGGGGAATTTTCGGGATATAAACTGAATATAGGGAAGAGTGAGCTGTTTGTGATGCACCCTGGGGAACAGAGCAGGGGAATAGATGATTTGCCGCTGAGGAGAGTAACAAGGGATTTTCGGTACCTAGGGATCCAGATAGCCAGGAACTGGGGAACCTTGCATAAGCTTAATTTAGGAAGATTGGTGGAGCAGATGGAAGAGGATTTTAGGAGATGGGACATGGTGCCCCTGTCACTGGCGGGTAGGGTGCAGGCGGTCAAAATGGTGGTCCTTCCGCGATTTCTTTTTGTGTTCCAGTGCCTCCCTGTGATGATTACCAAGGCTTTTTTCAAAAAAGTGGATAAGAGAGTTATGAGCTTTGTGTGGGCTGGGAAGACCCCAAGAGTGAAGAGGGGGTTTCTGCAGCGTACCAGGGATAGGGGGGGACTGGCACTGCCGAGCTTAAGTGACTATTATTGGGCCGCCAATATATCAATGGTATGCAAGTGGATGGGGGAAGGGGAGGGAGCGGCGTGGAAAAGACTAGAGATGGCGTCCTGTAGGGGAACCTGCCTGCAAGCATTAGCGACGGCGCCTTTACCGTTCTCCCCGAAAAAGTACACCACAAGTCCAGTGGTGGTGGCAACACTGAGAATTTGGGGGCAGTGGAGACGGCATAAGGGAGTGACGGGTGCCTCGGGGAGGTCTCCGATAAGGAACAACCATAGGTTTGTCCCGGGGAAGATAGATGGGGGATTTAAAGTCTGGCAGAGAGCAGGGATTGTGCAATTGAGGGATTTGTTCCTAGACGGGACGTTTGCGAGTCTGGGAGCACTGACGGAAAAATATGGGTTGCCAACGGGGAATGCATTTCGGTACATGCAACTGAGGGCTTTTGTGAGGCAACAGGTGAGGGAATTTCCGCAGCTCCCGGCGCAAGAGATTCAGGACAGAGTGATTTCGGGGGCACGGGTGGGGGATGGTAGGGTGTCAGATGTATACAGGGAAATGAGAGACGAGGGGGAGATCATGGTGGATGAGCTGAAGGGAAAATGGGAAGAGGAGCTGGGGGAAGAGATCGAGGAGGGGCTGTGGGCAGATGCCCTAAGTAGGGTAAACTCTTCGTCCTCATGCGCCAGGCTCAGCCTGATACAATTCAAGGTTCTACATAGGGCACATATGACTGGAGAAAGGTTAAGTAGATTTTCTGGAGTGGAGGACAGGTGCGGGAGATGCGCGGGAAGCCCAACGAACCACACCCACATGTTTTGGTCATGCCCGGCACTACAGGGGTTCTGGGTGGGGGTGGCAAATGTGCTTTCGAAGGTGGTGGGGGTCCGGGTCGAGCCAGGCTGGGGGATGGCTATATTCGGGGTTGCAGTGACGAATGTGATATAAAATAGTTACTTTAGAGATGCTAGTTAATGTAATGTAGAAATAAGCCACTTTGATTCTGGCAGTTAGGGACAAAGGGGTTTGAGACCGCATGGAAAAAGCAGGAAGAGGTGTGTCTATGAGAGTGGTGCTGCATTGATAGGGGCCAGAGAAAGGGATTGGAAGTGAGCCAATCAGAATAGATCGAACAGATCAGGAGGGACATAGGCTGACCTATGTCCGTCGAGTATGTGAAACTTGATACCATTTGAATTGATTTGCAGAGATCCCTTTGTTTCTTTGTTCATTCGCTTTCTGGGATATAGGAAACTGGATGTCTCTTATATTTCTATGAAATGAATCAAGCTTGCAAGCTAAATAAATAACTTCTTTTTACGTGCGAATCCATCTCAACTTTTATTGAGGCCAGACTGACAGAGAAAGAAATTTGGGGATCAACATTTGGTGCCGAAAACCGGGATTTCTCAGGGCGATCCTGATCCAACTGCGAAATCAGAATTAGACTGATTATGAACAGGAGGATGGGGAACAAAGGGCCCTCAATGTAGAACTGGAAAACGACCGCGCATTGATTGTTCCCCTCTTCTTATCGTCTGATTAGTCTGGTCACTCGCGGTTGGCACAGAAAGACCGCCTCGACGAAATCACAGGTCAGTCTGGGGATTAGCACTTTAATTGATGGGGTTTCATATTGTTGTTTCGGCTTGGGTTAGGGTTTTGGGCTGATGGGACTTTAGTAATGAAGGTTCAGTCTATTATAAGGGTTCAGAGGCTGATGTGACTTCATTAATGAAGGTTCAGTCTATTATATGGGTTCAGAGGCTGATGTGACTTCATTAATGAAGGTTCAGTCTATTATATGGGTTCAGGGGCTGATGGGACTTCAATAGATGAAGGTTCAGTCCAGTATAACTGTTTTTAAATCTGAAGATGGTTCAACTCTATGTGTGAGTGTTTTAAATATATAGTTGATTAAGCTAAAATTGTCTCCTTGGACTGTAAAGTTCCGAGGTCTAGTTGAGATTGTGAGGAATGCTGCATATTGGTTGAAGCAGAAGTCTCTCAAAGGGTTAACAGCAGCAGGCGGAGTTGAAAACAGACAGTGCTTCTCACTCAGGCTTTGAGATAACAGCAGCAGCCGTAGTGTAATCGGATACCTTTCCTTTGAGTCAGTGAACACCAGCAAAGTTACGTTTTGAATTAATTAAAGGAAACCAGTTTCTCCACCTCTTTGATAAAAGTTATTATTTTCGAAAGCAATTGATTGAAATTGCCAGAATCTTAAGTTTTACTTACTTGAAATAAGGTTTATCTCATTTTATCTGGAGATTAATAGAAACTTAAAGAAGATCATGGACACCATTTTAAAAAGTGTCAATCTGGAGATGATAGTTGATTTTGCTAATACTTATGTGTATGTAAAAGAAAAAAAAAACTTGTTAAAAGAAAAATTGTTAAGATAAAGAAATAATTAAGTTGTAAATGTTATACAAGTTTGTGTTAAGCAAATTGTAAATTTAGTTCTGAGTTGAGACCAGAGCTAAGCTTGCAAGTTGCAGTAATTCAATTTGAATTTTCAAACATTTTTAAGTTTTAAAAAAAAGAGAGCAAATAGAGAAAAGAAGGACACAGATCTTGAATGCGTTGAATAGCACATTTCAAAGGCCCATAAATCTTTCTGTTCTCTTAGACCTAAAACCTAGGAAGATTGAAGAGCCAGAGGAATTTCTGGAGCATTTTAATGAAATCCACCGGGGGCAGTCAGGCGATTTGCTGTATCAAAATGGTCAGAATTCCCCTCAATACTGTGCTATGTTAATGCATTGCCTACCACCTTCTGTGGTTACTGCTGTGAAATGTAATAACATGAATTGGACAGAGAACGACCCTTCCCAGATGGCAAGGGCAGTCAGATTTTACTGGAAGGAGGGTGTAGGCCAAGAAGGAGGCTCAGTTACAAAGGTTAAGACTGAGTATGTAATGAAAAAGGATGATCTGCGACCCCAACAAGCGGCAGAAATGGTAGTTTACCAGCAGGAGCCCCAATATAGTGACTTTGGGTGGGTGGATCAGCGAAGAGGAGGATGAGACAACAGTGCTATATTTCTATCACCCCCCAGTGGTGGACGTTAGACGTTGAACAGTCACTGCATCACGTTACCCTGGCCTATGACAGAACTGGACGAAACAGGGAGTTGGAGGACAAATACCGGCCATTACTTGAGACCGAATGGCCAGTCAAGGTTACAGCCACAGTCACGGGAAAAGAAGGTACAGCTGATTTTGTTACAATATCACCACATTTATGGCCACAGTCAGCTTCGGTAAGCCCTCATATTACACGTCAGGTCCATGACCAGTACCATGCCAGGGATATGGGGCGAATGGTCAGCATCTTACCGCAGCTCGTCAGAATAGGTATGAGATATACCTTTTGAACAATCCACGTCTGACATTTAAATACTGTACCACTATCAATCCAGCCTGTTTTCTTAGTGGTCCCCCTGTCCATGAAGACGCACCTGGCCACGACTGTTTAGCCTTGATTCAGGAAACTACCACAATAAGGGGCGATTTGAGTGACATTTCGTCAGAACAACCTGACATGATTATGTGTGGTCAAATATCCCACCGGGGTTTAGCTAATGACCTACTGCAGGCCCTCCTTATGCCCGCGCAGATTTCCGTTATTAAATGCGCTGCCCACACGAATGGTACAACCCCAGTTGACGTTGGTAATGAACGAGCAGATCGTGCAGCGAGCACAGCCGCACAAATTCAGCAAGTGATGGTGCCTAAAATGTTAAGTCAGACTAAACGATCTACTATGAATATGTCTGCTTCTGACAAGCCTATGCCAACCATCCAAGACGTCATAAGGTTACAGGAGGACGCTCCTGAGAGTGATAAACAAATGTGGAAACGGTTAGGTTGTACATATGATTCTGTTTCCTCTTTATGGACCACGCCTGCACATCAGACTTGTATGTCTGATGTGCTGGCTTTATGGGTCATTGAATGTGTACACTTTGCAACTCATTGTGGGGCTCGAGGGACTAGTGATTTGTTGCTGGACACTTGGTGGCACCCTAAAATGCAGGGGTTGGCCCAAAGTATCAGTAATCGGTGTTTGATTTGTCAGCAATATAACACCGGTAAAGGTATCCCTTGTGGGAAGGGGCAAACCCCGTTGCCCAGTGGTCCCTTTGAGACGCTCCAAATGGATTACATTGAGTTGGAAAGGTGTCAATGTTACAAATATGTTTTGGTCATTGTGGATGTGTTCAGCAGATGGGTCGAGGCGTATCCGACTATCTATAGTAAAGCTGCTACTGTGGTTAAAGTCTTGATGAGGGAAATCATTCCCCGGTACGGTATACCAGCTCAGTTAAGTTCTGATAATGGGCCTCATTTTATTGGACAAATTAACAAGGAGTTTTGCTCCCAGTTGGGCATACGCCAGCAGTTACACTGTGCTTATAGACCGCAGGCGGCCGGGTTGGTTGAGAGACACAATCAGACCCTCAAAACTAAATTGGCTAAATTAAGAGCAGACACGGGACTGACATGGCTTAAGTTGCTCCCCGTTGCCCTCTTCCAGCTGCGGGTTACACCTGCGGGACCAGCCCGGCTCTCTCCCGCCGAGATTCTTTATGGCAGGCCTCTTAGAACTCCTTGGAGCCTGCAGGTTCCCAGACGGGTTCAGTTTCATCAGATGACTGAAGAAATGACCGCCTATGTTCTAGCCCTTACGCAAGTGCTCAAGGAACTCCATGGCCAAGTCCGCGCGGCTCACCAGCCATTGCCCCAGTACCTAGCTCACTTTCAGTCCAGCCCGGTAGTTATGTCATGGTCAAAAATTGGACTAGGAAGGGGTCGGAGCCGCGATGGGACGGGCCCTTCCAAGTTCTCCTTACCACCCCCACAGCAGTTAAAGTGGAGGGGCGAAGTGCTTGGTTCCACCTACATCACTGTAAATTGAGTCCATCTCCACTACTGTAAAAGGTCGGATACTAACCTGCCTCCCTTCTCCAGTGCTATTTTACAGGTGTGGAGCATGATGGAGTGGCTACGCATCGTCTGTCTGATATTTGGCCTCACTTCGCTTGGCGTGTTATTGGCGAAGGACATGGAAAAGGGAATATTATGTATCTGTGTAGCCCCAACCAATCTACAAGGATACATCACCTATGCAAAGGTGATGTTCTTCGCTGCCCCCATATACGAGGACATGGTATCGACTCATGGAAGGTCATCAAAGTCAAGGAGAATGCAGGAGTCATGAAGCAGCTGCACCGGTCCCGGCGATGGGAAGGGAACATTATATGGACATTGCCTTGTTTTTGGAATACATGTAAATTTGATTTTGGATGTGTTAAGAGTGGTACAATAAAGGTAAAATCAGGCTGTCAGAAGAGTGTAGGAAGAGACCATGAGAAAGAGAAAGGGACTAGAGAGAGGACGGGGCGTATGAGAAGGGAAGTACAGCTAGAACGTAGGTTACCGGGAGATACACTTAAGTTAGTTAAAGGCCAAACTGAGGAAAACCCGGGTAGTAAACCTTGGGAGCCCTCGGGGCAATAACCAAGGAGTTGTCTCAGCTACGGTTGTTTGCAATGCAGAACCGGTATGCTCTTGACTATCTTCTGGCCCGTGAGGGTGGGGTATGCGCCATAGTACAGGGCAAGTGTATCATGGGTGTTCAGGACTTGACCGCTAACATTACTAAATTTATGGATCGCATACGGGATCACTTGGACGGGATGCAGGATCCTGACTCTTGGGGTAACTGGGGATTTGGAGGATGGAAGGACTGGTTGATAAATATGGCCATGTATCTAGTGGTAGCTATCGGCTGCATCTTTGTGGGCCTGGCCATCCTTAAATGTGTGATGGGTAGAATGCGGGGTGCACTAGATCAGATCACCGCCCCAATCACCGGAAAAAAAAATTTAACTGTTAAAATCCATGAAGGTGAGGCAGATGAAGGGGGGCTAAGACAGGAATTGGAAATGCAGCGACAGATCTTTTTAGATGAGGAACCGTAGCTATGGATTGGATAGTTCGGTTATCATGGAATGATAAAAGGAGGGAATGACGAATGTGATATAAAATAGTTACTTTAGAGATACTAGTTAATGTAATGTAGAAATAAGCCACTTTGATTCTGGCAGTTAGGGACAAAGGGGTTTGAGACCGCATGGAAAAAGCAGGAAGAGGTGTGTCTATGAGAGTGATGCTGCATTGATAGGGGCCAGAGAAAGGGATTGGAAGTGAGCCAATCAGAATAGATCGAACAGGTCAGGAGGGACATAGGCTGACCTATGTCCGTCGAGTATGTGAAACTTGATACCATTTGAATTGATTTGCAGAGATCCCTTTGTTTCTTTGTTCATTCGCTTTCTGGGATATAGGAAACTGGATGTCTCTTATATTTCTATGAAATGAATCAAGCTTGCAAGCTAAATAAATAACTTCTTTTAACGTGCGAATCCATCTCAACTTTTATTGAGGCCAGACTGACAGAGAAAGAAATTTGGGGATCAACAGCAGAAGAGCTGGGAGTGCAGGAGGCGAGAGAGGCTGATGTTTTGGCCTTTGCGTCCCTAGTAGCCCGGCGAAGGATATTGCTTATGTGGAAGGAAGCTAAACCCCCGGGCGTGGAGGCCTGGATAAACGACATGGCAGGGTTTATAAAACTGGAGCGGATAAAGTACGCATTCAGAGGTTCGGCTCAAGGGTTCACCAGGCGGTGGCAACCGTTCCTTGACTACCTCGCAGAACGATAAGGGAAATGGGGAAGGTAGCAGCAGCAACCCGGGGGGGAGGGGGGGGGGGGAGGGCCCACGTGGGCCCTCAGGGTTTCCTATAGTTGTTTGTATATTAGCTATTTATACTGGCGTGTGGGACTTCATTGTTTTGGAGAGTTATTATTTTGTTGTTGGTAGTTGCCGTTTAGTTAATATATTATTTATTTGTTAAAAAAACGGTCATTATTATTTATATTGTTTTAAAGTTGTAAAAAGGGGAAAATCCTGTACTGTTCTTGTTTGACCGAAAAAATTTGAATAAAATATATATTTAAAAAAAAAGTTGAGATCAGCAATGGTAACCATGTAACTACTAGATTAACTCATCCTATGTCCTTCAGAGAAGGGATTAGCTGATGTTACCAAGCCTAGTCTACATTTGACTGGGATCCACAGCAATATTGTTGATTCTTAATGGCCTAGAAATCCTCTCAGTTGCCAAGAAGAAGCTCACCATTTCCATCTCAAGGGCAATTGGGGATGGGCAAATAAAGCCGACTTTATCAGTGATGTATATCTCTTGTGATTGAATTATTATAAAAACTTAGGCGTCTGCTCCCCACAAGAAGCTAATTTGTAAATAGATGGATTTAAATTATTCACTGACCCTGGGCCAGTGGGAATTTAGTCTCAAATCCTGTGATATGAGCAACCAAACATGATAATGCAACCCCAATAGCAAACACAATATTAAGAATTACAAACCAGTTTTCTCAAAGGAAACATGCTCACCAACCACTTCCAATCTTCAACCAGCCATGATGTGCTTTACAAAAGCTGAAAAATAACAAAGTGCAAGTTAATTGTTTGATGACCTTAAATGCAGAAAAATTAGCTTGTACCTGAGGTGAAATTATAGCTTTTGGTTTCCAGTTTATCAATACTAGCGCCCAGTTTGATGAGAGTTTCAATGTTGTAAACAGGCCTACAAAATGTATTTCACTGGTAAGGCCATAGGTCTCTATAGCGACTCAAGTAGACAGTAAAGTTAGCATTTGACTTTAGACTAGAGGGACCCAGGCGGCCCATGGACAGCATTGTGAAGATCACATTGGGTTGCAAAGGGATCCTGCTATCTAGTGAAGCTAGCATTGGGCTCCTGAGGGAGCATTGTGACCAGTGGATAGTATTGAGATCAGGTACTTGAACTGATACTACAGTGTCAGTAAGGAGGGAGTGCTATTCTGTATTTCAGATGAAATGAATGGAAACATTGCATGGACATTTTGAACAGCAGGGAAGTTTTGTTGGTGAATTACTTATCATCCTGCTTCAGGTACCGCACCCTAAGAGTGCCTTGGTGACCATGAACTTCCATTGGATTGGCCCATGATTATGCTGGGAAAAGTACTGCAGTGGTTTTGCCATTGCCTTCTGCAGTATGGCCAACCAGGAAACTCTCGCGTTCTTGTCGTCTGCCATCAAGCATTTTATTTTTTATATTTTTTAATAAATTTAGAGTGCCCAATTATTATTTTTTCCAATTAAGGGGCAATCTGGCATGGCCAATCCACCTACCCTGCACATCTTTGGGTTGTGGGGGTGAGACCCATGCAGACACGGGAAGAATGTGCAAACTCCACACGGACAGTGACCCAGAATTGGGATCAAACCCAATTCCACAGTGCCGTGAGACAGCAGTGCTACCCACTGCGCCACCATGCTGCCCATCTGCCATCAAGCGTACTGGAAATATTTACAGGCTGATAATCAACCACATTATGAGCAGACCTTCCATGGCCATCAAGTCCAGAATTGGGTGTTAAACACAGAATTAATTTGGGAGGTCTTGTGACGCAGGGGTAGTGCCCTAACCTCTGGCCCAGAGGTTACTTATAGTGCCTGGTAATGAAGGGACGTCCTGGGAATGGAATATTCAGCACTGAGTACTTCTAGGTCAGATCCAGCAAAGATTAAATTCAGTCCTTTGACACTGCCCCAGCATCGATGACTGTGCCCACCTTAGCTAGTCTGGATTGAATTCTAATTGTAAAATCTACACCATTGGGACTGAATTTTCCCAGGCCAGTGGAAGCAGCTTTGGTGCTGAGGCATGAGGAAATTTGGAAAGATGCATTTCAGATTTTCTCCTGGAAACATTCCTGCCTCGATGTGCTTATCCCCCAGTAGGTGTGTCTAAACTTACTCAACAGTGGGGCTGGTTTAGCACAGGGCTAAATCGCTGGCTTTGAAAGTAGACCAAGGCAGGCTAGCAGCATGGTTCAATTCCCATACCAGCCTCCCAAACAGGCGCCGGAATGTGGCGACTAGGGGCTTTTCACAGTAACTTCATTTGAAGCCTACTTGTGACAATAAGCAATTTTCATTTCAGTGGCAGTAATCCAGTTAAGGATGGTAGTAATAAGTCACTTATCTTCAATTTTCTAGGCTACAAGAGATTTTCCCCATGGCGCACGGTCCCCCTGTGGTTTCAGAAGCCTGACAAAAATTAGGTCAGCTTGTCAGGGGAGGTCTGAGCTGTTTTTTGTTTTGAGGATTTCAATTTATTTGCCACTGCTAGTTAACAAAGGGGTTCTAGCTCCAGGCAACAGGCATGCCTTTGCAGCCACTTCATAGAGATTGATGTGTCCAATAATGCTTGGCCTTGCTTCAATGACAGTAGCTTCCCTCCCATAGCCAAACATCACCCAAACTGCGAAAGCAGCTGGCAACCCTCCCCATGGACCATACTGATTGGACCCCTGCAATGCTAGATGCTGGTTGCCACCCCCAATTGGACAGGGTTACCAGAGCTGGTATCTTAATTGGCTACCTCCAGGAAGATCACACCCATCGTCCCACAATTTGCTCTTCTGCTTCCAACCCAGAATTCATCCCGATATCGGATTACAACTCGATCTAGAAAATTGAGCCCATGTTCTCTGAGGGGTAATGGATTACCTGTCATGTTTTGCAGTGTGCCTCATTCTCTAACAGCTAAGAAAATTAATTCATATAGGGCCTTTAGAGCCAACTAACAAAAATAAACTTTCATCCCATCAATCTGGGCTGTGTCCAAACACAAGAGATGACAGGAAAAGTAATGACCAAGTTAGATGTTGCTCCTCAAAATTTGTGTGTAGCTATGATAATTTCAATGGTGTCGATCCAAGCAAGCCAGTTAATGTGCTATGTTTCTCCCCACTCAACATGTTCTATGTAAACATTCAATTATTCCAGTATTTTTCTTTCCTGAAGTTACTGACTGATGCGAGGATACATTTCCACATACACTGATAGCCACACATTAAGCACTGATAGTTGCACATTAAGCTAGGTGGCCATTCCTCCCTGTGTGAGCCAAAGTGGGGGGTGCCAGTAGCCCATACGACTATGGAAGGACATCACAGCCAAGCCGGATTCACACATGCACACTTTCCAGCAGGAGTCACCAAAAGCAATCAGGACTAAGAATCTGAGGGATATTTGTCTTTCAGTCACTGAGAAGTGTTGAGAGCTCAACTAAACACAAACTGTGGGGCCTGAATTTTCAGGATGACAGCGGCTCATCTGAAGAGTCAGCAGGGATCACAGCCCTGCCAACTCCAGCAGCCTCAATGCCATTTCACCTTCTAACGAGGGTTGCTTTGCATAAAACAAGGCTTCCGGGGCACTTGGGAGGAAGTCCCGCCTTGGAGAGCTGCTGGGCAATTAGGTTGGCCAGCTGCTCTCCAACCTTTTGGGCACAGTATTGCAGTGGCTGGAAGAGGTATTGCAGTAAACAGCCTGGAATTAAGTGCTGGGAACCAGTTGATAGGCAAGTGGTAGAGGTTCCAGGACAGGGAACATCTGGGGGGGTCGATCTGAAGGGATAGGCTGGGGGTGGGGGGGGGGGGAGTTCTGGAGGTCACCAGGCCTTAAGGGGAGGGTGCCGTCAGTCAGAAGGAGGCTTCTGATGGAGCCACCCCCACTCTTTTCTGCCCGAGTTCAAACTCTGACCAACTATTGGTTTCCCCCCAAAACTGTCATCTGCCTGCCAGCCTAAAAATTGAGGTTGGGTGAGAAAAGGCCCTTAAGTGTCCTTTAAGTGACCACTCAAGGGCCTTAATTGGGGCAACGGCAGGCTTCCCCTCCAAGGCCCTGACAGTTCCACTGTAAAGTTGCTACCAGGATGGGACAGGTGGGATCCCAGAGGCAATTCCTGTCATACAATTTCACACTCACCCAGCCTCAGAACAGGCGGGAGCATAACAGTTTGGCCCATGTGTGCAAAACTGTGACTTTCCTGTGCTGTATGAATATCACATTGAATATCACAAAGGCCAGTGCTCTTATACACTGTGCCATGGGGCCCAGTTTTCAACATGATTTTAATAACTTACCTTCGTAGTTGATGCATCCATTGGCATCTTCCTGTCCAGCCATCAGCTGCTCTACCTCATCCTCTGTCATCTTCTCACCTGTTGGAAAAACGGGAATGGTGATGTTAGGATCAAGAGTAAATGTAAATCCTTACTGTGAATAATGGCTGCAAGCTCCAACTCTCTCAATCTCTCTCCATAGTTTCTCTGCTTACACCCTGTCTCATTAATGCTGAACTGTTCCCCTGTTGGTGGGGAAGAGTCCTCGACATCTCCTGGTGTCCAGTAGTGACGGGGAGAAGCCTAGATTTAGGTCAGGCACTTGAGCTATAGAGGGACAGAAGTAGACGAAGATGAGAAAAATAAATATGGGCTGTAGCAGTTACATTGTTGGACGAGTAATCCAGAGGATGAGTTCAAATCCAACATGGCAGTTTAAAAATATAATTAGAGTTTGATATCAGTAAAAGTGACAACAAAATGAATGGTTTGTTATTAAACCCCACTGGTTCGTATGTGGTCAAAAAGTTATTCCAGTGATGGCTGTTAACTGTCCTCTGAAGCGCAGTAGCGGGCAACTGGGCATGGGACTAAATGCCAATATTATCAGTGACACCCACATCCTGAGAATGAGTTAAAAAAGGAAGGAACTTGCTAATCCCCAGCCAGAAGCCAAGAGCAGAGCGACAGAGGTTTGAGTTGGGATGCCTGCTTCAAGCTGGAAAGATAAAGAGGATGGAAGAATCAGGTGGGAGGCTAAATTGGATCGCCTGGAAAATGAACAGAGGGGTCATGATAGGCAATTGACCTGTACCCGCTCAATGTAATGCAGGCAGTTTGTCAACTTGATGCTGCCTGCTCATTTGAATGATTGGTGCGAGTAGCCAGCACTAACCACATTCTTCATTGGCTGCACCTATCAGCAGGGGACCGAAAGTAATAACTTGCTATCACCAGTTAAAGCTAGCCTGCACCTTTTAAAGAGGAGATGCATTGAGGCTACAGCATGTGCTGGCAGTCTTGCAAGACTGTATCTGACCTGCGAAACAGCGAAGACTGTGCACAACATCAAAGTAAACTGCCAAGGTTTTTGGATGCTACACTGGAGGTCTTGGTGGAAGAGGTGGAAAATAGGAGAGTCACTCTATATCAGCAGGGATTCAGGAGGCCTTCCATACATACATTAAAATCTAAAGATAGCCATGGAGGTTAATGCAGGAGTCAAGCCCCATTGACTTGAATGCTGTTCCACAGAAGCATAAACCTCACACACGTACTCAAGGCCAGTGAATGCATCTTCCAAATAGCATATTGGCACCAACTGTAACGCTAGCTGCAGACACTGCCCAAATAACAAGAACCCCATCACACACCTACTAACATTCTCTATCAATCAGGTCTCATAGCTAACATTCAAGTGCAGCATCTCCTCCTCACACACTTAGTATGGCTGTGAAGTAAACGGCAAAGAGGAAGTCCAAAGAGTTTATACGAATGACATTTATTCAGCATAACAGCAGTGTTTACACAGGACCCGGTTACACATGTCAGGGTCCTCACTCCTTTCTGTCAGCTGCTACAGGGGGAGGGTAAAGTGCTGGTTGCAACATGTCGCACTTGGTGACAACGACAGGAACAAGGATATTGGAAACGGCCATCTTGGATGGCCCCCCAAAAAAAGGGAAACCCCAGAGTGCAGGGGCACGGCCACATGGTCAATATGGCTGACCCCGCAAGAGTGGGGTGAGGGGGAGGGGGGTGGGGGGCAGAAGTCCCCTCATCAGGATAGTCACCTGGTATGTCAGAGGATTTAAAGGCCCAATGAAAAAATTCAGAGTCCTCGCCCATCTGAAAAGCCTGAGGGTGGATGTAATCGTCCTCCAAGAGACACACCTGAGGGAGAAGGACCAACTGAGGGTAAGAAAGAGATGGGTGGGACAGATGCACCAGGCGTGCAATGGGACCAGGGCTAGGGGGGTGGCCATACTGCTCAATAAGGGGACAGCAATTACCGCAACAAAGGCGGTTATGGACCTGAGGGGACAATATGTCATGGTGAGCGGGGTCCTGGAAACATCACAGGTGGTGCTGGTAAACATATACACCCCCAACTGGGACGGCACTGACTTTATAAAAAAAACCATGGCAGAAATCCCCGACATAGACTCCCACTGACTCATTACGGGGGGGAGGAGAGGAACTTTAACTATGTACAGGATCCATGGACGGACAGACCCAGCCCCAAAGTGGGGAAAACAGTCAGGCATGGCAAGAGAACTAAACGCCTTTATGGAATAGATGGAGTAGTAGACACATGGAGATACACACACCCGAGGGAGAAAGAGTTCTTCTTCTTCTCCCACGTTTACAAGGTCTATACCAGAATCGACTTCCAGCAGAGGGCAGTAGAGTGGAGCTGCTGATTGGCTGTTGCCGGGGAAATTTGCATACGTCCGTGTGCTCACCCTAACTTGAAGATGGACCGCAGCAAGAGACCCTAGCTGTTCAAGTGAAGACAAGCATCCAGCAGAGGGCAGATAGAAGTCGAAAGAAGTTGAACCATGACGTCACAGCCTGCAGGTAAGGGACTGGCTGGTGACTGGTAAGTAGTTTTTCTTTTCTTTTCCCTCAGGTGTTATAGTGCGGGGCGCAGAGGTTGCTGAGTGAGTGCTTGCTGAGAAGGGGAGTGAATAACAGGTAAGCTCTTGCTTTCTTTTTCTTGTTTTATCTAGAGGGGATGGCAGGGAAGGTAGTGCAATGTTCCTCCTGCAGAATGTTTTAGGTGAGGGACGCCGTCAGTGTCCCTGATGATTTCATCTGTGGGAAGTGCATCCATCTCCAGCTCCTCAGAAACCGCGTTAGGGAACTGGAGCTGGAGCTGGATGAACTTCGGATCATTCGGGAGGCAGAGGTGGTCATAGATAGAAGCTTCAGGGATGTAGTTCCTCCGAAGAATAAAGATAGATGGGTGACGGTGAGAGGGGCTGGGAGGAAGCAGTCAGTACAGGGATCCCCTGTGGTCATTCCCCTTAGTAACAAGCATACCGCTTTGGATACTGTTGTGGGGGGGGGACTTACCAGGGGTAAGCCATGGGGTACAGGTCTCTGGCACAGAGTCCGTCCCTGTTGCTCAGAAGGGAAGGGGGGAGAGGAGTAGAGCATTAGTCATTGGAGACTTCATAGTTAGGGGGATAGATAGGAGATTCTGTGGGAACAAGAGAGACTCGCGGTTGGTGTGTTGCCTCCCAGGTGCCAGGGTGCGTGATGTCTCGGATCGTGTTATCGGGATCCTTAAGGGGGAGGGGGAGCAGCCCCAAGTCGTGGTCCACATAGTTACCAACAACATAGGTAGGAAAAGGGATAGGGATGTAAGGCAGGAATTCAGGGAGCTAGGGTGGAAACTTAGATCTAGGACAAACAGAGTTATTATCTCTGGGTTGTTACCCGTGCCACGTGATAGCGAGACGAGGAATAGGGAGAGAGAGGAGTTGAACACGTGGCTACAGGGATGGTGCAGGAGGGAGGGTTTCAGATTTCTGGATAATTGGGGCTCATTCTGGGGTCGGTGGGACCTCTACAAACAGGATGGTCTACACCTGGACCAGAGGCGTACCAATATCCTGGGGGGGGAAATTTGCGAATGCTCTTCGGGAGGGTTTAAATTAGTTCAGCAGGGGCTTGGGAACCTGAATTATAGCTCCAGTATACAGGAGGTTGAGAGTAGTGAGGTCATGAGTAAGGTTTCAAAGTTGCAGGAGTGTACCGGCAGGCAGGAAGGTGGTTTAAAGTGTATCTTCTTCAATGCCAGGAGCATCCGGAATAAGGTGGGTGAACTTGTGGCATGGGTTGGTACCTGGGACTTTGATGTTGTGGCCATTTCGGAGACATGGATAGAGCAGGGACAGGAATGGTTGTTGCAGGTGCCGGGGTTTAGATATTTCAGTAAGCTCAGGGAAGGTGATAAAAGAGGGGGAGGGGTGGCATTGTTAGTCAAGGACAGTATTACGGTGGCAGAAAGGACGTTTGATGAGGACTCATCTACTGAGGTAGTATGACTGAGGTTAGAAACAGGAAAGGAGAGGTCACCCTGTTAGGGGTTTTCTATAGGCCTCCGAAAAGTTCCAGAGATGTAGAGGAAAGGATTGCAAAGATGATTCTGGATAGGAGCACAAGCAATAGGGTAGTTGTTATGGGGGACTTTAACTTTCCAAATATTGACTGGAAACGCTATAGTTCGAGTACTTTTAGATGGGTCTGTTTTTGTCCAATGTGTGCAGGAGGATTTCCTGACACAGTATGTAGATAGGCCAACGAGAGGCGAGGCCGTATTGGATTTGGTACTAGATAATGAACTAGGACAGGTGTTAGATTTGGAGGTAGGTGAGCACTTTGGTGATAGTGACCACAATTCGATTAAGTTTACTTTAGTGATGGAAAGGGATAGGTATATACCGCAGGGCAAGAGTTATATCTGGGGGAAAGGCAATTATGATGCGATGAGGCAAGACTTAGGATGCATTGCATGGCGAGGAAAACTGCAGGGGATGGGCACAATGGAAATGTGGAGCTTGTTCAAGGAACAGCTACTGCGTGTCCTTGATAAGTATGTACCTGTCAGGCAGGGAGGAAGTGGTCGAGCAAGGGAACCGTGATTTACTAAAGCAGTCAAAACACTTGTCAAGAGGAAGAAGGAGGCTTATGTAAAGGTGAGACATGAAGGTTCAATTAGGGCGTTCGAGAGTTACAAGTTAGCTGGGAAGGACCTAAAGAGAGCTAAGAAGAGCCAGGAGGGGACATGAGAAGTCTTTGGCAGGTAGGATCAAGAATAACCCTAAAGCTTTCTATAGATATGTCAGGAATAAACGAATGACTAGGGTAAGAGTAGGGCCAGTCAAGGACAGTAGTGGGAAGTTGTGCTTGGAATCCGACGAGATAGGAGAGGTGTTAAATGAATATTTTTCATCAGTATTCACACAGGAAAAAGACAATGTTGTCGAGGAGAATACTGAGATTCAGGTTACTAGACTAGAAGGGCTTGAGGTTCATAAGGAGGAGGTGTTGGCAATTCTGGAAAGTGTGAAAATAGATAAGTCCCCTGGGCCGGATGGGATTTATCCTAGGATTCTCTGGGAAGCTAGGGAGGAGATTGCTGAGCCTTTGGCTTTGATCTTTAAGTCATCTTTGTCTACAGGAATAGTGACAGAAGACTGGAGGAAAGCAAATGTTGTCCCCTTGTTCAAGAAGGGGAGTAGAGACAACCCCGGTAACTATAGACCAGTGAGCCTTACTTCTGTTGTGGGCAAAATCTTGGAAAGATTTATAAGGGATAGGATGTACAATCATCTGGAAAGGAATAATTTGATTAGAGATAGTCAACACGGTTTTGTGAAGGGTAGGTCGTGCCTCACAAACCTTATTGAGTTCTTTGAGAAGGTGACCAAACAGGTGGATGAGGGTAAAGCAGTTGATGTGGTGTACATGGATTTCAGTAAAGTGTTTGATAAGGTTCCCCACGGTAGGCTACTGCAGAAAATACGGAGGCATGGGATTCAGGGTGATTTAGCAGTTTGGATCAGAAATTGGCTAGCTGGAAGAAGTCAAAGGGTGGTGGTTGATGGGAAATGTTCAGACTGGAGTCCAGTTACTAGTGGTGTACCAAAAGGATCTGTTTTGGGGCCACTGCTGTTTGTCATTTTTATAAATGACCTGGAGGAGGGCGTAGAAGGATGGGTGAGTAAATTTGCAGATGACACGAAAGTCGGTGGAGTTGTGGACAGTGCGGAAGGATGTTACAAGTTACAGAGGGACATAGATAAGCTGCAGCGTTGGGCTGAGAGGTGGCAAATGGAGTTTAATGCAGAAAAGTGTGAGGTGATTCATTTGGAAGGAATAACAAGAAGACAGAGTACTGGGCTAATGGTAAGATTCTTGGCAGTGTGGATGAGCAGAGAGATCTCGGTGTCCATGTACATAGATCCCTGAAAGTTGCCACCCAGGTTGAGAGGGTTGTTAAGAAAGCGTACGGTGTGTTAGCTTTTATTGGTAGAGGGATTGAGTTTCGGAGCCATGAGGTCATGTTGCAGCTGTACAAATCTCTGGTGCAGCCGCATTTGGAGTATTGCGTGCAATTCTGGTCGCCGTATTATAGGAAGGATGTGGAAGCATTGGAAAGGGTGCAGAGGAGATTTACCAGAATGTTGCCTGGTATGGAGGAAAGATCTTATGAGGAAAGTATGAGGGACTTGAGGCTGTTTTCATTAGAGAGAAGAAGGTTAAGAGGTGACTTAATTGAGGCATACAAGATGATCAGAGGATTGGATAGGATGGACAGTGAGAGCCTTTTTCCTCGGATGGTGATGTCTAGCACGAGGGGACATAGCTTTAAATTGAGGGGAGATAGATATAAGACAGATGTCAGAGGTAGGTTCTATACTCAGAGAGTAGTAAGGGCGTGGAATGCCCTGCCTGCAACAGTAGTGGACTCGCCAACACTAAGGACATTCAAATGGTCATTGGATAGACATATGGACAATAAGGGAATAGTGTAGATGGGCTTTAGAGTGGTTTCACAGGTCGGCGCAACATCGAGGGCTGAAGTGCCTGTACTGCGCTGTAATGTTCTATGTTCTACGTTCTTTGTAGTGGTGCTTGTAAGACTTGTAAGAGCGGAATACTCCACAATAGTATTCTCCGACCATGTTCCACACTATGTGGATGTGAGGTTGGAGACGGGCCAGGCCCAATGCCCCCCATGGAGGCTAGATACAGCCCTCTTTTTCAACAAGGCCTTGTGTGAGACGATATCACAAGCCATCGATGGGTATGTACCCACAGCCAGAGGTTGGAGATCTCACCCTCCACATTCTGGGAGACACTGAAGGTAGTGATAAGGGGGAGATTATTGCATACAGGACACTCAAAGACAGAAAGGGCTAGGCAACAGTTGGTCGACTCCATACTGGAGGTGGACTGGCAGAACTCCTTGGCCCCAAACGTGGAACTATTGGTGAAGAGGAAAAAACTACAAATAGAGTTTGATCTCCTCTCCAATGGGTAAGCTATAAACCAGTCCCGCCAGCCATGGGGGACCTTCTATGAGCATAGAGACAAGGCCAGCTGCCTACTGTCTCACCAGCTGAGAAAGAGAAAGCAGGCAGCACAAGAAACATAGCACAGTTAAAAGACAGAAACGGCAAATTAGTCAGAGTGCCAGGTGAGATTAATGAGACCATAGACTCTGCACACCCCAACACTAGATCAGCATTCCCACCCAGTGTACCAGTCAACGCAATGCTTGAGTTCAGAATAAAGAGGGGGGAGCCTCATAGAAACCCATAAACTTTTAACAGGGCTAGATATGGTAGATGCAGGGAGGATGTTCCCAATTGTCGAGGGTATCCATAACCAGGGGTTAGAGTCTAAGGATACGGAGTAAACCTTTTAGGACTGAGATGAGGAGAAGTCTCTTCACCCAGAGAGTGGTGAGCCTGTGGAATTCGCTACCACAAAAGCAGTTGAGGCCAAAACATTGTGGGCGGAATTCTCCGTTCCTGAGGCTAAGTGCCGTCGCCAACGGAGAATCCGCGGGTGATTCACGACAGGAAACTCGGCGCGAACTTTCCGTTGCCGTGGAAAATGTAGAGCTTGCGTTCGGCATACTAGGACCAGTCCTCCATGTCTGCACCATGAGGCTTGAACCTCCCAAACAATGGCATTCCTGGGTTTTTCTTTTTGCTTTGTATCTTACTGGAATTTTCGCGTGGAGTTTCGAAAAGACTGCTCAGAATCCTGCACTTGATCCTTGTCGCCAATGTAATTATTCCAGGAGATGCGAGGTGAAAGGCCAAACGGGTTTATTTTAAACTGAAAATATAGCTGCTACTGCGGCACACAAAACAAACGTCTCGGCCCAGGACTATTGGAAACTGCCGAGTCTGGGAGCTACATTTAAAGGTCACGCTAATGACCCCCAGCTGGGTGGGCCTCTGCCCGCTCACCATGGATTCTACAAAGTCCACGGGGAGATCAATCAGTGATCCCCTGATTGAGAGTTAAATGACGATGTTTCTATGTAATAAAACTGTGGCTGATTTGGTTGTAGTTTCAACCCCACTTTCCCTCCCTTATCTATTAAAATCTAAATAAGCCTTGAATACATTCAATGACCCAGCCTCTGTTGTTTTCTAGGAAAGAGAGTTCCACAAACTAACTAAACTCTGCGAGAAGAAAATTCTCCTCCTATCCATCTTAAAAGAATCTTTTCTTAAATCATGTCCTCTAGTTCTAGTCTCCCCCACAAGAAGAAACATCCTCCCAGTATGCACCCTGTCAAATCCCCTCAGCATTTTATATTTTTCAATAAGACCGCACCTCTCATTCCTCTCAACTCCAATGAGTAAAGGCCCAACCTGTTCAACCTTTCTTCATAAGATAAGCCCTTCTATGAGTTGAATGAACCTTCTCTGAACTGTTTCTAATGCAATTATGGATTTAATTGGGTCACCTTTTTCAAACAAGGAGACCAAAACTGTGCACAGTACTCCAAATGAGGTCTCATCAAGGCCCTGTATAGCTGCATTAACGGGCGGCACGGTGGCACAGTGGTTAGCGCTGCTGCCTCACAGCTCCAGGGACCCAGGTTCAATTCTGGCCTCAGGTGACTGTCTGTGTGGAGTTTGCATATTCTCCCCTTGTCTGCGTGGATTTCCTCTGGGTGCTCCCTTTCCTCCCACAGTCCAAAGATGTGCAGGCTCGGTGGAATGGCCAGGTTAAATTGCCCCTTCGTGCCCACACGTTAGGTAGGGTTAAGGGGATAGGGTGGAGGCATGGCCTTAAGTAGGGTGCTCTTTCCAAAGGGCCGGTTTAGACTTGATGGCTCCAATGATCTCCTTCTGCACTGTAGGGATTCTATGATTCATTTTCCATTGCTCTTAAAATAAATATCAACAATCTATTTTGCCTTCCTAATTACTTGCTGTACCTGCATACCAATCTTTTTGTGATTCATGTACCAGGATACTCAGATCCCTCTGTGCCACTGAGGGCGGCATGGTGGCAGAGTAGTTGCCACTGCTGCCTCACACGCCAGGGACCTGGGTTCAATTCTGGCCTTAGGTGACTGTGTGGAGTTTGCACATTCTCCATGTGCCTGCATGGGTTTCCTCCGGGTGCTCTGGTTTCCTCCAACAGTCCAAAGATGTGCAGATTAGGTGGATTCGCCATGCTAAATGGGCCCTTAGTGTCCAAAGATGTACAGGGATAGGGAGGGAGAATGGGCATGGGTAGGGTGTCCCTTTCAGAGGGTCAATGCAGGCTCAATGGGTCGAAAGGCCTCCTGCACTGTAAGGATTCTATGGATTTATTAAGTCCTTAAAAGTGTCATTGCATCTTTATTGTCCTATCTTTTAAACAAGTTTCCCAGTTCACTTTAGCTTCATACCCTTGTAATTATCTCCATTTAGGTTTAAAACACTAGTCTTAGACCCACCTTTCAAACTGAATGTGAAATTCTATCATGCTATGATTGCTATCACCTAAAGGCTCCTTTACATTGAATGTATGACTTTAATAAGTTTCCCCGAATACACTGTACAAACGTATCTTTGTCAATCTAATTTGTCGAAACTGCATTTTGTTTCAAGTCACCCATGATTATTGCGGTATCTCTCTTACACGTTATCAGGTCATACACATTTATTTCAATCTGTGCTAACAATTTAACCCTTTTGTTACAAACATTGTGCTCTTTCAGATACCTTTCTACCATTTTTGCGATCTCTGGCACGAGCTGCAGATGCATTCTTAAGTTTGCACTTTCTGTCCCTTCCTGTTACACTCTAGTTATCATTACCCAAATCGCTGCTCCTCTCACATGATTTCCCCCCTTTCTGCTGCCCTAGTAATAAGACTCGCCAGAACACTGGCTCCAGCGTGGTTCAGGTGAAGACCATTTGCACGGTAGAGCTCCCATTTCCCCAGTGCCGGAACCCAGCATATTCAGTTCCTGCCCAGTCTGGAGTGTTCTGCTAGAGTTGCAGCAAGAATCTGGACCAATCTTTTGATTGCATTTCCCTTCATTCCATCGCCTACACCTAAAATATATCTAAAATTTGGGAACAAATTACTATTTAGGACTTATTTTCTTCTGAAGCTCATAGGTAAAATCAGCTGAAAACACAAAACCTTAGAGACAGAACTGAAACTTAAAACTAAAATTATTTCTTAAAGGGCACTATGGACCTGGCTGAATATTTTAGTTACTGTTGTTATGTAGGTCAGACTGACAGTCATTATTTAATTTTATTTTAAAATTAGTTCTTGGGATGTGGACATCGCTGGCTAGGCCAGCATTTATTCACCAGCGACACCCCACTGATGTGTTTGGAGGAACATAGAACATAGAAAAATACAGCACAGAACAGGCCCTTCGGCCCACGATGTTGTGCCGAACCTTTGTCCTAGATTAATCATAGATTATCATCGAATTTACAGTGCAGAAGGAGGCCATTCGGCCCATTGAGTCTGCACCGGCTCTTGGAAAGAACACCCTACCCAAAGTCAACACCTCCACCCAACACTAAGGGTAATTTTGGACACTAAGGGCAGTTTATCATGGCCAATCCACCTAACCTGCACATCTTTGGACTGTGGGAGGAAACCGGAGCACCCGGAGGAAACCCACGCAGACACGGGGAGGATGTGCAGACTCCGCACAGACAGTGACCCAAGCCGGAATCGAACCTGGGACCCTGGAGCTGTGAAGCAATTGTGCTATCCACAATGCTACCGTGCTGCCCTTAAGAACAAATAAATCTACACTATATCATTTTACCGTAATCCATGTACCTATCCAATAGCTGCTTGAAGGTCCCTAATGTTTCCGACTCAACTACTTCCACAGGCAGTGCATTCCATGCCCCCACTACTCGCTGGGTAAAGAACCTACCTCTGACATCCCCCCTATATCTTCCACCATTCACCTTCAATTTATGTCCCCTTGTAATGGTTTGTTCCACCCTTTTCCACCTTTTCCAAAGCTTCCACATCCTTCCTAAAATGAGGCGACCAGAACTGTACACAGTACTCCAAATGTGGCCTTACCAAAGTTTTGTACAGCTGCATCATCACCTCACTGCTCTTAAATTCAATCCCTCTGTTAATGAACGCTCGCACACCATAGGCCTTCATCACAGCTCTATCCACTTGAGTGGCAACTTTCAAAGATGTATGAACATAGACCCCAAGATCTCTCTGCTCCTCCACATTGCCAAGAACTCTACCGTTAACCCTGTATTCCGCATTCATATTTGTCCTTCCAAAATGGACAACCTCACACTTTTCAGGGTTAAACTCCGTCTGCCACTTCTCAGCCCAGCTCTGCATCCTATCTATGTCTCTTTGCAGCCGACAACAGCCCTCCTTACTATCCACAACTCCACCAATATTCGTATCGTCTGCAAATTTACTGACCCACCCTTCATCTCCCTCATCCAAGTCATTAATGAAAATCACAAACAGCAGAGGACCCAGAACTGATCCCTGAGGAATGTTGGCCAGACTGCTGGGAGCATCCTACAGCCAATCTGAAGGGGATTAGAGTTGTTAAAAATATTGCTGCAACAAATATGCAGTAGGGCAGGAGGTAATTAAGTGTATTTCTGAAGACAAAAGGATTGAGGGATGTAGTGAAAAAGGTAGTGTTGAGTTATGAGGAAAGGACGGGCTCGTTGAAACTAAAAGCATTTATTTTTCCTGAAAATGTTAATATTCTTATTAAGGAATCTATTACATTGTCAGAACTTATAAAGATAGAGGGAGAGGGGAATTAACAGCAAACTTTAGAAAGTAGGGCCTTTGCTGTTTGCCAAACATTTGAGAAGGTCAGATTGGCTATTAAAATATCTTTGTGCCCCTGTCCATGATTCTGGAGGTCACCTTGTCTTAATGTCTGTCGTGTTATGTTTCCGTTTTAGTTCCTCTGATCTAATTCCCAAAACAGCCATTGTCCTTCCTGTCCCCCCCCTCCCCCCTCCCCCATCTCCGGCCCCTACCAGTAAGTTGGCAGATGTCCCAGGCAGGTGCAAAGAATGAGACAACCCTCTCAGCCCATTTAAGGACATCTCACAGTGATATTGTTCATCCACATTGGGGAGTTTCTGAATTAACTAAATCCTCAGAATAACCAGAAATAGACCTACCCTTGGATGCCTGAACTAGTGCCGAACCGGGATTAATCTCACTGTGCCAGAGGCTTGAATCTGCCAATGTACACAGAATTTGTTGTTCCCGTTGGTTCCTTTTCCTGTGAAGGACTAGGGTCAAGAAAAGGCCATCAGCTCCATTAAAGTCCCCTGCAACCAAACAGCCTAAAGTTGTTTGAGGATGCTGAAGTCTTCCTTTATTTCCTTACTTGGCATGTTATTCCAGACATTTGTCAGCCTTTGCATGAAGAAATTCTTTCTTTATCTGTTCTAAATTTACTTTTTACTTGTGCCTTATTTTTAGTAACAGTCAGGCTGCAGAAAAGAGCTGGTACAGGGTTGATTTTAACCCATATGGGTAAGCAGTTAAAATGGTGACAGCATTCTGTATCTGGTTGCCTTCCCGTGGGTTACATTTTTACCCTGTTTTATTGAACCGGTGAGTGGTTACAGAAATACTGATTTAAGTTGCTTTCCTTAATCAGCTACTTCCAGCTCTTCTTGCAATGGTGGAATTTTTATAAGCGGCTCGGTGGTGCAATGGTTAGCACTGCTGCCTCACTACGCTGAGGATCCAGGTTCGATCCTGGCCCTGGGTCACTGTTCATGTGGAGTTTACACATTCTCCCCTGTTTGCGCGGGTCTGTCAGCCACAGTAGAATTGTACTTATCCATGGCCTGGCATTTCCCCCGCTCTACCATTACTACCAAACCAGGGATCAACCTAGTTCAATGAAGAGCCTTGGACCCGCGACAACGCAGAATCGCCGAGCAGAAACTTATAGCCAAGTTCCGCACACATGAGTGCGGCCTCAACCGGGACCTGGGATTCATGTCGCATTACATTCATCCCCCACCATCTGGCCTGCGAAATCCTACCAACTGTCCTGGCTTGATGTAATTCACACCTCTTTAACCTGGGGTTACCCCATCTCTGGATCTGTAAGGATTTAATCACCTGCTAATGGTCGCATTCCTAGCATTGTTTGGCATCTTTGAATTTGTCTATATATGTGTTTCTGGAACAGGCCTCTTCATTCACCCGAGGAAGGAGCAGCGCTCCGAAAGCTAGTGACATCGAAACAAACCTGTTGGACTTTAACCTGGTGTTGTAAGACTTCGTACTGTGCTCACCCCAGTCCAACGCCGGCATCTCCACATTTCAGCTCTCTAGGCTTTGCAATTCCCCCAGTCTGCCACTCCATCTCTCAGACCTTCCTTAAAACCCAGTCACCTATTATGTAGACTCCTTTAGCTTGTTGTTAATTTTTGTCTGATCACCCTCCTATGATGTGCCTGGGATGTTTTACTATGCAGAATCATGTTAGTTGTTTTTGGTGTTGAGGAGTGACTTACTTGGCCAGGGTTGATCTTGTTTGATGGAGCTGTAGGAGTGAGGGCTGAATGAGGCCATGAAGTTACATATTTTGGTTGTCTATAATGCAACTGCTGTCAATGCTTGTTAGAGAATAAGCACTTGGATGAAGTACAAGAGGACTACCCACAACTGTGGAAGGGGTAAGTGTAACTCTAGCAAGTGCCTTTCAGACGAAAGGAAAGCAAATTGGCAATAAAATAAATCTCATTGTAAACTTTAAGGAAGTTCTGTGATGATAAAGAAACCAAGAACAATCTCCACTTAAGTCAATAAACTTTCAACCTATTCAGAATGCTTAACAGTCCTACCTGTGTCACATTTTACTTATCTGTTTTCTCCCCCTTGGTCTATTGGACATGTTAACAGCCTCTTCGAGGATAAGAGACCCTCAGTCCATGAATATGACTCCCAACTCACCCAATGGAAGCCTTCAGCTCCATCAGCCAGGATCTGCTCTTGCAAAACTGGGATGTCCAATTCAAATACACCATTCTAACAAACCAGATACACCGCTGCAACCAACCAAATACACCATCCCAATACCAAATACACCATCCCAATACCAAATATAGCATCTCAACCAATTCAGATACACCATCAACCAATCAGATACACCATTCCAACCAAAAAAATGCACCAACTCAACCAACCAGATACACCATCTCAATGAACCAAGACATCCAGTCCATGAACAAGGTCCTCCAGCTCTGCCAGTAGGACCTTTAATACAAATTTCAGGAGCTCTGGTGATGAACAATTTCTTCAGTTAGCTGCAACTCTACAGATGTGGGCGTTCCTATGGTTCTAGCATATCTCTGCAACATAAATAATGTACACACCAAAATGAATGAAAAATGAAATGAAAATTGCTTATTGTCACAAGTAAGCTTCAAATGAAGTTACTGTGAAAAGCCCCTAGTCGCCACATTCCAGCACCTGTTCGGGGAGGCTGGTACAGGAATTGAACCGTGCTGCTGGCCTGCCTTGGTCTGCTTTAAAAGCCAGCGATTTAGTCCTGTGCTAAACAAAGAAGCCAGCAAAACCAAAGGAATGGTTCAGTGCTGTTGATTCCCAACACTATCTTGGTCCTTTTGATTAGGAAACAGGAACATTTTAAAGAGGAATAGAACAAGTATTGACAGCCAAAGGTTGACAACAAGGTTTACGACCTGAAGAACTCTAGACCAGGGATAATTAATGTTATCTTGTTCCCTCTTAATCCCACGAGAACACAGTGACAGTAATGACTTTGGACTTAGAATTTTCATACTCTTTATCAGAAATCAGCTAGTCCTGAGATACAGACCCAGTGTAGCTAAGACATGGCGAAGTTCAGCCCCCATTACTGTGCCATTTCCTTCTTTATCGAACACTCTTAGACCCTCAACAAAGTCCTCAAATGTGCCCTGGTCTTTAGCTTTGCAGATATGTTGATGCATGGGCAGAAAGGTGTCGAAGTCCAACATCTTTGTAGTCATCTCTGGAAAGTAACGGAAATTGAAACTATTTTATTAAGAACAATATAATAACACAGTATATAATTAGGTGCAAAAAACATGATGACCCTCATGAATATCTCTATTAGCATATTGAGCAATCACTGTCCAAGACCACTGTAAATTCACTTAAAATGTTGCAAAGTGAAAATACCAGTTACAATGGTTTCCCATTTAAACATCAGGACCTCTGGCACTGGGAATCTAGGGGAGCGATTCAGCAGAAAGAAATCAAAGTCCGCTTTCGGCGCATTGGGCGGGGTGTTTCTCGGCGGCTGCAGCCCCGACTTTCACCCAGCTTTCATCGGCATTTTGCTGTTTTTCTAGCCGTCGGGAATTTCTGTCTGTCAAGGCCACACTTAGGCTCTTTTCCTGCACCCAGGTCTGGCTCCTCGCAAATCGGGGCACTATTTTGACAGGCTGCCCTGACCGCTACAACCCCTCCTTCTGTGCCCCCCCCCCACTGCTTTCAGGACCCTCCCCCCCTTCGCCACCTCCCCTCCCCTCCCCCGCTGGTGACATCCACATCCCAAGGATGAATTTTATAAAATATATCACACAATTTCCCCAAAAAAGAAACTCGAGTATGTTCATCATTTTTATTAATTCATGGGCTGTGTCATTAAAGCCAATATTTCTTGTCCATTCCTAATTGCCCTTGAGAAGATGCTGAAGAGATGCCTTCTTGAATGGCTGAGGTTTCTGTGGTGAAGGTTCTTCTATAGCTTTTAAGCAGCAACTTTAGAATTTTAACCCCGGGACAATGAACCAAGAGCGATTTGTTTCCAAGTCAGGATTTTGTTAGGCTTGGGGGAACTTGTAGCTGGGGGTGTTCCATGTGCCTCCTTCCCTGATCGTTCTAGGTAGTAGAGGGTGAGGGTTTGACAAGTTGCTGCAGTGCACCTTATAGATAATACAGACTGCAGAATGAATGGAATGGAGGTTTAAGGTTATGGAATGGGTGCCATTCAGGCAGGATCCTTTGTCTTGGATGGTGTTGAGCTTCTGGAGATTTGTTTGAATGGCACTCCAGGAAATTTCCAGGAAATTCCAGGCATTTCCAGGAAATAGGAAAGTATTCCATGACATTCCTGGCTTTGAGGAGGCAGGCAGTGAGTGGTTTTCTGCAAAAAAAACAGTCTTTGACCGGTACTTGTACCCAGAGTATTTATATGGATGGTCCAGTTACTTTTCTTTTTTTTAATAAATGTTTTTATTAAAGCTTTTCCAACCAACGTTTTTACATAACAAAAATAAACAAGAATTAGTAAACAAAACAAGGTGGGTGTTGTCTTCATACAAAACAAAACTTACATTATATCACTGCCCCCCCCCCCCCCCCCCCCCCCCGGGGATGCTGCTGCTGCTGGCACTTACTGCTCCCCTAGAAAGTCAAGGAAAGGTTGCCACCGCCGGGAGAACCCCAGCAAGGACCCTCTCAAGGCGAACTTTATTCGCTCCAGGCTGAGGAACCCAGCTATATCACTAACCCAGGTCTCCACGCTCGGGGGTTTCGAGTCCCTCCACATTAACAAGATCCGTCTCCGGGCTACCAGGGAGGCAAAGGCCAGTCCCTCGGCCTCTTTCGCTTCCTGCACTCCCGGGTCCTCTGACACCCCAAATATCGCTATTGTTGGACTCGCCTTCACCCGAGTGTCCAAAACCCTAGACATCACCCCAAACCTCTGCCAGAATCCTTTAAGCGCCGGGCATGCCCAAAACATATGGGCATGATTCGCCGGACTCCCTGAACATCTCGGGCACCTGTCCTCCACCCCAAAAAACTTACTCATTCTCGCCGCCGTCATGAGCCCAATGCACCACCTTAAACTGAATTAAACTGAGCCTGGCACATGATGCGGACGAATTCACCCTGCCCAGGGCATCAGCCCACAGGCCCTCATCCAGCTCTTCGCCCAGCTCCTCCTCCCGCTTACCCTTCAACTCCTCCACTGAGGCTTCCTCCGCCTCCTGCAGCTCCTGATATATGTCCGACATCTTCCCCTCCCCTATCCAGATGCCAGACACCACCCTGTCCTGTATCCTAGGCGGGGTAGCAGCGGAAATGTCCCCACCTGCTTTTTAAGAAAGTCCCGAACCTGGAGGTACCTGAACGCATTCCCCGGGGGCAGGCCAAACTTCTCCTCCAGCGCCTGCATGCTGGGGAAAGTTCCATCTATAAACAGGTCCCCCATTCTCCTAATACCTGCCCTATATCAGCCTTGGAACCCCCCATCTATTCTACCCGGAGCAAATCTGTGGTTATTCCGTATCGGGGTCCACACAGAGGCCCCCTCCTCCTGCCTGTGTCTCCTCCACTGCCCCCAAATCCTCAGTGCTGCCGTCACCACCGGACTAGTGGTGAGAACGGCAGCGGCGCCGTGACTAGTGCCCCTAGGCTGGTGCCTTTGCATGACACCGACTCCAGCCGCCCCCTCCTCCATCATCCACTTTCTAATCATGGCCACATTGGCCACCCAATAATATCTGCAGACGTTCGGCAGAGCCAGTCCTCTCCCTCCCTGGCTACGCTCCAAGAATGCCCTTTTAACTCGCGCGGTTTTATTCGCCCACCCAAATCCCGTAACAATCCTATTCACCCACTTAAAAAAGGACTTGGGGATGAAAATGGGGAGGCACTGAAAGACGAACAGGAACCTGGGAGAACCATCACCTTCACAGTCTGCACCCGTCCAGCCAAGGAAAGCGGGAGCATATCCCACCTTTTAAAATCTCCCTCCATCTGCTCCACAAGCCGGGTTAAGTTGAGCCTGTGCAGGGCATCCCAGTTCCTGGGCACTTGTATCTCCAAATGCCGGAAGCTCCTCTCCACTATGTTGAGCAGGAGCTCCCTCAGTCTCTCCTCCTGGCCCCAAGCGTGGATTACAAACAGCTCACTCTTCCCCACGTTCAATTTATACCCCGAAAAGCTCCCAAAGTCCCTCAGGATCCGCCCCCCCCAATCCCCTCTAGCGGGTCCGAAATGTATAACAACAGGTCTTCCGCATAGAGGGAGACCCGGTGTTCCTCCCCCCGCGCACCAGCCCCCTCCAGTCCCTTGAAGTCCTGAGCGCTATGGCCAACGGCTCAATTGCCAGGGCAAACAGCAACGGGGACAGGGGGCACCCCTGCCTCGTCCCCCGGTGCAGCCTGAAATACTCCGACCTTAGCCGGTTCGTGGACACACTCGCTACAGGGGTCCAGTTACTTTTCTGGTCAATGGTGAACTCCCAGGATGTTGATGGCGGCGGACTTGGCTATAGTAACGTCATGTAATGTCAAGGGGAGGTGATTACATTCTGCCTGTTGGACATGTTCATTGCCTGGCACATTGTGGCATGAATGTTACTTGCCACTTATCAACCCAAGCCTGAATGTTGTCCAGGTGTGTCTGTATGTGGACATGGGCTATTTCATTATTTGAATAGTTGTCAATGATGCTGAACACTGTGCAATCAGCAGTGAAGTTTCTCACTTCTGGTATTATAATTGAAAGGAACATCATTAATGAAGCATCTGAAGATTGTTAGCCTTCGGTAATGTCCTAGGGCTGAGATAATTAGCCTCCAACAATATGGACATGATTCCATTCAATGGAGAACTCCCCACCCCCCCAATTCCCAGTGACTTCAAATTTACAAATGCCCCTTGATGCCACAAGTAATCAAATACTACCTTAATGTCAAGGGTAGTCACTCTCACCTCACCTGAAAAATAACAAGGATGCTCTTTCACTGAACAGATGCTCTTTGCTTTTCTCTGCAATCTGTGCTCTTCCTTTCAAACACTTACCATCTTGTTTGGGTCTTCCTAAGACCTTCAAAACTTCTGCATTGGTTGGGTTCTGACCTAGAGCACGCATGACATCACCACACTGGGCATAAGTGATCTTCATCTCTGATGTGGGTGTCCTGTCGAACAGTGTGAATGCCTCCTTGAAATCTGAAAGAAAAAACAATCAGAGAAATGTGACATGTCATGTGGAGACATCATTCTGTACAATGATTCTAATTTCCTACTCACTCTTGAGACACTGAGTCATGCTGATGCAAGATGCTATTGATCTAAAAGTCATTTTGTGTCACAGTAGTAGAGGGGGGAGGCAGATTGGTGTCAAAATTTGATTCTCTTGCATGCTTCTTGTTCACTCTCTCAGACTAGAGCCCACTTAGATTAGGGGTTGTCTCGCCGCTGGCAATGTCTAATTTCAAGAATAAGAATATAGAGGAACTGGAGGAAGAGCAACTAATATTTCTGAAGAAAATACCACAACTGCGAGGTTGCACCTATCAGGAAAGGATGAACAGACTGAGGGCGCGATCCTTCGGCCATGCTGTGCCAGGAAAGCAGCTTGACAGGGCGCAGCATGGCCATTGAAAGCCGGGAGAGCCCGCTCCCGCGATCTACCCTACTCGCAACGCCTCGCGAGATTCAACGCAACCTCACGAAACGTTGCAAGGTGAATCCTGTCCACAATGGACGGGATCATTTTTGGTAAATCTGCATATTTGTGCGATGCAGTAAGTCTTACTCTAATCTGCAGGTTTCCAAGGTACCTGAGGCTTTGGGATTCAATCCCTTTGCCTCGGCGACCTCGGGCGAGCGCCGTTTGGTACAGGTCCCCACAAGCGGTAACCAGACGGAACAGCACATGTGGTGGTCTCTAAGGGGATTGGAGGCCCCAGCTGCATATGCTTTTTGCAGGGTGGTGTCCAGGCACTGCTGGTGCCAGCTTGGTACCCTCCCTGACAGTGTCAGCCTGGTACCCTGGCATAGACACCTGGGTGCTAACCTGGCACTGCCAAGTTGCCCAGGTGGCACTGCCAAGGTGCCAAGCTGACATTCTTTCATGCGAGTGATCGGGCTGGAGTTGTCCGGCATGGGTGTTGGAGGGTGCGGGGTGGGGGACAACGGGGGACCTTCCTATTTTGCTTTTGGGCTGTGGGGGATGTCAGGGATCCTGAAATCACGCTACAACAGGGAGTTCTGACGAGCAGAGATCCCCATTGTAAAAAACGGGGTATGTGCGGCCTCGGCTGCGCCTTTCTCGTTCAGGCCCCTTATTCAAAATTAATCGCATTGAATAGTCATATGTTTCTCGCACAGCTAAACTCGCTCGCTTGGGGATTTTGTTCTCTTTTGGGAAGATTGTGCCTTTCGTCTTAGTCTCTTTGCTCTTGAACAGATAAGGCTAGGAGGTGATCTTCTTTAGAATTATGAATTTATTTAATAGAGTAGACAGAGGACAGTTTTGGGGAAGAGCAAAACCAGAGGGCACCAACATAAGATAATCACCAAGAAATGATATTGGGATACCAGCAGAAGCTTCTTTACCCAGAGTGTGGTGATAATATGGAACTCACCACCAGAGAGAGTAGTTGAGGAAATTAGCATAGGTGAAGTTAAGGAAGCTAGATAAGCATAGAAGGAGAAAGAAATAATAATAATAATCTTTATCATTGTCACACGTAGGCTTACATTAACACTGCAATGAAGTTACTGTGATAATTCCCTAGTCGCCACACTCCGACACCTGTTCAGGTACACTGAGGGAGATTTCAAAATGTCCAATTCACCTAACAAACACATTTTTCGGAATTGTGGGAGGAAACCCAGGCAGACACGGGAACAACGTGCAGACTGTGACCCAAGCCGGGAATCAAACCCAGGTCCCTGGAGCTGTGAAGCAACAGTGATAACCACTGTGCTACCGTGTTGCCCAAAATGTACGCTTATGCTGATCGAGTTAAAGAAGAAGACGAATGAGAGGAGGTTCTGGTGGAGGATAAATGCCAGCATGGACTTGATAAATCGAATGGCCTGTTCCTATGTTTATATATGTAATTCTATGCAATAAGATGAGCCAAAATAAGAGACTAAATTATTCCCAAATAGATTGAATCTCAGTCTAAATGAATGAGTGATTTGGTGGGTTTGGTCTTGTGTCTAGGTCTGTAGCTTGCATCAGTGTTTGTGATGGTGTCAATGTCTGTGGGAGAGTTTGTGGGGCTAGATTGAGCTATGGTTACTATAACCTGAGGGCTCTCTGAATTACACATGTTAGCAGTGGAGATGTGGGGAAATGACTATCTGGTATTGTACCTGAACACTGCACATGCTGTCCTATAAGCAGCATGGTATGTCGATTTGAATAATTAAGCAACCTTCTGCCTGAAACAGGCACGCATGCTGTCGTCCCCCTTCATGGTGGGCATCAATGGAGTGGTTGCGTTCCTACTCTTCTCGATTTTTGTCCAGGCCATTGAAGGCCCCTGTTTGGTGAGGGCAGGGTGGCAACCTGACACTTGCCCTGGCAACTGGGCACCTCAGCACTGCCAACCTGGCACACTGGCACTGCCAGGGGGCCAGAGGCACTGCCAGGGGACCAGACTGGCAGTGCCAGGAACCGGGCCTGCAGGGCTCTTGCAAAGTGGAGGAGGGGTGAGGGGGTCACCAACAAATCTTCTGGCAAGATCTGAAGCTTGCCAGCAGGAAACCTCTCTAAATGTGGCTTCTGTGGCAAGAAACTCCTTGAGGCCATAACAATTGGCAAAGTGCCATTGGATAGCCGGATGTTTCTCGGTGCCACAGCCACCGAGAAACAATAATGGAGTCCCATACTGTTAGTGGTGCCTTCTTTCAAATTAGGCATTTAACTCTGTCTGCCCTCTCAGATGCATATAAACCATCCCATGACATTGTTCAAAGAACAACAGGTTAGTTTTACCAGTATTTGGCAAAGATCTAACCCTCAACTAGCCCCACCAAAACGGTGCGAATTGCTGTTTGTGGCAGCTCACGCTGTGAAAATTATCTGCTGCATTTCCCTACATCACAATGCAGACCACACTTCGGAAAGTAGTTGATGGTTTGTCAATCGTTTTGGGATGCCCCGAGACCATGAAAGACGCTATCAAGGTCTTTCAGCTCAACACAGGCCATGTGTATATCCTGGGACTTCAGTGCTGCGTTCACCACACAATATTCGATTTCTCCTACAATAAAGCCAAGCTCTTTTGGTTGTGCCGACATCCTTACCTTCAATCTGGTCAGCAGTGAATTCAAGCTGGAAAGGAAAGAATACTTGTGTCAGGTGCAAACTTTATAAGACCAGTTAAAATAAATCAAACTTTTTTTTAAATGAAAAGGTATCCAATAGCACAATGGTCTTTGTGTCCCCGACTAGTGGCAAAAACAAGTTGCATTTAGTGCCTTTAATTTAGTAAGACATTAAAGTGTCCCACAGGTAGGTTATCAAACAGAATGTGATACTGAGCCACGTTAGGACAGACAATGCCTTGATCTAACAGCTCATCTAAAAGACAGACCCTCGGACAATTTACCGGCCTCTGGTACTGCATTAGGTTATGTGTTCCAGTCTCCGCCTCAGGGCTTGAACCCACGACCTCTGACCCAGATTGCTATCTCAGAGATTTAAACAAAAGTATAGAAAAGAACCACAGGACCTAATCCAAGTGTAAATAGTGGGCAGGGAGATATGTAGCCTGCGAGTCCAAGTCATGCCCAGGCTCCTCTTCAGTACCTTCCAGCTGGCACATGGAAAGCCCTTCTTACTTGTATGATTGGGTCTCAGGGTTCTAATATGCAGATGACCTTTGTGTGCCTTCATCCCCTCTCTCCAATTTGTCTGGTAATCATTTTCCTCTAGGCTGGTTAAGGCCAACTTTATAGGAAATGGGTCCAAAAGAAACAAAGAGGCTTTAGATTGATTTTTAGACACAAAAGGAATCATGGGACATAGGGATAGGGCAGAAAATTGGAGTTCAGGCACAATAATAATCTTTTGGATTGCAGAACAGGTTCAAAGGACAAAGGGGCCTACTTCTGCTTCCATTTCTTAAGTTCTTAAAGGGAAAAGTGCAGCGAGAATTCACAAGGCTGACCCTCTGCTCCCGCCCATCCTCGGTGTCAGGGATCTGGGTTATGTGGAAAGGCTGGAGAGATTCGGGCTTTTTGTCCCACAAGGATCTGTGTTGGGTTCTCAACTATTCACTTTATTAATTAACTACTTAAATGATGGGTGGGAAGCCACACATATCCAGATTTGCCAATGACACAATGGTAGATGGTATGGAAAGCAGTGTTTGAAAGCATAACATTATGAAGAGCTCTTGATAGATTAATTGAATGGCAAAACTGTGGCAAATGGACTTCAATGTAGGCAATTGCAAAGTCATCTATTTTGGACCGATAAAAGATGGAACTGTGTATTTTCTAAATGGTGAAAAGCCAGGAACAGTGGAGGTGGAGAGAGGCTTGTGTGTCCACGTATGTGGATTATTAAAATGGCATGAACTGGTACAGAAAAGAATCAAAATGCTGGTGGATTGCTGACCTTTATTATCTTGAGGACTGGAACACAAAGGGGTGGAGGTCATGCTTCAGCCAAACAAAACCCTGATCAGACCACACCTGGAGTATTGTGAGCAAATCTAGGTGCCACACTTTAGGAAGGATATATTGACCTTGGAGGGAGTGCAGCACAGATTTATTTGAATGATACCTGGGCCGGAACATTCCGGTCATATCCATGACGATTCCCACTGTGGGCGGCACGGACAATTTGAGGGACCAGCTAATGGTCTTTGATTTTGGGTAGGAATTTCCCAGTCCCATGGCAGGCTGGACTGGGAAATCGTTGCACTGGATTCTAATGATTGTGCTATGAGGAGAGATTAAACAAGCTAGAGTTGTATTGTTTGGAGTTTAGAAGGCTATGGGGTGATTTGATTGAAGTTTACAAGATATTAAGGGGAACAAATAGGGTAGATAGAAATATTCCACTAATTGTGGAATCTAGGAGTGAAGGTGCCTGGGCAAAAACGAATGCCATGGGGCTGGATTCTCTGCCGGCGGGATCCTCCATTTCGCCGGCAGCACACTCACGCCCACGGATTTCTCGGCGACGTGGGGGTGCCCACAATGGGAAACCCCATTGGCCGGCTTCCGGGACGGAGAATCCCGCTGCCGGAAGGGTGTGCTGTCGCAGTGGGGCGGAGAATCCCGCCCATGATCTTTCAGGAATGAAATTAGGAAACACTTCTTCATGCAAAACGTGATAGAAGTTCAGAATTATCTTCCATAAAACTGGATTGATGTTTTTGTTTTTCTAAGGTATTACAAGATAGGGGAAAATGCAATTACGTAAAGTTAAGTCGCAGATCATCTATGATCATATTAAGTGGCAGAACAGGCTCGAGGAGCTTTATGGCCTACGCCTTTGTTCCTATTTTCAACTTGGAAAGGAGATCACCATATTGAGGTACACAAGACATTTAACAAATTAGGCAATATGATTATCAGATTATTAATTTAAATTATGAGAGTAGGACAAAGGAATACAATTCAAATAGGACTTTAAGAATGATGTCAGTGCCTTACATAAAGAATGATCAATGTATCAAATACACTTTGTGGCATCTTGCTGTAAACACAATGGATGATGCATTTGAATATGAAACAATAGTGATCAGTCCATAGAAAACTAGTTAATTTGTTGTAAAATGCTTTTTGGATGCTTGATAAAAAAACATAAATATCTTTCACTACAAGGAGCTGAGTTCAACTTCAATAAAGATGTCAAAATCATTTCTCTCTGCCAGCTATGTGTCTGAATTTGTAATTAGTTTGACAACTGTTTTAATTTATCCCAGCTGCCAGATCCAAGTTTTGAAATTCCCTCCCTAAGCCTCTCTGCCTCTTTCCCTCTCTTTGGTATCCTTCTTAAAACCTGCCTTTTTGCCAGACCTTTGGTCACCTGCCCCAATATCTCCTATGTGACTGAGTGCCAGATTTTTTGATATCACTTCCAAGAAAGTGGCTTGGCACATTTTGCTAAGCCAAATACAAAGTGTTGTTCGAACTGGAGAAAAGCCAAATGTATTAGTCTTGTGAATAAGGTGATTGTTTCAAATGGAGAGTAAAACAGAACTGACTAAAACTAGGTTCTGTTCAAAGTATATTTTAAGTGGATTTCCTGTTTCTTAAGCAGAAGCATATACACTTATCTTTTCAGGCACTCAGAGGAAGCACTGATCACTCCCAGTGCAAGCACTGCAGCTGTTAGGTACAGAATAAAGTCCCTCTACACAGTTACATTGAATACTCAGGTCAGTTACAGTACAGGTTAGATAGAGAATAAAGCTCCATCTACATTGTCTCATCAAATACGCCTCGAACTTGTCACATTTTCTATCAAACCTTTCATGCAACAAAGCATACCAAGGTATCTCAGAGGAGGAGCAATGGCTAGAAATAGATTAGTACTGCTTTAGCATAAAACCTTTTCATGTCCTGTCCAAGGCTTAGCTTATCTTCAAATTGAAACCCCACAGTATAACTATAGAATACCCTAGATTTCTAATGTTGAGAAATCTGCCCATTCTTCCCCTATCTCATTATTGCTGTTGTTGAAATCTTTATCTAACCCTCTCCATCCCCAGGCACAATTCACCAATGCTCCCCTCACCTTGTCTCAACCCGCTTCTGTAGATTTTGTGTTTAAAAATTTGTTCTTAGGTCGGAGACCAATGACACAAAATCCCATTAATGGCCTAGTTTCCTTAGGGAACTGGTGAGACCCCTGCTTGTTGAACAGCAGCAATGGTTTGCAAATGAGTGGATTGGTCAGCCACGTCAGAGGGCATTAAGAGCCAACAAGGTAGAATCAGACTTCAGACTGGAGACACATATAAGCCAGGCTGGGTAGGGGTGGCAGCTTTACTTCCCGACAGAACATTAATGAACCAGTTGGGTTTTCACAACATTCTGACATCTTTTAATGTTACATTTTCTACTGCCAATTCACAGGAGAGGAGCACAGGAATCACTAAATGAGAATCTGGTTTTACCATCCTGGTAGTCGCATGATACAAGTTACCAAATTTATTAAATTCAGTCTCACAATTTGCAATAGTGACCATTGAACTTCTGGCCTGCTAGTCCAGCACCATAGCCACTTCACTGTATAAAGTACCAAACTTTGCTGTCTATAAACTACCCCTCACTGAGTTCTGCAACCGTCCTCAACTTAAAAATCCTTGTCCTCATTGACAAGTCTTCTGGTGCCTGGCCCCTCCCCACCCCTGCAACCCTTGAAACAAGCACCCAAAGGAAAGATCGCTACCCGAAACATTCATTTATTTCTAGATCTATAAACTTGTCTGAATTTTTCCTTTTTGTTTTGTAGTTTTCCCTAGGTCAGGCAGTACCGCTTTAAACCTCACCCTTGAAGAGACAGATCTTATTGATGGGGGTGTACTCACCGTTACATTCTTGGGGTCAAACACGGGCTCTTTGGGGACCTCTGGCTCAGGAGGCTTTACTTCCTTCTTCGGCTCCTCTTTCTTGGGCTCAGGTTTCTTGGGCGCCATGTTTGAGTGTCAGAAAGAGATGAGAGGACAGCAAGGGGAAGGGACAGAGGTTGAGCAGAGAATGGGCACACGATGTCTGGGACAGAGGCCTTTTATCTGTGATCAGCACTCCCCAGGCATGCCACAGTATCATTTCTCCATACATTCCAGGCCTGAACAATGCAGCCCTCACTATAAATGGAAAAAGCATCTGTTGCTATTTAAAAGCTTTGGACGTAGCATTGTTACCATCAGTCTTGGGATTGAAAAGACTTTGAGTCGGCAAATCACAGCAATGACAAACTCACAAACTAGATTGTCAGTCACAGCGGCCTCTTCAGATCCTTTTAGATGTAATGGTACTTATTAAACAGCAGCATCACGCAGAGTAAAGTTTGGACTAATGGTGTTTTTTCTACTTTTTGTCTCATCTCCTGATTCAAAGTAGGGCACAATTCCATGGTTCAGACAGTCTCTTTCCAGAACTCCCTGTCCATTCTTTTCAGATAAGATTAGACCGTGAGTGTTAGTTTGGTTTGTAACGCTGACCTCTCTGGATAAAAGATTGTGGACTCAAGCCCCATTCCAGGAATTGAGCCCATAATCCAGCTCAATAATGCATTGCGATTACTGAAGATGTGTAGCACTCTCAGAGATGTAGGTCACACCATCTGCTGCCTGAACCAACGGTTCACGTAGATGTAAGACCTGATGGTACTATTTGACGAAAAGTGGAGAAATTATGCCAACGTATGTATCAACATTCCTCCCTTAATCTACAGCAACAAAATTAAGTGCCATTCAATTTAATGCATTTTATGAGATCTTGCTGTGTGTAAAAAGCTACTGTATTTACTACATTCATTGTGTGTTGTGTAAGATTGTTACAAATTTAGTTCTGCTGCAGCTACCTTTTTGGGCTCAGCTGCTCGCTTAGACGGTGTCAGTATTTTACTTTTATAGCAGTTGACTCACACTGCCCTGTATCTACTTGGTCGGTAGTGTGACTCTGGGATGTAACAAGAACATTTCCTTACAGTTTTAATACGTTTGTTTCTTCAGTTTGTCCCAAGGCAAACTGACACGCGATGAAGCAAAGTTTGTTTTCAATTGAAGGCTGCTGCTGTTTTCTACAGTAAGGTTACAGAGGTGGATATCCTGGAGAAACTGTGGTTGCTCTCCTTCGAGCAGAAAAGATGAATAAGAAACTTGACAGAGGTGTTCAAAATCAGGATGTTCAAAATCAAGAGTAACAAACAGCAAATGTTCCCCATGGCTGAAGGGCTGAAAATGTGAGGTCACAAATTTAAGGTGACTGGCAAAAAAACAAGTGGCACTATGAAGAGAAATCTTATTAACCGGGGTGGCCTGGGGGCACAGTGGTTAGCACTGCTGCCTCACGGCGTTGAGGACCCAGGTTCGATCGCGGCCCCAGGTCACTGTCCGTGTGGAGTCTGCACATTTTCCCGCGTCTGCGTGGGTCTCACCCCCACAGACCAAAGCTGTGCAGAGTAGGTGGATTGGCCATGCTAAATTGCCCCTTAATTGGAAACATTTTTAAAAAACCTTTTTAATCAATGAGCAGTTATGATTTTGAATGCACTGTCTAATAGGGTGTTGGATGCAGAAAGTGGATTCCGAAAGGGAATTGGATTATAGAGAAAGTCAGAGGTCTTGTGGTATTCTTACTAGGATTGAATGGTGGATCAGTGATTTGACTGGACATACACTTTACCATGCCTCCTGAAAGACGCCAAGCAACTCCTGACAAGTTGACCTTTGGCCTCGTAGGGAACTCCTTTGCTGACGGGCACTCAGCATCCCACCGAGGGACACAGCATTGGAAGGGAGTGGCCGCTGAAAGTCACCCCCCTTCCTTTGCATCCAACTTCCCTCCCCCTCCTCACTAGCGATTCCCTGGGTGACTTCCCATGGGATCCAGCGAGAATACCTGATGAAGATTTCAGTAGATTGTCGGCAACAGCTCTTTGAAGTGGGATTCCCACCTTACAGGGACCTTGATCGAGTGGAAGGCCTGCACTGTCCAGATAAATGTTTGTTTGGACATAAATAGTATCAGGCCTCCTGTAAAGAGGCAACACAGGGTTCCCACCAGTTCTCCAGGCAGTGTGTGGGATTTCACCTTCGCCTTAACTAAATTCCGCCCTCTGTCTCAGCTTTTGAAGCCTGACTTCAGTGTCAACATTTAGTCACAACTGACTTTCCCCCTTCCCCGCAGATTCCACCAGCCATAGTTTGGCAATGGCCCCTGCTGAAATCAAATGAATAGGATTACCACAGGGGTGGGAGAAGTGGTGTGGTGATAATGTTACTGGACTAGTAATCCAGTGGTCTGGGCTACTGCTCTGGGAACAGGGGTTCAAATGCCACCGCAGCTAGTGGAACTTAAACTGAATTAATTAATTTAATCAATTAATAAAAATCTGTAATTGAAAGTTAGTCTCATGAAACTATCAGTGTCGGGCGGTGCGGTGGTTAGCATTGCTGCCTCACGCCGCTGAGGACCTGGTTTCCATCCCGGCCCTGGGTCACTGTCCGTGTAGAGTTTGCACATTCTCCCCATATCTGCGTGGGTCTCACTCCCACAACCCAAAGATGTGCAGGTTAGATGGATTGGCCACGCTAAATTGACCCGTAATTGGAGAAAATTTAAAAAAAAAAAAAAAAATGAAACTACCATATCGTAAAAACCCAGCTGGTCCACTGGTCTTAGGCTACATGTGACTCCAAATCCTTGTAAGCCACTCAGCTCAAAGTTGAAACAGGATGGATCGCCTGACATCAGCTTAGGCATCGGAAGCAATAACGGTACACCCAGACTTGTTGACCCTGTAAAGCCCTCCTTACTAAAATCTGGAAACTTGTGCCAAATCTGGGAGAGCAACAGCCTGACATAGCCATATTCATAGAATCAGACCAGCCTATGTCTCAGACACCACCATTACTGCCCTTGGGCATGTCTTGTCCCATCAGCAGGACAGATCAAACAGAAGGTCTGACTCCAGACCCCATGAGGTTTCATGGCATCAGGTCAAACATGGGCAAGGAAATCTAATGCTATTTATAACCTACCATCCTGCCACAGCTAATGAATTAGTATTTCTCTATGTTGAACACTGTTTGGAGGAAGCAGTGTGAGTGATAAGGGCATAGAATGTACTCGGAATGGGGGTGCCCAATGCCCATCACAAAGAGTGGCATGGTAGCACCACTACTGACCAAGATAACTGAGTCTTGAAGGACTTACCGACAAATTGGACCGACTGCAGGCGGTGAGGGAACCAGCAAGAAGGAAAAACCTACTTTTTTAATTTGTTCATAGGATGCGGGCATCCCTGACTGGGCCACCATTTATTTCCCATCGCAAATTTCCCTTCAACTGAGTGGCTTGCTAGCCCAATTCAGAGGGCAAGTAAGAATCAACCACATTGCTGTGGGTCTAGAGTCACAGGCCAGGGCAGCAGATTTCCTTCCCTAAAGGACATTAGTGAACCAGATGGGGTTTTGCGACAATTGACAATGGTTTCACGGTCAGCAATAGACTTAATTCCAAATGTTTATTGAATTCAAATCTGCTATGGTGCATCTGGGTCTCCAGAGCATTGCTCTGGGTCTCTGGATTATTGGTCCTGTAATAATACCACTACACCATTGCTTCCTCGGCGACCTTGACCTTGTACTCACCAATCTAGCTGTCGCAGATGCATCTTTCCATTAGAGTATGAGCAGGAGTGCCAACCGCATGATCTTTGTGAAAACAAAGCCCTGTCTTCACACTGAGGATACCCCTCCAGTGTGTCATGTGGCACTGTGCTATGTGGGATAAATTCAGGTCAGATCTAGCAGCTCAAAATTGGGCATCCACAAGTGCTGAGGGCCATCAGCTGCAGCTGAATTGTATTCAATCACAATGTGTAACCTCATGGCCCAGAATATCCTCCACTCCACCATTACCATTAACATAGGAACATAGGAATTAGGAGCAGAATTAAGCAATTCAGTCCTTCGAGCCAGGGAATCAAAGCTGATTCAATGAAGAGTGCAGGAGAGCATACCAGGAATAGCACCAGGCACATCTAAAAATGAGGAGTCAACCTGGTGAAGCTAAACACAGGACTACTTGCATGCTAAACTGTGGAAGCAGCATGACAGTGTTAAACCTTCACATAGGCATTCAGTCAGATCTACGCTCTGCACTTCTGCCGCATCCATCCAGAGGAGGAGGCTCCACTTCCTCAATGATAGGGGAATCCAGCACTTCAGTACAAAATATATGCTGAAGCATTCGCAACAATTTTCAGCTAGAAGTGCTGAGTGGATGATCCAGCTTTGTCTCCTTTAGACGTTCCCAGCTCACGGATGTCAGTTTTCAGCCAATCCGATTCACTCTACATAACATGGGCGGAAGACACTGGATACTGCAAAGGCTATGGACCCTGACAACATCCTAGTTGTAGTACTGAAGACTTGTGCTCCAAAACTAACTGTGTCCCTAGCCAAAGTGTTCTGGTATGGTTACAACACTGGCATCTTCCCGACAATTTGGAAAATTGCTCAGGTATGATCCTGTCCAAAAAAAGCAGGACCAATCCAATCTGGCCAATTACCGCCCCATTATTTATCATCAGCAAAGTGATGGAAGGTGTTTTGACAATGCTATCAAATGGCACTTACACAACGGTAACCTTCTCACTGATGCTCAGTTTGGCTTCTGCCAGGGCACTCTGCTCTTCAGCTCATTACAGCCTTGGTCCAAACATGATCAAAAGAGCTGAACTCAAGAGGTGGGGTGAGAGTGATTGCTCTTCCCATCAAGACAGCATTTTTATTGAGAGAGGCGTCGAGAAGCCGTAGCAAAATGGAAGTGAATGGGAATTGGGATAAAACTCTCCATTGGTTGGAATCATACATAACACAAAGGAAGATGATTATGGTTGTTGGAGACCAATCCTCTCAGTCCCAGAGGTTCCTCAGGGTAGTTTCCTCAGCCCAATCATCTTCAGCTGCTTCATCAATGACCCTTCCTCCATCTTAAGGTCAGAATTGTGATTTTCGCAATGATTGCAAAATGTTCAGTACCATTTGCAGATACTGAAGCAGTCCAAATGCAGCAAGGCTTGGGCTGATAAGTGGCAAGTAACATTCATGCCGCAAAAGTGTTAGGCATTGAAGTGCCTAACATTATGAAGTGCTTCGAGAGGTTGGTCACGAGACACATCAAGTCCATAATTCCAGAATGCCTTGATCCACTGCAATTCGCATACCGCCACAATCGGTCCTCAGCAGACGCCATCACCCTGGCCCTACATTAATCCCTGGACCATCTCGACAATAAGGACTCCTACGTCAGACTCCTATTCATTGACTACAGCTCCGCCTTCAACACCATAATCTCAGCCCAGCTGACATCAAAACACCAAAACCTAGGACTTGGCTCCTTCCTCTGCAACTGGATCCTCGACTTCCTGACCCATAGACCATAATCTGTAAGGATAAACAATGACACCTCCTAAGTACACAGCAAGGCTGCATACTTAGCCCCCTACTATACACCCTATACACACACGACTGTGTGGCAAAATTTGGCTCCAACTCCATCTACAGGTTTGCTGATGACACGACCGTAGTGGGTTGGATTTCAAGTTACGATGAGTACTGGAGGGAGATAGAGAACCTAGTGGCATGGTGTAACGACAACAATCTCTCCCTCAACGTCAGCAAAACTAAGGAGCTGATCATCGACTTCAGAAAGCGAAGTGTCATACACACCCCTGTCTGCATTAATGGTGCTGAGGTGGAGATGGTTGTCAGCTTCAAATTCTTAGGTGCACACATCACCAACAATCTATCCTGGTCTACCCATATTGACGTTACAACCAAGTAAGCACAACAGCAGGTTGGTGCCATGGTTTAGACGGTTAAAGCACCTGTCTCGTAAACAAGATATCCTAGGTTCGAATCTCAGAGGTGCCTTCATATGTTTAATCAGTAAACCTGCAGGTTGAAGCAGCTACTTTGAGAAGAAATGCTTGCAATTTCATGATGAAAGAAAGCACAACAGCTCCTATACTTCCTCAGGAAACTAAGGAAATTCAGCACGTCCTCATTGATTCTTCCCAGCTTTTAAAGATGCACCATAGAAAGCATCCTATCTGGCTGTATCACTGCCTGGTATGGCAACTGCTCAGCCCAAGACCATAAGAAACTACAGAGAGCATGAACACAGCCCAGTCCATTATGTAAACCCGCCTCCCATCCATTGACTCTGTCTACATCTCCCGTTGCCTTGGGAAAGCGGGCAGCATAGACCCCTCCCACCCGGATTATTCTCTCTTCCAGCATCTTCCATCGGACAGAAGAAAGAAAAGTCTGAGAATACGCACAAGCAGATTCAAAAACAGCTTCCTCCCCGCTGTTACCAAACTCCTGAATGACCCTCTTATGCACTGAACTAATCTCTCTACGTATCTTCTCTACTGTTGTAGCACTATACTCCGTATGCTTCACCTGATATCAATGCCCATGTATTTGCATTGTGTATGTCCTATGTTTTTCATGTATGGAACGATCTTTCTGGACTGTACGCAAAACAAATACTTTTCACTGTAGCCCGGTACACGTGACAATAATTCTAAATCTAATGACCATCTGCAACAAGAGAGGATCCAACATTCTCCCTTTGACATTCAATGGCAGTACCATCCCTGAAACCCTCTGCCTACATCCTGGGGGTTACAATCGACCAAAACTTGAACTTGGCCAACCATATAAATGTGGCTACAAGAGCAGGTCAGAGGCTGGGAATTCTGTGGTGAGTAATTTGTCTCCTGACTACGCAAAGCTTGCCCACCATCTACAAGGCAGAAGTCAGAGGTGTGGTGCAGTACTCACCACTTGCCTGAATGAGTACAGCTCCAACAAAACTCATGAAGCTCAACACCATCCAGGGCAAAGTATCCCGCTTGATTGGCACTCCATCTGCCAACTGAAACATTCACTCCCTCCAGCACCAAAGTACAGTGGCAGAAACATACACAAGACGCACTGCAGTAATCAACAAGTCTCCTTCAACAGCACAGAAGGCACAAAACAATATATATATATATAGTGTAAGGATCCTTCCTATTCTTTCTTGTTTATTCCCTGTTTGTTCCCTTGTTTCCCCCTTTCATTTATTTTGCCATTACATTTGTGATCCATGGATGATTTATGAACATGTGCCTTTAAAGCAGCCTGCCATTTCAATTCAAGCAGTAGAAAGTTGTGGCCTGTGCCTTTAAAGCAAATAGATGGATGCAGAAGGCTGTGCTGATTTAAATTGTGGTCTGACACCAATGACAGAGGTTGGCTGGGACTCAATTTGATTAATTTGGCTGGTGGCCAATGAATGAACCCAGAAGGCTGTGCTCTGTCCGGTAACAGGTGGTGATTGGATATTATCCGACTGAAATGTTTCCAGAGCCATCAAGTTCCATTTTAGTTTCGCCTATGATTCAGCAAACTCCACTCCAGAAAATTGCTGCTAAGCCTCGTCAGCTAGGTCTCTCTCTCTCTCCAATAAGCCTGTGGGTGTTGGATACCTGACAACAGGACCTGAAGGCAGGCCACGAACCAAGAGCAAAGTCTGATGAAACAGCGACTCTGGCCGGAATTCTCCCGTCGTTGCGATTCAATTTTCCTGCAGGCAGCGCAGCCCTGAAATGGGTTTCGCAGCAGTGCGTGGTAATTAGAATGGGAAATCCCATTGACAATCAGCGGGAAGGTGGAATCCCACTGCCAGCCAATGGTGGGCAGCTGAGAATCACACGGCTGGCGGACCGGAGAATTTCTCTCTCTGTCTCACCAGGAAAATTGTGAGTGCAGGCTGCAAAACAAAGTCTGTGAGTTACAAGCTCACTGTGGAGAAAGCCTGCAAGGATCGATCATCTGAAGCAAAGACACTTTTCTCTTTCATTTACATTTCCCCCCCCCCCCCTCTACGTTTGTCTATCTTGCACGTTTGTAACAGATTGGGAGTCAAGTTACAGTAAGAGTTGGGTATTGAAGTTTAACCAATTGTGTCTGCTGCGCATTTTACCATTAATCTTGTTATAAATAAACAGCAATTGTGTTTCAACTTACAAACTTGATGACTTTAATTATTGGGCAGCCAAGGGCCAAAGAGTTCGGGAATTTTTATCAGAATTATTGGTTAATTCACTTATGTTGTGACTCTGGGGCACATGGGGCTTGAATTGATGCGCACTTGCCCGGGGGGGGGGGGGGTGGGGGGGACAAATAATATAAATATGGATCATCCTGGTTATGATATACATGACTGAGCCATGACTTATTATGGGCGCAATTCTCCGGCTGCGTTGCGGTCAAGCGAGAGCACAATGTGGCCGGAGAATTCTGGGAGAGGCGTCCAGCGAGTCTCCGGACAGCCTCCCCACCACACGGGATTCACCGAAGACCCGCGAGACGTCAGAGCCGGACATCCGCCCCAAATGGGTGTGACAAACGCCGCTCCCGGAAGTAGGTCGGAGGTAAGTCGTGAACCTATTTACAACCTACCTGCCTAGGATCCACTGACCTCCCTTTGATTCTTCGGCCTCCCCAGGGAGGCTGCAGCCAGGCGCTGATCAGTGCTGGTCCACATAAACGTGGACCAGGTGGAACAGCATCTGGGGGTCTCCCGGGCCATCGGAGACCCCATGGTGCTCAGGGTAAGTGCAGAGTGGCTCCCTGGCCTTCCCCTGGAAAGTGGGCATCTTAACACTGCCCAGCTGGCACCATGGCACTGCCACCTTGGCACTGTCACGGTGCCTGGATGGCACTGCCAAGCTAGCAGGAGCACTGGCAGGGTGGCAGTGTAAAGGTATCCAAGTTCTAGAGTGGCACTGCCAAGGGTCGGGGGCGAGGGGGGCAATGCCCATGAAATTAGGATGGAGGGGGAGTTTGAAGGGTGGGGGAGTGCAGAGCAGGTAAGTAGGGACCTCTGGGAGTTGGAGGGGTGATGGTGGGGGGTTCTGGAAGGGAAGGGGTGCTGTATGAAGGTTTGGGGGGCCTGAAGAGGGGGGCCCCCAAGGGACCCCATGGCGGGGAGTCCTCACTCGGGGGTGTGGGGTAGTGTCCATGTGTGTGGGGGGTGACATTGCCCATGGGTGGTGGGGTGTGGGTGACCCACCAGCTCACTTAGAAATCGGGACACCCTTTGAAAATGGCGGCCCGATCTCTGAGTTCAACTCCCCAGTGTTAAAAAAAATTCTAAGTGTGGGCTAAATCGGTGAGAAACTCCCCAGGGCTCAAAAAAGTGACAACATAGAACATAGAACATAGAACGATACAGTGCAGTACAGGCCCTTCGGCCCACGATGTTGCACCGACATGGGAAGTCAAAAAACAAAAGCCATCTAACCTACACTCTGCCATTATCATCCATATGCTTATCCAATAAACTTTTAAATGCCCTCAATGTTGGTGAGTTCACTACTGTTGCAGGTAGGGCAACGTGTCATTGAATAGCGGTGGGGAACCTGCCGACAGAGCTAATGGGAGAATTCCTGAAAAACCCGCCACAAATTAACTTTTGTTGGGGAATTGTGCCCTATGATTCAGTGCACCAACAGAATTCAGTGGATATGTGTCTGGTATGATATGCTTTTCAGGGATAGCAGAATGTCATCACTTTAAGGGAAGTGTGTCATGTCATCCAGCCTCAGTTTCACTCCAGCCTGGAGTACAATAGATTTAGATTTATTGTCACGTTTACCGAGGTACATGTCATGATATTCAAACATACAACATAACACATACATAATGATAGACAGACTAACGGACCAATTAGCACACATAACACGACAGCCAATCACAGACAAGAGCAGACACAGTATAAGACAAGAAACACGACACTTCCTGGGCAGTCCATCTGGAGACAGCACAGGGCCAGGACCTCATAGCAAGACACTCACACAGTCACAACGTGCTGAGTACCAAGTCTGATGTATAAATAGTTAGATGGAATAAAACTGCGTTGTACCAATCGCAACCGTGTTGGTTCGTCTGTACCTCAGTGCACCCAACATCTCAGTACAGTGAAAACTATTGTTCTGCGTACAGTCAGGCAGATCATTCTATGCATGAAAAATCATAGAACATATGATAAATACACAATGTAAATACATAGACATAGACATCGGGTGAAGCATACAGAGTGTAGTGCTACAACAGTCGAGAAAATTCTAAGAGAGATCAGTTCTGTCCATAAGAGAGTCACACAGCTCTGCAGTTCTGACATCCTCAAGCTTTCTTTCCATGTTTATCTGTTCACATGTGCCTACAATTAACAAATGAACCCACCACATGTTTTCACAATTCCTTATGGGTCCTTTATATCATTATAACGGACAATACATGGTGTACAGCAGTAGTTCCTTCCAACTGACATAATGCTCAGTTTAGCAGCACAGTTCAGTACAGGTACGACAACCATCTTAGTACATGCTGTGTGCCATGAGGCAATCCTTGACATTTTGGTCAGACCGCAACTGAGTCACAGCATCGGAGAGTGTTGAATTCGCAGTGTGGTTACTGTGCAACAAAGCTTTGAGGGCACAATGCCACGAAAGTGCTTGAATAAAAAGATGCTAAGCAGATGGGTCACTCATAGTGAATAGGGCAGCACATTAAGCGGACCAGCACTGGGTTAGCCCAGTCGCGAAAGGCGAACGACAAGGATTTGGACTGGATGGTTAGCGAGTGAAGAAGTGTCAAATACAAACAAGCACGCAAATGCATAAAAATCAGGCCAGTGAAGGTTGCAATTATAATGTGTGGAGCTTTGGAAAAACGATACTCATCTCAGGTACGACAGGGAAGGAAGGTCAAAGGGATATTGTAAAAATATACACCAAATTCCGCAGTTTAAATTGGGACACAGCTGCCTTTGTGTCCAAATTCAAATATTTAAACAGCATACTGAGCTATGATTTCTTGATTCAGCTGTGTCTGAACAGCATGCCATAAAAATTCACCAAGCAATTGAGAATGACAGTCTACACAGGCTGAAAACGTCATGATTAATAGCAGAAAAGGAAAAGAATCCCCAAAAGATGTGAACTACTTTGGAAGACCAGTTCAATATCAATTCATTTTTTCCCCATTACGGGGCAATTTAGCGTGGCCAATCCACCTCCCCTGCACATCTTTGGGTTGTGGGGGTGAGACCCAAACCAAGCAGACACGGGGAGAATGTGCAAACTCCATACGGACAGTGACGTGGGGCCGGGATCGAACCCGGGTCCTCGGTGCCATAAGGCAGCAGTGCTAACCACTGCACCACCGTGCCGTCCAACTTCTATATTAATCAACAAGAGTTTATGTTATTTTGACAATAGCCTACAGAATCCATAGACCACTTCCTCAGCAGATGCAGGGAAAAGTGACTTTTCAGATGCAGAGCAAGCAGACAGAACTGTTGAGCTGGCAATCACAACCACTCACATGGACGTGTTCCAGAAAGATCTGCTGGACAAGCCCAAAACATACAACATCGAAGGGCTACTCAAGGATAGACGAAAATATGAAGTGATCCTCGGGGGTTAACAAAGATTACTGGCCCTAAGTTCGACCTCATTGTGGATGCACTTATTAGAACACATAAGCCTAGCAAGACATGTGGGGCAGGATTCACCGCAATCGGCGAATTGGCACGACGCCGGCGCCAATGACCAACCAGTATCCCATCAGAAATGTATACATGGTGCCTCCCCATCCTGATCTCTAAGGCCTTTTTTAAGAGCGTCAGCAGGAGCATCATAGGGTTTGTATGGGCGAAAAAGACCCCGAGGGTGAGAAGGGTGTTTCTGGAATGGAGCAGGGACACAGGAGGGCTAGCGTTGCCTAATCTGTGTGGGTACTACTGGGCTGCCAATGTGGCGATGATACACAAGTGGGTAATGGAGGCGGAGGGGGCAGCGTGGAAGAGGCTGGAGATGGCGTCCTGTGTGGGCACGAGCCTGAGAGTGCTGGTGACGGCATCGCTGCCACTCCCGCTGACAAGGTACACCACGGGTCCAGTGGTGGCAGCGACCCTCAAAATTTGGGGGCAGTGGAGATGCCACAGGGGGGAGGCAGAGGCTTCGGTGTGGGCCCCGATCCGAGAGAACCATCGGTTTGTCCCGGGGAGAATGGATGGGGGGTTCCTGAGCTGGCACAGGGCAGGTATTAGAAGGATGGGGGATCTGTTTATAGATGGGACATTTGCGAGCCTTGGGGCGTTGGAGGAAAAATTCAGGCTCCCCCCTGGAAATGCCTTCAGGTACATGCAGGTAAGACGGCAGGTGAGGGAATTTCCGCTGCTGCCAGCACGTAGGATCCAGGATAGGGTGCTCTCGGGGTGTGGGTTCGAGAAGGCAAGGTCTCGGCGATCTACCAGGAGATGCAAGAGGAGGAGGAGGCCTCGGTGGAGGAGCTGAAAGGTAAATGGGAGGAGGAGCTTGGGGAGGAGATAGGGTTAGCCTGATACAATTTAAGGTTCTGCACAGGGCGCACATGACGGGGGCGAGGCTGAGTCGGTTTTTTGGAGTGGAGGACAGGTATGTGAGGTGTTCGGGGAGTCCAGCAAATCATGCCCTCATGTTCTGGACGTGCCCAGCGCTGGATGTGTTCTGGAGGGGCATTGCGAGGACGGTGTCTAAGGTGGTAAACACCCGGGATAAGCCGAGTTGGGGACTTGCACTATTTGGGGTATCGGACGAGCCGGGAGTGCAGGAGGCGAAAGAGGCCGGTATTCTGGCCTTTGCGTCCCTGGTAGCCCGGCGGAGGACTCTGCTACAGTGGAAGGATGCGAGGCCCCCGAGCGTGGAAGCCTGGATCAGCGACATGGCAGGGTTCATTAAATTGGAGAGGGTAAAATTTGCCTGAAGAGGGTCTGTGCAAAGGTTCTTCAGGCGGTGGCAACCGTTCCTAGACTTTCTAGCGAAGCGTTAGGAGGTGGTCAGCAGCAGCAGCAACCCAGGGTGGGGGTGGGGGGGGGGGGGGGGGGTGGGGTGGGGGGGTACTTTGTGATTACTACTGTGTTTATTATTGTTTAATGGGGGGCTTGTATATTGGGGAAATACGTGACATAGCTATTAGATGTTTATTTATGTGTTCTTTGTTTTTTCTTATTTCTGTAAGGGGGGGGTTGTTGAAAATATGTAAAAATATTTGAATAAAAAAAGAAATGTATACATGGGATGATTGACAAATCAGAACATGATGATACGCAGGATGCGACGAGGAGCCGTGAGCACCATTAATCTTGTGGAAAACATAAATGCCATCTCATCATCTGAAGGGAAATATTGTAATATGCCTTTAAGTGATGGCATACTGCTATCCCTTAAAGGCATATTACAACAGTGCAGAACTGGATTGCGATTTTATGTTGAACTTTTTTGGATCATTAATTCTATCTGAAGAATAATCAAGGAATGAGAAATGGTCACTTGTTCATCAGGCCTACTTCCAAAGGTTGTCTGCTCTGGACTCCACAGCAACCTACTTTTTCTTCGTAAAAAAGATAATATCCCAGAATATTTTTAATTTGTTCTTGCGATGTGAATGTTGTTGGCTAGGCCAGCATTTCCTGCCCATTCCTAAACGTCCTTGAGATGGTGGTGGTGAGGTGCCTTGTTGAACTGCTACAGTCCGTGTGGTATAGGTACAATCATAGTGTTGGTGGGGAGGGAGTTCAGGATTTTGTGCCAGTGGCAGTGAAGGAACAGCGACATGGTTCCAATAGTAAAGCAAAACTTCAGAATAGCTATCTAACTTTACAGTTTGCATTATTTATCCAAGACAAGTTCTCGCCTTTGACACATTTCTTCGCTCTCAATAATCTTTTTTTTATTAGTGTCACAAGTAGGCTTACATAAACACTGCAATAAAGTTACTGTGAAAATCCCCTAGCCGCCACACTCCGGCACCTATTCGGGTACACGGAGGGAGAATTCAGAATGTCCAATTCCCCTAATAAGCACGTCTTTCGGGACTTGTGTGAGGAAACCGGAGCACCCGGAGGAAACCCACACCGAGACGGGGAGAACGTGCAGACTCCGCACAGACAGTGACCCAAGCCGGGAATCGAACTCGGGTCCCTGACACTGTGAAGCAATAGTGCTAACCACTGTGCCACCATGCTGCCCACAACATAGAAACAACAACAAAAATTTGCAATTAAAAAGTATCTTTGGGATGTTAAAACATCCCATGGCCCTTCACAGGAGTGTACTCAAACAAAATTTGACACCATCCACATATTCCAAGTGATATTTGGTCACCTTTGTCTATACTTTTTCTTATTGCCATAAAATCCAGTTCCTAAATAGAAAATCATCTCGATCTTATACTGAAGTTGTTCATCAACATGGCAAGAACTGTTTTATCTGAGGCCTTGTCCCATTGTTCATCTGTGGATGGAAAGAAAAAGCCTTCTAATCTTCATGCTACATTTAGTGCTTGTTAATTTTAGACCCTGTCCTCTTGTTTGGTGTTCAGAGACCCAGTTAAATCGTTTTTTGCATTTACCTTCTTTTCGGGCACCAAAATAACCGGGAACATGTCCATGTTAACCATTTATTCTCCACTAACAGTTAAATTTTGTGAGTCTCTCCCTACAAGTTAGCACTGAATCCTGGAGTCACCCACTCCCTTAACCTTCTCCAATAAGAAATTTTTTCTCAAAGGTTAAAGTGTTCAAACCTACACAGAATATTCAGAACATTAGATTCAAATGCACATTTTCTGGTATCTTATAAGATGGTTGAACCAACCAGCCCTGCAATGGCTAACACTGTACATATAGAGACCTAAAAGTTGTTCAGTCTCTTTCAGCTCAATGTGATGTCACACCAAAGTCATTCAAAGACAGCTGGAATCATCAAAATGTTGGCACAAGATGCCCCTCCTCTCTCCTTCCCCTCTCTTGGTGTCTGTGACATGCCTGATGAAAGTTGTTTAAATAGCTTGTTCCACATCCTCAGACCAATTCTGGACTTTTCCCCTGGGAGGCACCTGGCATTTGTCCTCTGAAAGCCATTGAGATTGATGACAACAGTGGTTACTCCCCCACCCCCACTGTAAATGACCTTTTGTTTTAAATAGAACATTCTGGAACTCACTGTGTGCACAGGTTCTGTCTTTTCTCAAGCGCTGAATAGATGGAAAGTAAAGAATTCGGAACTCAAGCAGCAACAGATTCCGCCAAGCTTTTTTACATTTCTTGCTTTTAGTGACACTACTAATAGTAGTGTTTCTCTGAACACTCTTAATTCTGAAAATAGCTCAAGATCATAACCCCCTCCCCCTCCTTTGTTTCAGAATGCAGCTGTTGGTGATGATTCTGCCGCCTTCTTTTGTTTCTTCCCTTGTCCCTTTACCATCTTCTTTTGCTTCTCGCCATCATCCTTGTTATCATTTAAACCATCCTGCCCTCCACTCTATCATAGACCTTCCCTTTTGTTCTTTTTGCAGAAATTTGTGTAAACATTTCCTTCCGAGTGGAGGCAGCTTTGGTAATGAGTGGGGTGGAAAAGTCCCAGAAATTGATGTTAGGTAGGGATTCCCATATGAAGCCCCCCTTTTCTGGTTTTCCCTGGGATGGGATTAAAGGAATCTGTCGGCCATGTATGTGGGTGGTTGAGATTGTTATGAGCTGTTTTAACCCTAATTCTTGTATTTCTCAGTAAGGGAATCTGTTTCCTGACTACTCAGCAATTTGCAAGTCACTCAAGTGATTGCATAGCGGGATGAATTTCTTCAGTAAAATTTTTTTTAAAAAATTTTGAGTACCCAATTCTTTTTTTCCAATTAAGGGGCAATTTAGCATGGCCAATCCACCTGCCCTGCACATCTTTGGGTTGTGGGGGTGAAACCCACGCAGATGCGGGGAGAATGTGTAAACTCCACACGGACAGTGACCCGGGGCCGGGATCGGACCTGGGCCGTTGGCGCCATGAGGCAGCAGTGCTAAACATTGTGCCACTGTGCTGCCCTGAACTTTCATTTAAGTCAAAAGTTAATCACATTAGGAGGTCATTATTAGATAAGGAACTGCTGGTATCTGTAATTACATGAAACGATGGGAAAAGCAGGACTGGTAAACAGATGGTCGCTGATAATAGTTGCTGCCTGGGCTGTGAGTGAGACATCCTCATGTTCTTCCAAGATACTTAGGAGGAAATAAAGGTTAGCTCGATCAGCAGCCAATTATGTCAGAAAGGAGATAGTGTGCACACTGCCTAATAAGGGGAGAAACTGCAAAGGTGCTAACACTGCAAGTCTTTTGATAGTTTGGTTTGGATTTGTGTGATTAAGAACTCACATGAAACAGCAGCTAGTGCAGAGACACCAGCAAAGGATATTGACAACAACCTGTATTTATATAGTGCTTTTGACGTAATAAAACGTCCCAAGGTGCTTCACAGGAACATTCTAACATTATAAATCTAAATATGACAGATATGGAGATATTAGGGCAGATGGCCAAAAGTTTGGTCAAACAGATAGGTTTGAAGAGCTGAGGAAAATAACATTTTGCCCTTTGCCCAGGATCAGAAGGGGGAATATAACTCAGACCTGTGTACATTCTCATGTTTCGACATAAGGTTGATATTTTATCGCAGTACGCCATTTTAGATGGTGGAACCAGAAATGGGCCGAATTTCCACTCTTCTGCGTTTTGCCGCTTCCCATGTGATTCTCATTAAAATTTAAAGTGTCATCAGCGAGTTGGGGAGATAGATGCGATCAAAAATCAGGAGAATCTTTTCATTGGTGAAACCCCCCATCAGCTGACAATGCAGCGGGTACAGGCGGTCTATAAAATAACCTCATGGACAAACAGACAGGCTCTTCATCACGGCTGCAACTTTGCTGCTAAGCACCAGTGTCCATCTACTGTGATGCCTTTCCTGGATGGCTGCATCATGACCAGCGCTGCCTGCTGCTGGCATTCTGGTATCTGTTGTTGGCCAGCAAGAGCCCTCCTTTGTTGCATCTTCTTCTCCTGCTCCCAAGGTTGCAGGAATATTTGGTGTATGAGGCCCATTTGTATTCCAGAACCAGTGCGGGCAGCAAATATGGAGACTTTAAACCTCACTTCTTCCATACTGGGAAGAAGGTGCACTGAAGAAATCCTCAACTGAAGCAATGATGTTTATCTTTTTCCCTTAACCTTTATTATTTTCACCCCTTCCAACCTCTGTCTGTCTCATGCGTGTGTGGGCAGAGGGTCAGACAGTTAAAGGGGGAGGGTAGTGGCAGGTTAGCTTGCTGTTCTTCCATAATAATCACTACATAATTCACTTTTATTTCTGTTATCAATAAACATTAATGTGTTTCAACTTACAAACCTGGTGACTGTAAATTATTGGGCAGCTGAGGGCCAAAGCTTTGGGAATTTTATGCAAATTATTGGTTAATTCATGTGTGTTGGGACTCTGGGGTCTGTGGGGCTGAAATTGACCGTGCACTCACCCGGGGTGTTGTAACAACAGGCAAAGGACATCATATAATAATAATAGCTTATTGTCACAAGTAGGCTTCAATTAAGTTACTGTGAAAAGCCTCTTGTCGCCACATTCCGGCATCTGTTCGGGGAGGCCGATACAGAATTTGAACCGGCGCTGCTGGCCGTTTCTGCATTACAAGCCAGCTGTTTAGCCCACTGTGCTAAACCAGCCCCTTGGTTTATCCCCATAAACCAGCCCCATATGAAATGATGTCAAAGGAGATGGGTTCCAGGAGACTGTGCTTCAGCAAGGAAGCAATAGGATGCCTTTGTGAAATGTTGAAGTAAGACCTCTAACTACCGCACTACCTTCACAGTGGAAATTAAACTCATGACAGAGCTGAATTCTTTTGCTTAATACGTCATTTCAACTTGACATTAGTGACATATGTAACATTTCACAGAATGCTGCGAGGACCTGCATTCACCAGGTAATGAATCCAATTTATCATAAGGCTTCGGAGCTTTTTATTTTTGACACATGCCCTGTGAAGATGAAGGAGATGTCCATCGCATTCCTTTTTAAAAGTATTTTATTCCAAATTTTTCAAAACAAAACAAAGACAATACAACTCATGAACAACAATAGAATGGGTAAATGTAGTGCAAACAATTTGTCATTGTTTTGGTTTAACAGCATGAATGATCCCCCCCCCCCACCCCCCACACACACCCCCCAGTTGCTGGTCACGAACAGGTCCTTGAAGACGGTGATAAACAGCTTCTACCTGGAGCGGAACTCTTCCTCTGACCCCCTGAAAGCAAATTTGATTACCTCCAATCTTAGGAATTCTGCCACGTTTGACAGCCAGCCTGAGATCCTAGGTGGCACTGTTGATCTCCACCCCAGCCAGGCTATCAGGCAGGCGAAGGCCACAACATCGGTCACCTTCCCCTCAAAACGTTCCGGTCGGTCTGATACCCTGAAGACCGCCACCAGCGGACATGGTTCCACCCTAACCCCCACGATCTCGGACATGGTCATGAAGAATGAGGCCCAGAACTCAACCAACTTTGGGCAGGACCAGAACATGTGGGAGTGGATTGCTGACCCCCTCTGACATTGCTCGCAATTATCCTCCACCCCACGGAAGAACTCTGGCAAGGTCTGCTCAGGCAGCTGAGGGAACAAGGCGGCCTCCTTGCGGAGAAGATGGCGGCTCCCATTGTGCATCTGGCGTGGGGGTGGGGGCGATAGCGGGCGCGATCGCAGCGACTGCGTGGGCCTGGCACACAGCCGCAAAGTGGCCCTTTTTACTGCAGGATTTACAAACGGCAGTTCGGGCATGGAGAGCGCCAAGGTTTTCGTCTCCGCCAGTTCGAGCGTGGCCCCCTCCAGTAATCGTTCTCGAATGTGGTCCAACGCAATCCCTGTCACGAAAGCATCACGCATGAGGAGGTTCGCGTGTCCGGCGGCCGTAACGGTCTGACAGTCACAGTCCCGGACGAGTGGAATTAGGGCCTGCCAGAAGTCTTTGATGGACTCACCAGGTGGTTGTGAGCGGGTGGCGAGTACATGCCTGGCGAAGAGCGTGTTCACCTTCTGCGCGTAGTGTTCTTTAAGGAGTTCCATTGCTTTTGTGTAATTCGTGGCGTCTTGGATCAATGGGAACACGCTGGAGCTCAGTCTGGAGTACAGGACGTTTATCTTCTGAGCCTCCGTTGGCGCGGGGTCCGCAGCGTTGATGTAGGCCTCAAAACATGCTCGCCAGTGAGTAAAGTCTTTTCTGGCGTCGGGTGAGTGAGGATCCAGCTGCAGGCGATCGGGCTTAATTCTGATATCCATTCTGTGGAAAAATCTGACTGTAATAAATTGATGCACGATCAATTGCACAAAGACACAGATTGGGTACAACTGTGGCTTTATTACAGTCAGATGCATGGCCTCCTGCTGCAGCTGGTGAAATGGCAGGGCACTGGAGGTCATGCATATTTATACAGTTCTTAGTGGGCGCAGCCAGCCGGCAGGAGCTACCGGTGAACCTGTAATGCAGGTCCTACCTTACATCCCCTAATACAGTGGTTCACCACACTAATAATAACCTTTTATTGTCACAAGTATGAAGTTATTGTGAAAAGCCCCCAGTCGCCACATTCCGGCGCCTGTTCGGGTAAACTGGTACGGGAATTGATCCCGTTAAAGGAATTGGTGGAAGCATTAGAGGAGAACATTTTTCACCCATAGAGTTGTGGAGTTTTGGCATTTGCTGCTGAAAGGGTAGTAGAGGCAGAAATCAAGTTCAGTTAGTCCCATTCTCCTGCCCCTTTTATGCCACCCTGTAACTTTTTTTTTTGTTTCTCCAATTCTCTTTTGAAAGCTACAATTGAACCTGCCACCACACTCTCTCAGGCAGTGCATTCCAGATCCTAACCTTTTGCTGTGTAAATCAAAAGTATTTTCTCCTAGCGTCTGCGTTTTTATTGGCCAATCATTTAAAATCTGTGTCCTCTGGTTCCATGTTTCTATATTGTTATTTTCCACTGCTTCAAACATTTATTCCCATCTCTATTAAAAGATGCAATGGTCTCTCGCTAAAAAATTACCTGTGAAAAGCATTCCATGCTTCACCATCTTTAGATAAACTCTGCATTGATATCATCCTTTGAGTGAAGTGTCAAGCTGAAGCCCAGTATCAGGGGTGTGAGAATCTGCAGTACAAGCTATTTATAATTCAAAAGAAAGCAAAAACCTTAATCCTTTGAGATTGAACCAAAACTTGGTCCTGTGTATAAGATTGGGCATGGTGTTCTCACTGGCAATTGGTGACTTTTTTAACGGGTGAGGCACAGCCATACATGTCTAACCAGGTCATCGTGTTACCATGGCAACTGGCCCTAATTCCACTGGCATTCCATCACTGACCTTCCAAGCTGAATATTATCTTTTCCCAATAGAAATATCTCACTTGTTGCCTTTCATTAAACCTTTACAATCTGCAAACCTTAGATTTGAAAAAAGAAATCAAAGGTTTGGTGCTAATTGAAATATCACCAGCCTATTTTACAAAAGATTGTTGCACAACTTGTCTCAGTATAGTGACCCATTGCTGACTGCCAAATTTGGCACCGGACAGTCTTCCTGTGCACTGAATGATTGTCAGGTAAAGAGAATCGGGCAGGTTAATGGCAGTATAATGTAACAGCCTGACCGGATTGCTGCAGTAAATCAGGAGTAGAAGCTCAGGCTGCCAACCTGCCCGACGATTAAAGTTAAATGTTTCAAAATCCATTGCTGGGATGTGGACGCCGCGGGCTGGGCCAACATTCCCAGTTGAGTGACTTGATCGGCCATTCAGAGGTCACTGTGGATCATTGATATGGATTCGGAGCCAACTGTAGACCAGGCCAGGTAAGGAGGTCAGGTTTCTTTCCCAAAAGGGGCATTGGTGAGCCAGATGGGGTTTTACAATAATTGACAATAGTTTCATGGTTTAACTTTGAATTGCCGATTTTTGTTGAATTCAAATTTCACCATCTGCCATGTTGGGATTTGAACCCAGGTCCCCAAAGCATTCCCCTGGGTCCCTGGATCCAGCACCAATACCACTATGCCACCGCCTCCCCAAATTTAAATAAGTGGACTTCAGTTTGTATAATAATAATCTTTATTGTCACAAGTAGGCTTACATTAACACTGCAATGAAGTTACTGTGAAAAGCCCCTGGTTGCCACACTCCGACGCCTGTTCGGGTACATAAGGGGTGTTTTGTTACCTGTGTGGTAGGTAACATGTGCTACTCAAACCTTGGTTAGTGATGAGGTCTTCTGAATCTCGATGAAGAAGATACGAACTCTTCCAGTAGTAACAAAAGGTTTTTGAATAACTACAACAATATTTACATGAGTTCTTTACTTTAACTTTGATACTAATGATATGGTTAACAAGATCTAACTATGGTAACTATACGTATCCACTGGCCATCTAAACTAGTCTGCTGTTGCTATGATCACAGTAGAGAGGGAGAGAGACCTAATGTGGCTGCCCTTTATACCCCTGTTGGTCCGGCCCTCTAGTGATCATGTGGTGCTACTGATTACACATTAACCCCTTGTGTACAAGCACATATAGAGACCACCACAGAGGGAGAATTCAGAATGTCCAAATTACCTAACAGCACGTCTTTCGGGACTTGTGGGAGGAAACCGGAGCACCCGGAGTAAACCCGCGCAGTCATGGGGAGAACGTGCAGACTCCACACAGACAGTGACCCAAGCCGGGAATCGAACCTGGGACCCTGGCACTGTGAAACAGCAGTGCTAATCACTGTGCTACCATGCCGCCCATCTGGGATAAACTCATGGACATAATCACTGGGTAGCAATCTCTGACAAGACCCCTTTTGGTTTTTTTCCCTTCATGCCCAAGAAGCTCTGGAGCCAAATGTAGATCAACAAAGTCAACATAAGCCAGGACAAACAAAAGACGTTGCATTTATTTGGTGCCTTTCATGGCCTCAGGATGTCCCAAAGAGCCAAAGATGTATTTATAAAGTGTTGTAACACAGAAAACACGACAGCTAATTTGAGATAATTAAAGAACTTAAGAAAAAGGAACATGGGTAGGCCAACTGGCCCTCAGAGTCTGCTTTGTAATTCAATAAGATCATGGCTGCATTATCTTCTACTTCACCTCCAGAATCCCTAAATCTCTTCATTGCTTTTGTATCCAAACATTTATCGACCTATGCCTAAAACATCCACAATTGAGCACTCACATCTCTGAGGTGGAGAATTGAAGATCCTTTGAGTGAAGATACGTCTTCTTGACTCACTTCTAAATGAGCAGATCATCTGCCTTTGGTTGTAATAAATGTTGGTCAGGGCCGGTCAGATTGAATATTGTGTTTATACATCCAATAAAGAGGGTGGCACGGTGGTGCAGTGGTTAGCACTGCAATCTCATGGCGCTGAGGACCCATGTGGAGTTTGCACATTCTCCCCGTGTCTGCGTGGGTCTCACCCCACAATCCAAAGTGCTCATCACTGTGCTACTGTCCCGCCCATCTGGGATAAACTCATGGACATTAATCATGGATTGGCCATGCTAAATTTCCCCTTAATTGGAAAAAAAGAATTGCGCACTCTAAATTTATAAAAATATATACATATATCCAATAAAGATATGTCATTTTCCTAAGTTTCAAGATACAAAATTTATTCAAATCTTTGAAGTTGACCTTACCTTTAAAAAGTGGACACTGTTCTGCAAAGGTGACTATCGAAAGTCAGATGACTTGGCTTGCATATTCAAATCCTGCCTTACTGTCGAATAGAGACAAAAGGGTACATCCCGGATGACCACACACACATGCTGAGACCATTAAGAGAAGGGTTGCCAATTGTGATTAAATGTACTCCTGGAGAGACTCTCAATGTCACTGTGGCAATAGTAATATATTAATATATTATGTTGATGAGATAAGATGCCAGTGCACTTGCCGTGCGCAATGATGCAATAAACTCACACATGAACTGGCCATTCTTCATGTCCTCTTTATTTGTGACACCTAATAGGCGACAACATTCCTTCCGGTACTGGACCAGGCACCAACCAGGATGTCAGCCTGAGATTGAACAAATCAATCTCCCACCGGTCCACTTTTCATGTCGATTGCTTTGGTCTTCAGTGCCTTCTCACTGGCAATAAAGGAAATGCATGCAAGCCGGCTCTGACTCTTACGTTTTTATGCTCCACTACCATTCCCGCCCATTTATTTTGTCAAACCTCTGTGCCTTTTCTGGGTGGGGGGATAATAAAGACAGGAGCATTGTGAGCAGGAACCGGGAAGCAACCATTAAGATGCATCACTGTGAAGCATGTATCATTCAGGTTAATCCAAAGAGAACAGCAGTAGTTTAAAAGGGGGTGAGAGACGTTGTTCTTTCTGCTATTCTTTCTGTTACAGGATATTTGATTTTCAGTAGCTTTCCCTGACTGGTAAAGATTAAATAGTCATATTTTGCATTTAAATTAATTGTGTAGATTGGCAGTTTTGATACCTGCTTCTCAGTTAACTAAGAAACTAATCTCATGATCTGAAATATTTCCGTTTCTCAGTGAAACTTAAAACTTCTCTCGTTCAGAAGAGTTTTGATTTCTGGTAACTTGGCAGAAAGCATAAGTTTAAATTATATGCAGTTGTTTTGAGATTTTGCTGACAAGTGTATATAGAATCATTCATACTCCAAGACATGCGCAGTATTAATTTATGTTTGTTTTAACACTTGTATAAGCAAATGTCTATTTAAAACACTGCATGCTTGACATAGATCAGTAGACACTATCTGCAGCTTTATGCTTATTTGCAATATTTCTATTCCATTTGCAGCTTTTATTTACACTGAATCTATCTTGACCTGCCTACGTCTAAATCCAGTGTTTAATATGGCAGAAGTATAGCTAGTAATTTGCAAATTGTGCACACCAGCCTTCTCTCAATCTCTGACGGGAAGGAAATAACTCCTCAGCAAAAAACAAATGGAGAGGCCAAATTCCTCCGTTTCATTTCCCCACTGCTGCTGCCAAGACCAGGATGAAATTAATTTTCTGACTGGATGGACTACTTTGAACCATCCCAATTGGAAAAAATGGGAAAATATCAGTAATACCTGATCTTCACCCTTCTTATGTGTGACTCCTGTGAGCTGGGAATTGGTGTTAGTAACATATGCTCACTTGAAGTAGGTGGAAGATTAATTTAAATCATAGAATTTACAGTGCAGAAGGAGGCCATTCGGCCATCGAGTCTGCACTGACCCACAAAGAGCTTCCTACTTAAGCCCACGCTTCCACCCTATCCCCATAAACCCAGTAACCCGACCTAACCTTTTGGGGCATTCAGGGAAGATTTGGTATGGCCAATCTACCTAACCTGCACATCTTTGGACTGGAAGTTGAATGTCTTGCACACCATCTTCTGATATCCACATGAAATGATTGTCCAGAGACATTAGGTCATGGAAATGTTAACACAGTTTTAAGTCAACTGAATTTCAAACATTTCCTGACATCTGCTGGCACTGAATTGCCTTTGCGGCAATTTTTTGAATTTTATTTTGACCCAGAACTATTGCTGGCATCGATGGGCTTGCCAATAGGAATTTCACTACCTGACATGTTTGGGAGAGGAGGAGAAAATAGCAGTAATAGAGAGAGAGAGACTTTGGTTTTTCCACTGCTCTGGGAACCAGTTGATCATTGTCGTGTGGATAGAATGTGGCCATGGGAATCAAGATGCAGAGCCGAGCTCTGAGCCATAATCTCAACTTTAAAGTTCCCCTCCTTGTGTTTAGATGCTTTCATAGCCTCATCTCTCCAACTTTCTTCAACCATCGAAGCATATTAAATTGAAGGGATGGTGGTAACTTGGGTACATAATTAACAGGTATAGGAGGAGGTAGAAGGTCATGGCAAACATCTGTACTGAATGCGTTGGCCACTTACTAACCGGTATGTCAGTATTAATGACTTGGATGATGGAAGTGAATGTACTATTGCCAAGTTTGTGGACTACACAAAAATAGGTGGGAAGGCAAGTGGTGAGGATGACAGAGAGTCTACAGAGGGATATAGACTGGTTAAGTGAGCGGGCAAAAATTAGCAGGTGGAATATAATGCAGGAAAATGTGAAGTTATGCATTTTGGTAGGAAGAATAAAGGAGCTGAATATTATTTAAATGGAGAAAGACTGCAGAAAGCTGTAGCACAGAGGGATTTGGGGGTCCACATGCATAAATCACAAAAAACTAGTTTGCGAGTTCAGCAGGTGATAGGGAATGTAGTTTTCATTTTATACACCGCACAATAAACAAAGGTATGTGGATCGGATACAATTTACAAGAGCTTTCCATTAGAATTGGCATCCCCCTAACACCCCTCTCCTTAGCCCTCACACTCCCCTTTTGTTATTTTAAGATGCTTCATTGGATCACATATTTTACAAAAGGTGATTGTCATCTATATACATATGTGCAGCCCCCCCCCCCCCCCCCCCCCACCACCGCCGCACTCGGCTTTGCTCTTGGCCCCATATTGACTGTTCTGGTTGTTCCCAAAACTCCCCCTCCTCTCTCCCTTGCCTCTCTCTTCCCACACCTCCCCTACCTGCTCCCCTGTTGTCTTGTTGGATCCTGTGCTCTACCCCCTCCCCTTGCTCTGTTGGCTGTTGGCTTCAAACAGGTCCTGGAAGAAGTTGGTGAATGGCCTTCAGACATTGTGGAAGCCATCCTCTGACCCTCGGGTGGCGAATTTGATTTTCTCCAGGAGGAGAAATTCCGACAGGTCTGCCAGCCAGTCTGCAGCTTTGGGTGATGCCGCTGATTGCCAGCCGAGCAGGATTCTTCAGCTTGCAATTAGGGAAGCAAAGGCAAGGGCATTAGACCCTTTCCCCATAAATAGTTCTGGCCAGTCCGATATCCCGAAGACTGACACTTTTGGGCTTGGCTCCACCGTTACTCCCACAACCATGGACTTTGCTTCAAAGAAGGCTACCCAGTACTCTACAAGTCTAGGGAATGCCCAGATCATGTGGGTGCATTGGGCCAGGCCTCCCTGGCACCGTTCACACTTATCCTCCACCTCTGGGAAGAACCTGCTCATTTAGGTTCTTATTAGTTATGCACTGTGCACCACTTTCAACTGCATGAGGCTCAGACTTGCACAAATGGAGGTGCAGTTGGCCCTGTTCAGTGCTTCACTCCAGAGTTCCCCCCCTCCTATTTCTATCCCTAGTCCTTCTTCTCACTTTCCCAGTGGGGCGCGTGCCCTTTCTAATGGTTGTCTGTACAGGTCCCCACAGTTCCCCCTCCCAGGCTACCCACGTCAAGTAGTTCCTCTGACATTGTGCGTATGTGCGTATCGGGGTCCATGGGTGTGTTGTCATCGCCTTGCAGAGGAAGTGCTTTACCCGTAGGTGTCGCAGTTCATTCCCGATGGGTAGTTGTAGTCTCTCTGTAAGTTCCAGGTCATAGGGAAAATAAATGGAGTGTTGGCCTTTATCTCAACAGGAATAGAGTATAAAAATAGAGAAGTCTTGCTGAAACTATACAAGGCATTGGTTAAACCACGCCAGGAGTAATGGGAACAGTTTTGGTCTCCTTTTTTAAGGAAAGATATGCTGGCATTGGAGGCAGTCAGTTCACTCGGTTGATCCTGGATATGGAGGGGTTTTCTTATGAGGAAAGGTTGAGTAGTTTGGGCCTCTACTCATTGGAGTTTAGAAGAATGAGAGGCGACCTTATTGAAATATATTGGATTCTCAGGGGGCTTGACAGGGTAGATGCTGAGAGGTTATTCCCCCTTGTGGGAGAGTGTAGGACCAGAGGGCATAATATCATAGTAAGGGGTCACCCATTTAAGACAGATATGAGGAGGAATTTCTTCTCTGAGTGTAGTGAATTTGTGGAATTCTTTACAGCAGAAACTCTCACCATAAACACACAAAGCTGCCCTGTGGTGTGAAGTCTTCTCCAAACGTCTTCCAAGCTACAATAGGTAAGATTTTACAAAGGGTGCCACATTACTTGTGTAATCAGGATGATGTGGTGATCACGACAGCAACAAGATTTTTAAAAAAAAATTTAGACTACCCAATTCTTTTTTTCCAATAAAGGGTCAATTTAGCATGGCCAGTTCACATACCCAGCCCATCATTGGGTTGTGGGGGTGAGACCCATGCTGACAGAGGGAGAATGTGCAAACTCCACACGGACAGCGATGCAGGGCTGGGATCGAACCTAGGTTCTCGGTGCCGTGAAGCAGCAGTGCTAACCACAGCACCACCCTACTGCCCCATCACGACTGCAACCAAGGAAGAGAATCTTCAAGTGATGGGTGAAGTTTAATAAAGGCTCAATGGCTACATTGTGAAATTGAAAAGGTGTAGCGGTGTTTTCAAGCAATCTGAGGTCGTGTATCTTGGCCTGAAAATAAATGGAAAAGGGGCTATGGCTCTAGATAGAGGCTACGATCAATGCCCCACAATCACGTTTGAGCACAGATATCTTCCAGGCATGGGCCAACACTGCTCACGATTTGTGCCTGAATTTGCAACTGCGTTAGTTACACTGCGTAAGTTTTTGAAGAAAGATGTGAAATGGGAAAGGATACTTTTGACAGATGCAAGAGAAGCTTGACCAGTGATATTTGTTCATTGTGATACAAATCACTACCTAAAGCTAGTATGTGACCTTGAAACTATGGAGTTGGAGCAGTGGTCAGTCATGTCATGATTACAGTTGAGAGGAGCCCATAGCATTCACATCGCGTAAGTTCACCAAGAGTGAATGCAATTATGCACTGATGGAAACACTTGAAATTAATTTTGGAATCAAAACATTTCACCAGTTCTTGTTGGGTGGAAACTCTGTGCTTGTAACAGATTATAAACTCCTTGTAGCTATTCTGGGGGGCATGGTGGCGCAGTTGTTACCACTGCAGCCTCACGGCGCTGAGGACCCGGGTTTAATCCCGGCACAGGGTCACTGTCTGCGTGGAGTTTGTAAATTCTCCACATGTCTGCATGGGTTTCACTCCCACAACATAAAGATGTGCAGGTTAGGTGAATTGGCCGCGCTAAATTGAGTCTTCATTGGGAAAAATAATTGGATACTCTAAGTTTTAAAAAACACCGCCATACTGACAAGGTGCAGCAGTCAGCTGGCGGAGTTGGTGTACTGCTTTCCTCGTGGAAAGAGCTCCGCCAAGGGCTCGACGGTCGGGGCCTCGGAGTATTTATGGTCTACCCCCTGTATGAAGTCGACCAGCTGCTGCCTAGATGCTCTGTTCTCTCTATCCCTTTGTACTTTAAAGGCGATAATTTCCTATCTAATCACAGCCTTTAGCGTCTCCCAGAACATGGAGGGTGAGACCTCCCCGTTTTTGTTGTTTGTCGTGTACTCCGCTATGGCCTGTGATACCCTTTTCGCTGAAAATCTTGTCGGCCAGTAGGGTGGTGTCCAACCTCCATGTGGGGCGTTGGGCCCTGCCCGTCTTCAACCTCACATCCATATAATGTGGTGCATGGTCAGAGATTATGATTGCGGAGTACTCCACCTTGACCAGCCCTGGGAGCACCAATTTTCCGACCACAAAGAAGTCATTCCTCGAGTATATCTGTGGACTGGGGAGAAGGGAACTCCTTCTCCCCTGGATGGGTGAACCCCCATGGGTCCACCGCCCCCATCTGCCCCATGAAGCGACCGAGTTCCTTTGCCATGTTCGAGGTCTTCCCCGTTCTGGGGTTCGGCCTGTCTGTCCGTGGGTCCTGTACACAGTTAAGTACCCCATGATCAGTCGGTGCGTTGCTATGTCGGGGAATCTCGTCATGGTCTTTTTAATGAATTTTGCACGTCCCAGTTAATGAGTGCTATCGATGGCCCATCCAGGGCACCGCTGACTATGACGTACCGTCCCCCTGCGTCCGTTACGGTCATCGCCGCCTTAAACATCGTCCTCTTATTTAACAGAATCGCTATCCCCCTAGCCCTCGCCCCGTAGCAGGAATGGCAAGTCTGTCCCACCCAACCCTTCCTTACCGGCTGTCGGTCCTGCTCTCTCAGGTTGTCTCTTGGAGGAAGACTATGTTGGCTTTCATGTTTCTTAGGTGGGTGAAGACTTTGGATCTTTTCACTGGACCATTAAGTCCCCTGACATTCCAGGTGACTATCCTGGTGGGGTTTTTTATGTCCCCCCCCCTCCTGTGGGGTTAACCATACTTACCTGGTGGGCGCACCCCTGCACTCCAGGGTTTCACTTTGTTAGGGGGTCGTCTCCTGATTCCATGTAAAGTCAGAGGGCTGAATGTGCCGGTCAAGAGGGCCCGCGTGTTTGCGCATTTGAAGGGGCTGAAGGCAGACGTGGCAATGCTACAAGAGACACACCTAAAGATTACAGACCAGACGAGATTGAGAAAGGGGTGGGCCAGCCAAGTATTCCACTCAGGGCTGGACTCAAAGACCAGGGGGGTGGCGATATTGATCAACAAACGAGTGGCATTCGAGGCAGGGAGAATCGTGTCAGACAAGGGGGGGTAGGTACATAATGGTGAGTGGGAAGCTGGAGGGGGTATGGGTGTACTCGTGAACATATATGCTCTGAATTGGGACAATGTAGAATTTATGAGGCGGGTTTTAGTTAAGATTCCAGACTTAGAGTCACATAACCTGGTCATGGGAGGAGACTTTAACACAGTCATTGATCTGGAATTGGACCGGTCAAAATCCAGGACAGGAAGGAGGCCGGCAGCGGCAAAGGAATTGAAGGGGTTTATGGAACAGATGGGGGGGGGGGGGGGGAAAGAGTAGACCCATGGAGGTTTGCACGGCCAAGGCTTGAGGAGTTTTCCTTTTTCTCACATGTCCACAAGTATACTTTCGCATCGACTTTTTTGTTCTGAGCAGGGAGCTAATGCCGGAGGTGGTGGATACTGAATACTCGGCAATTGCAGTGTCGGATCATGCCCGGCATTGGGTGGATCTACGGGTTAGTGTGGAGAGAGGGCAACGCCCGCTGTGGAGACTGGATGTGGGGTTGCTGGCGGATGAAGCGATCTGTGGGTGGGTTAACAAGTCCATCCAGAACTACCTGGAAACAAATGATACTGGGGAGGTCTCCGCAGCGAAGGTTTGGGAAGCTTTTAAGGCAGTGGTCAGAGGGGAATTAATCTCGATACGGGCCCACAGAGAAAAGGCGAAACGGGCTGAGGGGGATAGATTAGTGGAGAAGATACTCCAGGTGGACAGGAGATACTCGGAGGCCCCAGACGTGGGGCTACTGAGGGAGTGGCGGAGGTTACAGGCAGAGTTTGGGCTGTTGACCACAGGGAAAGTGGTGGAACAGTTGAGGAAGGCAAGGTGGGCGATTTATGAGTACGGGGAAAAGGAAAGCAGAATGTTGGAGCACCAGCTCAGGAAAAGGGAGGCGGCCAGAGAGATAGGTAGAGTAAAGAGTAGAGGCAGGAATACGGTCCTGAACCCAGTGGGGGTGAACGAGGTGTTTAAGGACTTCTATAGTAAATTATGTGAGTCGGACCCCCGGCTGGGGTGGAGGGGATGAGGCAGTTTTTGGATCAGTTGAGGTTCCCCAGGGCAGATGAGGATCTGGTGGAAGGGCTGGGAGCCTCAATTTAAATGGAGGAAATAATCAAGGGGCTGGAGGGCACGCAGTCGGGCAAGGCCTCGGGACCCGACGGCTACCCGGTGGAATTCTATAAGACGTTTTCAGAGATATTTAGCCCACTGCTGGTGAGGACATTTAATGAAGCAAGAGAGAGGGGAGTTCTCCCCCCCCCCCAACAATGTCACAGGCCTCGATTTCATTGATCCTGAAACAGGAGAAGGATCCGGAGCAATGCGGGTCATACAGGCCAATTTCTCTACTGAATGTGGATGCCAAACTGCTGGCTAAAATACTGGCCACAAGGATAGAGGACTGTGTCCCGGGGGTGATAGGGGAAGACCAGATGGGATTTGTAAAGGGCAGGCAACACAAGACCAATGTTCGAAGGCTTTTAAATGTTATTATGAAGCCCTCAGGAGAGGAGGTTGAGGTGGTGGTAGCGATTACTGTTTGCTCTGGTCATAGATCCATTGGCCATGGCGTTAAGAGCCTCTAGGAGCTGGAAAGGGCTGGTTCGGGAGGTGGGGGTGGAGCACCGGGTCTCGCTTTACACAGATGACCTGCTCCTGTATATTTCAGACCTGCTGGAGGTAATGGGAATCCTGGGGGAATTTGGCAATTTTTCAGGGTATAAATTGAACATGGGGAAAAGTGAGATCTTCACGATCCAGGCATGAGGACAGGAGAAGAGACTGGGAGAGCTGCCGCCTAGAATGGTAGGGAAGAGCTTTCGATATCTGGGAATCCAGGTGGCCCGGGAATGGGAGGTACTGCACAAGTTGAACCTATCCCGGTTGGTAGAACAAATGGAAGGGGACTTTAAGAGATGGGACATGCTCCCGCTATCACTGGCGGGGAGGGTACTGACCGTGAAAATGACGGTCCTCCCCAGATTTCTGCTTGTCTTTCAGTGCCTCCCCATCTTCATCCCAAAGGCCTTTTTAAAGTGGGTGAATAAGGTTATTTCAGGCTTTGTGTGGGCGAGTAAAACCCCGCAAGTGAAGAAAGTGTTGCTGGAGTGCAGTCGGGGGAGGGTGGGTTGGCGCTGCCGAACTTCTGCAATTACTACTGGGCGACTAATAAAGCCATGATTAGGAAGTGGGTAGTGGGGGAGGGGTCAGTGTGGGAGCGGATGGAGGCGGCGTCATGCAAAGACACAAGTTTGGGAGCACTGATAACGGCACCTCTTCCGTTCTCGCCGGCCCGATACTCCACAAGTCCGATGGTGGTGGCAGCTCTGAGAATCTGGGGGCAGTGGAGGAGATATAAGAGAGTGGAGGGAGCATCGGTTTGGACCCCGATTTATAATAATCATCGGTTTGTACCAGGTAGGCTAGATGGCGGGTTCCGGAGATGGCAAAGGGCAGGAATTAGAAGGATGGGGGATCTATTTATAGATGGGAGCTTTCCCAGCTTGAAAGCCTTGGAGGATAAATTTGAATTGCCAGCAGGGAATGGGTTTAGGTATTTTCAGGTGCGAGACTTCCTGAGAAAACAGGTTCCAGCCTTCCCGCTGCTGCCGCCATGGGGGATACAGGATGGAGTAGTCTCCAGTACCTGGGTGGGAGAGGGGAAGGTTTCAGATATTTACCAGGAGCTTTCGGAGGCGGAGGAAAGTCCGGTGGAGGAGCTTAAGGGCAAGTGGGAGGACGAGCTAGGAGGAGAGATAGAGGCGGGTCTGTGGGCGGATGCCCTAAGCAGGGTTAATACCTCCTCATCATGCGCCAGGCTCAGCCTGATACAATTTAAGGTAGTCCATCGGGCACACATGACAGCAGCTAGGATCAGCAAGTTTTTCGGGGTAGAAGATAGGTGTGCGAGGTGAGTGGAAAGCCCAACAAATCATGTCCACATGTTTTGGGCATGCCCGAAGCTTAGAGGGTTCTGGCAGGGTTTTGCTGAGGCAATGTCCACGGTGCTAAAAACACAGGTGGTGCCGAGTCCGGAGTTAGCGATCTTTGGAGTGTCGGAAGAGCCGGGAGTTCAGGGGGCAAAAGAGGCTGACGTCTTGGCCTTTGCCTCCCTGGTAGCCCGGAGACGGATTCTACTAATGTGGGGGGGGGAGAAAGAGGGCAGAATTGTTGTTTTATGGTTGGGGTGTGTGAAGATTGAGATGGGGGGTGAAATGTTTATTATACCATGTTGATGTCATTGTTTATGTTATTTTAATTTTTAATTTTTTTTTTACGTAGTTGAGGCCAAAATGGTCTGTTACTTTAAGGAGAAGTTAGATATAGCTCTTGAGGCTAAAGGAATATTTGGGGGGGAGGGGGTGTAGGATCAGGATATTGAACATGATCATAATGAAGGGCAGAACAGGTTTGAAGGATCGAACGGCCTCCTGCTTCTATTTTCTATGTAAACCTTTGTATTGATAAATGAAATACAGACTCAATGGCTGGGTTCTGTAGGAATGTGCATAATTTATTATAATTTGACATTAAAAACATTCAAGTGTTCCAAAATAGCCTGCTAAATAAGATACTGTTTACACTTTGAAGACAGATTGAGCATACAGTATGTACCTTTGATACCCGAACAGGAGTTTGACCGATCAGTTACTGTAACAGATGGACTAATGGAAGTAGATTTATATGATTCCCCACATCCCAGATTGAAATTACTATTAGCCACTTCCCAATGATGATCTGCTCAAGGGGTTGAATAGCCTACTCACGTTGTTTTACTCTTTCCAAGTCAGGAATCTAGATTGCATACATGATATGGTGAGAATGTTGAAAGTCTATGGACCCAATTATCCTCTACACCGTTTCTTATTGAAATTGAGTTCCTTCTGTGGAGTCAGGCCAAGAGACAAATATCTGGCCAACATAAATTCTCTCATTTGTCAATAACAGGTGCCTATATAACAACTTGCATTTATATAGTAATTTTCAATGCAGTACAATGTCCAACGGTGAACAGTCTGTACTGCAGAACCCAAATTCAGAATTCAAGACAGTTGAACAGTGGAACACTAATCAGATGCCAGTGATTCTCACCAGCCTAGTGCAGGGGTAAATGGGAAATTATACTGGGCTAGTACCTCATCTGTAACCATGACCATATTTAAAGGGACATGAGGTACATGAGAAACTGGTCCACAGGCTTAAAGTTGAAAAACACACGCAGATTCTCTGGTATGTGATAACCAAATGTTCTACTGATTAAACACTGGGGAAGCAACTGTACCTGGGATTCACAATTAGATTTAGAGACAGCAGCCTGTCTTTACATTAAAAAAACAACTTACACAGAATGTGAGCACCAGTCGATCAGTGGAATTATTCAATTTTATGGCTCAGTAAGAGATGGCAGGGATAATTGAGCAGAGAACAAAGGCTTTATTTCCACCCTACCCAGTTATACCACATTGCAAGGGGTTGGCAGACATATTTTTATATTTAATATCTTATTTTTGGTACAATGGAACTGTTCTCAGGATTTTAGTAACTGGTAAAGTGTGACATTTTTACAACAAAAAAGTCCTCACTTTTAATTTTTGCTTTAAATGGAAATTAGATTTATAATAAAAAAGCTAACATATGTAGCAGCTCCTTAAAGAGCCTGTAAGTCCACAATGGGCAGAATGGTTCCTTCTCTGTTGCAAGACTGTCAGATTCTTTGACACGCATTATTTTGAAAGTGAACAAAAAGTGAATTTACTGAATTTGCAGTGCTTGGCTGCAGTGTATTTTCACAGGGCTCAACCAACCATGGCAGAATGAGCAACCTGGAATGCATTAGACTATGTAGTGTGGATTAATCATATTTCTAGTCCTCCTCAAGGAGCCATTCAGGCCTGAGGTCTCAGGTTTTATCAGCAACGCCAGCAATAGGAGCTGGGTATCCCAGTACTACTAGAATAGGGGCAAGGCTATCCAATGATTTCTGTTGTAAAGTGCACATATAGGGAAGCAGGGGAAGGACAGGATGTGCCTCCATGTCAATTAATCAGCTGAGATTTAATATCACAATACATAATTGATGGTTACTTGCTGGTGGTCGCACTATACCGAGAACCAACGTCCGAAACAGAGAAGAAAAACACAGAAGTTTTAATATAACAACTTCATCTCCAACTCAGTCTGTGATGCCTTCAGGTTCATCACACTGGGTATCCAGCATATTCTATACATAAACCAACTGAACCCCTGATGAGATTTCAGTCTGCAATTCACTGTCAGGTAACTTATGTTATATCTAATCCAATTGATTTGATTCCAATCTTTAACTCACTCCAAGTTATCTTTTTATTGAAAAACACAATTAGATTTCATCCTCCAACTCACACTGGGTATCTTTATTCTATACATAAACCATACAAACTCCCTCAATTAAATATCTACCTAGTATTGACATATAGTTTATTACCATACAGTAGCTACCAATACGATCGAAGAATAAAATGTCACTTTGGATCATATATTTAATATTGTGCAATATGCTTTTCTGTGCCTCAGTGACAATTGTATACCAACCCATATTTCATTCTTCAGTTCAATGCTCTCTTCAGTTACAAGATCAGAATATATAATTATACACCCTGATGTTCTACCCGGCGTAGCAGAATCTAGCAGGAAAATTTTACATCGCCACCAGTAGTGGCCTAACCACTAGCTAGTTTCAATGTATAATTCGCTCCCATTACTTTTGATAGATAAAGTACTGATAAGCAAAGGCCCATAATATCTATCAGGTAGTTTCCCCATATTTGGATTGCTGTAAACATTAAACATCTTGATAATCTGGTTATGTTTATAAGCTCTAAAGGATAAACAGCACATGGACGAGGAAGAAGGGGCAGAGCCAGGAAAGCTAACTATTATTATCAGAATGAGTACAGGTTTTACCTGGAATGGGAACAGTAGCAGACTGCACGATCACAGTATATAAAAAATTATTATATCCTAGAAATGTAGAACAATAAGAACTTTTCCGTATTCATACTGACCAATTTATCCCAGAATCGGGTTTAACAGGACAAAAGATTCTATTCAACACATTTAGACCAGTAACAGGATAAATATACAAACAGGGGCTAATTAAGCTTGCCGAAATGGTAGGCAGGCCATCAGCTACGCTTTTCAGTGAGTGCTTCACTTTCTCTGCCAGGTGATGGGATGTTAGTTCTATGAACACTCCCATTGCAGCCATCTAGTGCCAGAAGCAAGCACTCAAAAGTAAGATGCAGCATGGGTCAGATGCAAAACACTCTACAACAGCACCCTTAGTATCTCAGTTTTCTATCTCTCTACACTATAGGTCCCAGTGGTTCAAGGACAGTGCCTAATGCATGGTAACACCCAGTCTGATAATTTCTTTTATTAATACACTTCTGCACTTGAGTAATTGCTGAAAAATAAATTAACATTTGGATTTTTAAAAAAAAAGTGTAATCTATAAAGTATTCATAATGTTAATTAAATGGCTGCCTTTAAAAACATCCAGACTTGATAGATTGCAACCGAGTACTGGCAAGTTACTAATTTCTGTTGGAATGATGTAATGGTTACTGCATCATCTTTGGCCACTGGACACTAACCAACAGACCAGTGAAAACTGGGTCCATTTGCTGCTCCCATAAATGTACCTTTGTTTCACTACCGCTACCAAGCGCTAGACTCCCATGGCTGGGAGAACAATAACTGCCTTACACGCTGAGGAGCGGGATGCACCCTACGCCAACCCCACCTTCGTGACACACCATGGGGGCCATGAACGTCCAGCGGTTCGTATCAGCATCGTACATCTCCATAGAGTTCAAGTTGTACTGTCCGTCATAGCCTCCAATGGCGTACAAGCGACCGCAGCTTGACACAAGGGACACGCGGCTGCGACGAGTGTTCATGGGGACAAGTGGATACCACTGGTCTGAAGAAGAATTGTAAACTTCCACAATACTCAGAAAGCCCGAGCCATCATAACCACCGCAGACGTACATCTGGCTGCCCAGGGATGCAGCCCCATGGCGACAGCGTTTATTGAGCATGCTCGGCACAGGGTACCAGGTAGTGGTGTGATGATTATAACATTCAACCTGTTTCAATTTAAAAAAAAAAGAGAAATCATTTCAAAAACAAAGTCAAGACCGTGTAAAAGCCATTTGGCCCATTTTACTAACTCATCTAGATTAAACAAGAGCTCGCACAACCCATTATCCAAATTCTCAATTGTTTCATTTTTACCTTCAAAACCCAGAAGAGAACCTCACATCTGGATAGGGCTTTTGCATTTATTTCTGGGATGTGCAAGTTGATTGCAAGAATAACAATTATTGCCCATCCAAAGTTGCCTGCACAATGGTGGTGATTATGGGCCTTTTTCTTGAATGGTTAGATATAGAGAGTTCTGGGATTTTGACCCAGTGGTTATGAAGGAACAGTGGTAGATGTTCAAGTCAGCATGGTGTGCGACTTGAACGGGGAACTTGGAGGTGGTGGTGTTTCCATGCACCTGCCTCATTTCTCCTTAAAGGTTGTGCAGGTTGTGGGTTTAGGATTTGCTGCAGTGCATTTCTACACAGTACATACTGCAGCTACAGTACCCCTGTGGAAAAGGGAATGGATAAATGCATGTGCTGCAGCTGCATCTATCCAGGTTGGTGAGGGTGAAGTCCTAAAATAATTTTAGCCCTGGCTACAAGAGTAAAATATACCAGTCTGCTCAGAACCTGATATTCTTTGTAACTGCTCCACTTGGCAAAAGTGAGCGCAATAAAAGAGGGGACAAAATGATTGAAAATGCTGTACTTGTGATCCAGCTGCTTGGTTTTTGCACTTATGAAATGTTATCACGTGGATTATGAGCTTCTTTCTTCATAGAGTCATAGAAAAGTTACAGCACAGAAAGAGACTATTCAGCTCGTCGGGTCGGTGCTGTTCAAAAAATAGAAAACTAGCTGCCCATTCTAATCTTACCTTCCAGCACTAGGTCCATAGCCTTGTAGGTTAAAGCACTTCAGGTGCAGATCAGAAACCTTTTAAATGAGTTTCTGTTTCCACCACCAAACCAAACAGCGAATTTCAGAATTTCACTCTGGGTGAAGAGGTTTTTCCTTATGTTCCCTCTAACCTTCTTCTACGAATTAGCTTAAATATGTACCCCCTGGTGACTGGCGTCTCTGCTTGGGGAAACAGGCTTTCCTGTCTACTCCATCTGTAGGCCAGTCATTCTTTACAACTCAATTAAGTCACTCTTCTACCTCCTCTGTTCTAAGGAAAACAACCCTGGCCTATCTAATCTTTCCTCATAGCTGCAATTTCAAGAACTGGCAACATTCTTGTAAATCTTCTCTGCACTCACTCTAGACAATTATGTCTTACCTGTAATATGGTGACCAGATCCATACACAAATTTCCAGTTGGGGCCTAACCAGCGTTTTATACAGTTCCAGTGTTACATCCCTACTTTTGTATTCAATACCTCACCCAATAAAGAAAAGCATTCCATACGCCTTTTTGACTGCCTTATCCATTTGTGCTGCCACCTTCAAGTACCTGTGGGCATGCAGTCCAAAGTCTTTTGTTTCCCCTATCCTGGATAAGTTTGTCTCTGCTTTAACATCCAGCATTTTTCTTTGGCGAGACATGTCTACACTATGCTCATAGAATCTTGCTTTTGAATGCCTCCCATTGATTTTCCTTCAAGTAGCTTTATTTAGAATTTGCACTTTTGTTCTATTTTTGTCCTTTTCTACACCAATGCTAAATCTAACAGTATTATGGTCATGATCTCCAAAATAGTCACCCACTACCACTTCATCCACTTGCCCAGCTTCATTTCCCAAGACTAAGTCTAGAATTGGGCCCCCTCTCATTGGCCTTGTTTCATGCTGGCTAAAAAGGATTTCTTGAATGCAGTTCAATAATTTTATGCCCTTTGTGCCTTTGACATTATTTGCATTCCAGTTGATATGAGGGTTGTTGAAGCCCCCAACTATTATTGTCCTATTGTTTTTGCGTACATATTTGGTGTTCTGTTTCCCTCTCACTAGGTGGGGGGGGGGGTCTACAGTACACTCCCAGCAATGTGGCTGCTGCTTTTTTATTTTTGAGTTCAACTCATATGGCCTCATTTGATGCTTTATTTAGTATAATATTCCCTCAACAGGATTTTTACTCTTGTAATTTATGGTATCAAAGCTGTTACCTTTCCTCTCCGATAAATCCCAGAACTTACCGTATTAAATATCTGAAGTCCATCATGCCCTCCAGAGACATAGATCCTCCCTTCAAATACAGTGACGCCTGCAGCACTGCGACAGGCACTCATTGGAGTCACAGTCACCCATCTATTGGGAATTGGAGCAGAGAAATAGGTTAGCAAAATTATGTCTCTGAACTGCCCCTTTTTTGCTGTTGATCTGAAATTGACCAGCATAAATAGTTTAATCCTCTTCACCTTATCAAAACCTTCAGAATTTTGGAAACCTACCTCTCTGATCAAGCTTTTAGTTAGTCCTCTTAATGCTTTGTTTTGGCATCTATTTCTTAAGCAATTCTGGGGGATACTTTAGGATTTGTTTTACCCAAAGGGGTGATACAAACAAACTCCTGTTGACATCATCTCAGTGAATCTCCACAGATGATAGCGGTGGCTCAGTTCATATCATTTTTGCCTCGGAGCCAGAAGCTGTGGGTTCAAATCCTACTCGAGAGACGGGTGAACAAAATCTATCCTGACAGGGTAGTGCAATGCTGAGGAAGTGCTACACTGTCGTTGGTGCTGTCTTTCAGATGAGATATTGAACTGAGACCTTTTCTTACCTCTCGGGTTGGTGTGAAAGATCCCACAGCACTAAAGTGTCTTGGTCAGTATTTAACCCTCAACATACATCATTAAATAGACAATCTGTTCATTAACTTTGTTACGATCCAATTTGTTGTTATAACATTTACAAACTCACTTTCATCCGTGGAAGATGATTTTCAGCGCCAATCAGGTTTGCTTTCAATTGCTTGTTATCTGCAATAAGTGTCTAATCTTTCTCCACAGTAGCTTTCAAAGTTTGTTAAGATCATCATTAACTGCTTGTAATACAGTTGCCACCTCCACAAGCCAAATCATTACCGAAGGTAGGGCAGCATGGTGGCGGTGGTTAGCACTGCTGCCTCACAGCACTAAGGTCCCGGGTTCGATCCCAGACCCGGGTCACTGCCAGTGTGGAGTTTGCACATTCTCCCCGTGTGTGCGTGGGTCTCAGCCCACATCCCAAAGATGAGCAGGGTAGGTGGATTGGGCCACGCTAAAACGCTCTTAATTGGAAAAGAGAGAATTGGGCACTTCCTTCTTCCAGATCATTAATGTATATCGTGAATTGCTGAACATTGAACCCTGCGAAACACCGCTAGTCACCAGCTGCCATCTTGAAAAGGACCCCTTTATCCCCATTCTCTGCCTTCTGCCAGTCAGCAAATCCTCTATCCACGCTAGTGCCTTGCCCCTAACACCATGGGCTCTTGTCTTATTTTGCACCTTGTCAAAGGCCTTCTGGAAATCCAAATAGATCACATTCACTGATTCTTCTTTGTCTAACTTCCTCGCTACATCCTCAAAGAATTGTAAGAGATTTGTCAGGCATGACCTCTCCTTGATGAATCCATGCTGACTCAGTGCGGTGGCAGTGTGGTCAGCACTGTTGCCTCAGCGCCAGGGACCAGGGTTCAATTCCGGCCTCAGGTGCTGAGTTTGCACTTTCTCCCTGTGCCTGCGTGGATTTCCTCCGGGTTGTCTGGTTTCCTCCCACAAAGATGTGCAGGTTAGGTGGATTTACTGTATTAAATTGCCCTCTGGTATCCAAAAGTTAGGTGGGGTTACGGGGTTAGGATGAGGGCCTGAACCTAGGTAGGGTGCTCTTCAGAGCGTTGGTGCAGACTCGAATGGGCAAATGGCCTCCTCTTGCACTGCAGGGATTCTATACCATGCACTTCTAAGTACTCCACAATCTCATCCTTAGTAAAGACTCAAAATCTTAACCAACAATTGAAGTCAGGCTAACCAGCCAAAATTTCCTGTTTGCTGCCTCCCTCCCTTATTAAACATGGGTGTTACATTAGCCATTTTCCAATCCTCTGGGATCCGCCCTGCCTCCAGTAATTCCCAAAAGATCACCACCAATGATTCCACAATCTCCTCAGCTATCTCCTTCAGAATCGTGGGGTGTAGTCCATCCGTTCATATTCTGGTGATTTATCCACCTTCAGATTCAGTTTCCCCAGCACCTTCTCCTTAGTGATGGTCACTTCATTCCCCTCTGCCCCCTGACTCTCTTGAAATTCTGATGTGCCACTAGTGTCTTCCACTGTGAAGAGTGATGCAGAGATGCATGCAAACACCACCACCAGGTTCCCCTCCAATCAGACACTATCCTGACTTGGAACTGTATCGCTGTTCCTTCATTGTCACTGGATCAAAATCCTGGGACTTCCTTTCTAACAGCACAGTGGGTGTACCTACACCACAAGGATGTCAGTGGTTCAAGTCAGGAGCTCAGCCCCACCTCCTCAATGGTAATTAGGGTTGGGCAACAAATGCTGGTCTAATCAGCAATGTCCACATCCCATGGATGAATGAAAGAAAACACAATCTTTTGATTTGGAGACAAACGTGCTATCTGCTGAGCAACAGCAAATGGCACCAATAAAACAATATTCTTTCCTTCAACCAGCATCCCCTCCATGCTACATTCTTTAATACATGCATATTAATTATAACAAAGCTGACATTATTGAGCCCTTTTAAAAAATCTACGTTGTCTTGGGAGTGTCGCTTTAAGAAATGTTTTTGTCTTATCACATGGCCTCAGTGATGTCATTGCATGGGTGGAACTGGGCTGTGGCTCTGAGTTTTTACTTTCGCTTTTTGGATTGGTTTGAACTGCACAGGTTGAACAAAGTGTCTCTCTATCTTCATTTTAAAAGCAGTTTTCAGACTACTTGGTAACTTAAAAGAGATAATTGCTTTCTGGAAGGAATTCAAACCTCCTGTTTGAAAAGGGGAACAGAGTATCAATAACCAGTCTTTACCAGTAAGAATGACGTGTGCTGGGCCACACCTTTGAAAAGGGGTTTCTGGTTTTACTTGGATTTTGTTATTGAATTGGAACAGTTAAGGGGGAATTCATTAAGGGTTATACATAGATTACTGTAGCTGCGTGAGGTCTTTATGTTTGTCGTTGATAAAAAATTCTTACTGTGTGTGTTTATACAAGTGTTAACTAAATTCTTGAATAAAGCTTGCTTTGTGATTAAAAGTGCCCAAGAAGTCTGTTGAATAACAGCTGAGAGGCAGGCTCTTGTGCTCATCATAACCAAAATTAATAAACAGTTGTAGGTCAGGTGAACTCTATGATATACTTTGGAGTTTTCTAAACTCTGGCCCATAACAACGTACTCAACATCCATAGTATCTACTTTTATCAGTAAATCAAAGAACACCATTAAATTTGTCAGGCAATACCTGCTTTTTAAAAATTCATACTGTCTGTCGTTCATCAACTCGTTTCTTACTAGGTGAGCTTTAATTTATCTCAATAAAAATGCAATGCGCCGTACATGCTACAATTCAAAAGTTACCAGCATACATTACCTGGTTTAATCTCTTTCTCTATTCTTAAAATACTAGTGTTACAATGGCAACCGTGCATTCCTCTGGTACAAGGATGTTTGAAAATGATCAGAGCCTCTATGGTTTCCTCTCAGCATTCTGATGCAGCCTTTCCACTATGTGCTCCAGCAACACAGTCAACACTCCTTCCTCATCTATAGGTTAATTACTCTAGATTAATCTAGGACAAAGGTTCGGTGCAACATCGTGGGCCGAAGGGCCTGTTCTGTGCTGTATTTTCTATGTTCTATGTACTCCACACCTCGTCTCAATTCCACCCCACTATTACATCCTTCCATGAGAAGTGAGGCAACGTACGCATGTATTTCCGCCATTGCTTCTTGAACAAAGATTTCCTTTCTCATCCTTGATTGACCCATGGTTATAAAATTATAAAAGGCACCATTAAGATTTCTTACTTGTCAGCTTCTGGACTGTAACATTCCACTGAATTGAGGGAGGAGATTCCATCGTATCCACCGCAAACATATATGTGTCCATCCATGACAGCCGTCCCCATTGCACTGAAACAAACAGAAGGGTAAGATGCCAACTGTTGACCTCACTCCTGAAACAGCCAGTACCCATTCATATGATAAAAAGAAACAGATCCTCCAACCGTATGTGTGAATTAGAATGACCCATCCACCCATGTACTCCACCCCAATTTGTCAATTGTCAGATGGAATTGGCACTTCCAATGTTCTCTCTGGGAGTCGAGCCCATGGGTTGATCACTTTGTGAAGAATTTCTTGATGCCAGTTCTAAATTTCCTCTTCACCAGTTTGAACCTGCCCCCTGGTCTCTTCACAATTAAAGTAATCTTCTAGATTTACCTTTATTTACCATTTATTATCTCTTTAACATCACCCATCAGGAACTTCTTTCCAAGCTTAATAATGCAAGTCTCTCCAATCCTTCCTCACAATTCAGAAATTTGTGGGCAGCACGGTGGCGCAGTGGGTTAGCCCTGCTGCCTCACGGTGCCGAGATCCCAAGTTCGATCCCAGCTCTGGGTCACTGTCCGTGTGGTTTGCACATTCTCCCTGCGTTTGCGTGTGTTTTTCCCCCAGATAGACAGACACACATTTTTCATGAGATAGCAGAAAATGGTGAAGGACAGAGAGGCGATGAATGCAGGTTTCCACAAAGCTGTTGACCGTACCCAAGCATTCCTACCTGCGCTTACTGTTCATGCTGGCCACTTTGGTCCACTTGTCCATCTCTGGGTTGTAAACTTCCACTGTGCTCAACCTTGAATGCCCATCAAATCCGCCTATTGCATACAAGAGTCCATTGACCATGGCCACACCCACGCGACTCCGGGTGGTCGTCATCTCCTGACACCGCTCCCATCGATTAGCAATGGGGTCAAATACCTCCGCCACGTTCAAAGAGTCGCCTGCAAAGTTAAACACAGCGGGACAGCTAGCATTTATAATGAAAAATGTAAATGTACAGTTAGCTCCATAGGGTTCCTATATTCTGGTAAACGATTGACACGTGTATGAATAGGGCCAGAGTCAGAATATTAAATAATATATACATAGGGAAAGGAAATTATTGGTTAGGCTTGCTCTCAGGTCAGCAACTTGCTTTTCCTGGATCAGGTGGCTGTAAGGGTAGAGTGGTGTTGTGGACCCCACTGTTTTCAGTGAGAACAATTTGGGATGCACAGCACCGCCCTTTAGTGACAGTTTACTGCAATGCCAACCAACTTCTGGTTAAGACATTTTGTTTTGTATTTTAAAATTTTGCCAATTTACTCTTTGCCTTGCCCCTAGCTGACCGAGACAAATCCTTGGTAGGTTACTATACGAATTGAGCAGTGTTTCTTCCACTCATTCCTCATGAGTGAGCCTCGTCAGTGAACAACCCAGCCTAACCTCTCACTTCATATATTCAGGTGTCTGATCTAACACAAACACAGACAGATACCCTCTCCCACACATACATACACCAGACACAGACATACATCGATAGCACCCCCACACCAGACCCCCTCAGCCCCATTTATTTTTTAATGTATTTTATTCAAACGTACAAAAACAAAAATAAATCAAGGAACATTCTCCACATCTCAGTTCACAGTTGTGCAAGTTCTACCCCTTTTTCGCTCCCCTCCGCGACAAACCATTCCTCAAACACGGTCATAAACATTCTCCACCGTGTCTCAAAGACCTCTGCTGATCCCCTCAATTCGAATTTAATCTTCTCCAGCCGGAGAAAGTCAGACAAGTCTCCCAGCCAGGCCGCTACCCACGGTGACATTGTCGACTGCCAATGCAGCAGAATCCTTCGCTGGGCAACTAGAGAGGCAAAGGTCACAACGCTGGCCTTTCTCCCCTCCATCAGATCAGGAATTTCTGACACCCCAAAAATTGCCACCATAAGGTCTGGCCCGGCCTCTACCCACACTATCTTTGATAATATTCCAAACACCTCCTCCCAGTATCTCTCAAACTTCTCAGCCCCAGAACATGTGCGTGATTTGCTGGACCTCGCACTTATCTGCCATCCCCTGGAAGAACCCACTCATCCTCGCCCAGGTCATATGTACCCTATGCATCACCTTAAACTGAATCAAACTCATGAGCATGAGGAGGTCGAATTCACCCTACGCATCTTCTCCCCCAATTTCTCTTTAATCCTCACCACCTATACTCCCCCTGTTCCCCCAGCCACCCCTATATATCCCGAATCCTACCCTCCCCTTCCATATCCGGGAGCAGCAACCGTTCCAATAAGGTGTACTCCGACAGCTTGGAAACCCTCTCCATTCCTTCTGCGCAAAGTCCCTAACTTGCATATACCCGAATTTGCTTCCATTCGGAAACTCTACCCTCTCCCGCAGCTCTTGCAGACTTGCAAACCTCTCCTCCAGGTATAGATCCATCTCCCTCACCAGCCTCACCTCTCTCCACCTCCAATACATGCCAGCTGTCACCCCTCCTCCATGTATAGATCCCTCACCCTCTCCAGCACCACCTCTCTCCACCACCAACACATGCCACCCGTTTCCCCCAGCTTAAACCTGTGGTTCCACTCCCTATATATCAGGTAAACTGCACAATTTGTTGCGAAACTGAAGTGAACACATGGACAATTGGACTGGCCAAGCTCCTTCAAGATGTTGAAAGTTGCATCCCGTACAACTCTTGCTGAATTTCAGAGAACGGGTTATTTGCAGCAGGAGGTTCATCTCTAATGAATGATTTCTGAAAAATGTCTTGTGTCTCCAATAACTCTGCTCTATTTTCAGATGAGAGCCCAACAATATATTAAAATGTTGTCATGAAATGTCCCTCAAAGGAGCCAGACTAGTCCAGACCTTTTGAACATTCCGAGTTAACACAGACCAGCAGAATTGAGGCCTCCCACCGCGTAGATCAGTCCAGCAATGGAAGTGCAACATCTTGGCCGTGTTTTGAAAGACGGCAGGTGAGGGCGACGCTCGGGCATCAGGTGGTAGTCCTTTGCCTCGTCAACAAGGTCCCTGGAAAACAAAATGGCAGTCCTGAAATCCAATATGAACTCCCCTATTTCTAGAATTTTCTTCCCATCTCCAGAATCATTTCATCTGAGTGGCTGTTCAAGATCCTGAAGAACTTTATGTGCCAGCATGCTAATGGAGCATCCACAGGAAGAGCAGAATCACAGCCGAGACTAATCTGGGCCTCGCCAACATCCATACAGCAGGTTATGACTAGATGGCTAACCAGAGCAAGCACTCCAAATGTTCTTCCCCCAACTCCTCTTCCAAGTAGGAGTGCTGAAGCCAACCAGGGGCTGGTTTAGCACAGTGGGTTAAACAGCTTTCTTGCAATGCAGAACAAGGCCAGCAGCGCGGGTACAATTCCCACACCGACCTCCCCGAACAGGCGCTGGAATGTGGCGATTAGGGGCTCTTCAGAGTAACTTCGTTGAAACCTACTTGTGACAATAAGCGATTATTATTATATTAATTTTATGTACCAAGGTGGATTTATTAATTCAGCACCAATAAATAATGAAAGATAGCTTCTACTTCATTTGCACTTTCCACTTTCCAGGGCCACAGTGTCATATATTTCCCCCATTCACCATTTAAATTGAAAAATATGGAAGAATAATAAACTTTCATTTGCACAGCACCTTCAGCTTCAGGACGTCCCAAATCCCCACAGCCAATAATTCATGCATCCGCAATGTATGAAAAGTGACAGCTTGCACGTATCACGTTATCCCCCAAAAATGAAATACTGACCAGGCCATCTGCTTTAGGGAGATTGGTCGAGCATGAATATTGGTAGAGACACCAAGTAGAACTGTTCAAATTTACACAGGTAGACTGGAACTTGGTTTAATCTGAAGGACTCAAACTCAAACAGAGCAGTCCTCCATCAATACTACATTGAGCTGGGCTTCCAGTGAGGGGGATGTGCTGAGCTGACGCAGGGAAAGTGGCTTTCCTCTGGGAACTCAGGAGAATTAGCATTTTTTGCACGAAAATAGCCCGCCAAACCTGTTGAACCCACCCCCCAACAAGACAGCCGCAATTACCGAGAAATGCCCAGCAATAACTCCAGAACCCGAAAGGATGGCAGTGCCAGCCTGGAGACGGGGAACGTAACGATGGCGAACAAGAGGAGCTAGTCGGAGATGGCCACACCTGAAAGAGCTGGGCCACCGGAATCCATGCCGGACTATCCACCGATAAGCGAGTGGATGGACATCCTGACTCAGGGGCTCCAGAAACACAGAGATGCCATCAAGCTGGAAATGATGAGGACAGTGAAAGCGGTGGTCGCAGACACCCTTCTAGGTGGCGTTGGAGAAAACAGAGCGACGACTGGAAGTGCAGGAGGCAACAATCATAGATAAAGCGGCGACTGGCCAGAGTGAATGAATCGTCTCCCTGGAAACATAAGGGGCAAAGTTGGTAGTGATGCAAGGGGCACTAAATGGGAAGGTGGAGGACCAGAAGTATCGGTCAGGCCACCAGAACCTCCGTATCTTGGGGCCTACCAGAGGGCATCGAGGGCAGCAACCCCATGGAGTGTGTGGTTCAGATGCTGGGTAACCTGGTCGGAAGGGAGAGCTTTCCCAAACTCCCGGAGACAGACAGCACACAGGTCACTCTGACCAAAACATGAAGCAGGGGAGCAGCCAAGGGCCATATAGCGAATCTGCACTGATACCAGGATCAGAAGAAGATCCTGAACCGAACAAGGCACACTTGGTCCTGCCAGTGGGAAGGCCATTCCATTCAAGTCTACCAGGACATTGGGGCACACCTTGGTATGCTGTACCCGGCCAAACTGTGGGTAACCTTCCAGGGAAAGGAATTCTACTTCACCGCGCTGGCCAAAGCGGGCGAGTTGGTGCACGGACACAGGCTGGGAAGGTAGCAGCAACAGCACCAACAGTAAGGATGAACTTATTTTAAAGAAAAAGACATTTGGGCGGGACAGAGCTGCCTCACTTTCGACCTAGCTTTGAGTAGTAGGAAGGAGGCGGTGAGAGTGGAGATTTGCAGAAACAAGTGAGGGCGGAGAGCGGGGAAGGTCCACAGTGGCACAGAGTGGGGGGAATGGGTAGAATGCTGGCTATGACAGGTCGCACATGGTGGCAGCGGAAACAGCGGCATCAAGTGCAGCCATCTTGGATGACCTTTGGACAAAGAGAAATCCAGGAGCTCAAGGCAGCTGCCACATGGAATATACGGTGAATGCGGTCACCCTGGATGGCCCCCGAACAAAGGAAAATTCTGGAGTGCAGGGGCGGATCCACGAAGCAAGCATTGTTGGTCCCGCAGGAAAGTGGTGTGTGTGTGTGTGTGTGTGTGTGTGGGGTACTTGAGGATTGACTACCTTATAATGGGAACATTGCTGCTTCCAGCAAAAGGAGAGTTGTCCGTTAGACAAGCGGGTAGGGTAGTGGGATACTATATAGTCCTACCCCCATCTTACCTGCACTTGTGACAGCAGCGAACTAGATCGTCCTGCTGGACCCGGTCTGTTAGGAATTGCGGTCGACAGAGGGGCAGGCGCACTTTGGTTAGCAACTGAGGCAAGTAATCCTCACGATTGTCCCGATCGAATCGTACCCAAGCAAGGGCAGCCTCAAAGACCTGGGGATGGGGAGGATTAACACATTATAAAAATAGAACTGGATAGTACTATTCTAGCCCAGCCTGCTGCACCATAGATATTTCCCCTGTTCACCATCATGTCAATAATATAATTACATGTGCTCCCCGACCTATTTGAATAGATTTCATAGAATTTACAGTGCAGGAGGCCATTCGGCCCATCGAGTCTACACCAGCTCTTGGAAAGAGCACCCTACCCAAGCCCACACCTCCACCCTATCCCCATAACCCAGTAACCCCCACTCAACACTAAGGGCAATTTTGGACACTAAGGGCAATTTAGCATGGCCAATCCACCTAACCTGCACATCTTTGGACTGTGGGAGAAAACCGGAGCACCCGGAGGAAACCCACGCACACACAGGGAGAACGTGCAGACTCCGCACAGACAGCGACCCAAGCCGGGAATCGAACCTGGGACCCTGGAGCTGTGAAGCAATTGTGCTAACCACTATGCTACCGTGTTGAATATAGAACATAGAACAGTACAGCACAGTACAGGCTCTTCAGCGCACGATGTTGTGCTGACCATTTATCCTAATCTAAGATCAACCTAACCTACACCCTTTCAATTTACTGCTGTCCATGTACGCCTAAGAGTCGCTTAAATGTCCCTAATGACTCTGACTCCACCACCTCTGCTGGCAGTGCATTCCACACACCCACCACTGTGTAAATAACCTACCTCTGACATCTCCCCTATACCTTCCTCCAATCACCTTAAAATTATGTCCCCCCGTGACAGCCATTTCCACTCTGGGGAAAAGTCTCTGGCTATCCACTCTATCCATGCCTCTCATCACCTGAAGTCACCCCTCTGCCTTCTTCGCTCCAGTGACAAAAGCCCTAACTCCCACAAACTTTCTTCATAAGACATGCCCTCCAGTCCAGGCAGCATTCTGGTAAATCTCCTCTGTACCCTCTCCAAAGCATCCACACCCTTCCTATAATGAGGCGCCAGAACTGGACAAAATATTCCAAGTGTGGTCTAACAAGAGTTTTATAAAGCTGCAGCAAAACTTTGTGGCTCTTCAACTCCCTGTTAATGAAAGCCAACACACCATACACCTTCTTAACAACCCTATCAACCTGGGTGGCAACTGTGAGGGATCTATGTACGTGGACCCCAAGATCCCTCTGTTCCTCCACACTTCCAAGAATCCTGCCTTTAACCACGTATTCAGCATTCAAATTCGACCTTCCATAATAAATCACTTCACATTTATCAAGGTTGAACTCCATCTGCCACTTCTCAGCATCCTGTCAATGTCCTGTTGTAACCTGCAACAACCCTCAATACTCTACAACTCCACCAACCTTTGTTTCATCGGCAAACTTACTAACTCACCCTTCCACTTCCTCATCCAAGTAATTTATAAAAACCACAAAGAGCAAAGGTCCCAGAACAGATCCTTGCGGGACACCACTGGTCACCGACCTTCAGGCAGAATACTTTCCATCCACTACCACTTGCTGTCTTCTTTCGGCCAGCCAATTCTGTATCAAGACAGCCAAATTTCCCTGTATCCCATGCCCCCTAACTTTCTGAATGAGCCTACCATGGGGAACCTTATCAAATGCCTTACTGAAATCCATATACACCACATCCACTGCCCGACCTTCATCAATGTGTCTCGTCACATCCTCAAAGAATTCAATGAGGCTTGTGAAGCATGACCTGCCCCTCACAAAGCCATGCTGACTATCTTTAATCAAACTATGTTTTTCTAAATAATCATAAATCCTATCTTTCAGAATCCTTTCCAATATTTTGCTCACACAGACGTAAGACTGATGGGTCTGTAATTCCCGGGGATTTCCCCATTCCCTTTCTTGAATAGGAGAACAACATTCACCTCCCTCCAATCATCCGGTGCTATCCCACTGGAGAGGGAGGACGCAAAGATCATCGCCAATGGCGCAGCAATCTCCTCCATCGTTTACCATAGTAACCTTGGGTATATCCCGTCAGGCCCTGGGGACTTATCTATCCTGATACTTTTCAAAATTTCCAGCACATCCTCCTTCTTAATATCAACCTGGTTCACACTGTTCTCATGAGCAACAATGTCCTTCTCTCTAGTGAATACTGAAGCAAAGTATTCATTTAGTCCCTCCCCCATCTCCTCAGACTCTAGGCACAATTTCCCTCCACTATCCCTGATTGGCCCTACTCTCACTCTAATCATCCTCTTATTTCTCACAAGTGTAGAACGCCTTGAGTATTCCCCTAATTCTTCCCGCCAGGGCTTTTTCATGTCCCCTTCTAGGTCTCCTCAGTCCATTTTTGAGTTCTTCCTGGCTACCTTGTAACCCTCTGGAGCCGAGTCAGATCCTTGCTTCCTCAACCTTACGTAAGCTTCCTTCTTCCTCTGGACTAGAAGCTCCACTTCTCTTGTCATCCAAGGCTCCTTCACCTTACCATTCCTTCCTCGTCTCAGTGGGACAAAACAATTCAGCACTCGCAGCAAGTGCTCCTTAAACAATCCGCACATTACTGTTGTGCATTTCCCCAAGAACAATTGTTCCCACTTTATGCTCCTCAGTTCCTGTCTAATAGCAGTATAATTTCCCCTCCCCCAATTAAATACCTTCCCATACTGTGTGTTCCTCTCCAGGACTATGGTAAAGGTCAAGGAGTTGTGGTCACTGTCACCGAAATGCTCTCCCACCGAGACATCTGACACCTGGCCTGGTTCGTTGCCGAGCACCAAGTCCAATATGGCCTCCCCCCTAGTCGGCCTATCTACATATTGAGTCAGGAATCCTTCCTGTACACCTGACAAAATCTGTTCCATCCAAACCATTTGCACGAAGGAGGTTCCAGTCAATATTAGGGAAGTTGAAGTCACCCATGACAACAACTCTGTTACTTCTGCACTTTTCCAAGATCTGACGCCCAATCTGTTCCTCTATCTCTCTGCTGCTATTGGGGGGTCTATAGAAAACTCTCAATAAAATGACTGCTCCTTTCTTGTTTCTGACTTCCACCCATAATGACTCAGTAGACAAACCCTCCTCAACTACCTCTTTTTCTGCAGCTGTGGTGCACTCCCTAATTAGCAGTGCCACTCCCCCTCCTCTTTTACCTCCCTCCCTATTCTTCTGAAAACATCTAAACCCCGGAACATCTAACAACCATTCCTGCCCCTGTGAACTCCATGTCTCCGTAATGGCCACAACATCGTAGTTCCAAGTACTGATCCATGCTCTAAGTTCATCTCCCTTATTCCTGACACTCCTTGCATTGAAACAGACACCCTTTAACCCATTCCACTGAGTGCAACTTTGCCCTATCAACTGTCTATCCTTCCTCACAGACTTGCTGTATACTATTTGTGTCTGTTCAACAGCTACCCTAAACTAGGATCCATAGCTCTGGTTCCCATCCCCCTGCCAAACTAGTTTAAACCCTCCCGAAGAGCTGTAGCAAACCTCCCACCCAGGATATTGCTGCCCCTTCAGTTTAGGTGCAATCCGTCCTTCATGTACCGGTCCCACCTTCCCCCGAAGATATCCCAATGATCCACATATCTGAAGCCTTCCCTCCTGCACCAGCCCTGTAGCCACATGTTCAGCTGCACTCGCTCCCTGTTCCTTGCCTCACTTGCACGTGGCACCGGTACCAATCCTGAGATCACTACTCTGCTTGTCCTGCTCTTTAGCTTCCAACCTAACTCCCTAAAATCACTTTTTAGATCCTCATCCCATTTCTTAGCTATGTCGGTGGTGCCTACGTGCACCATTACTTCTGGTTGCTCCCCCTCCCCCATAAGAATCCTGTAGACGCGATCCGAGACATCCCTGGCCCTGGCACCCGGGAGGCAACATACCTTCCGGGAGTCTCGCTCACGACCACACAATCTCCTATCTATTCCCCTAACCATTGAGTTTGTTATCACTATTGCCTTTCAATTCTCCCTCCTTCCCTTTTGAGCCCCAGAGCCAGACTCAGTGCCAGAGACCTGGTCGCTGTGGCCTTCCCCCATTAGGTCATCCCCCCCAACAGCATCCAAAACAGTATACATATTTTGAAGGGGAACAGCCATGAGGGATCCCTGCACTGTCTGCCCGTTCATTTTCCTTCCCCTGACTGTAACCCAGTTACTCTTGTCCTATAGCTTGGGTGTGAATACCTCAGTGTGAATCTGTAAGTCACGACTGACAGAGGCCTGCAAAACATTTATGGTGAAATTAGTATCTTTATTTTAACAGTAATTGTTTAAACCCCATCCCATCCCTCGCATTCCATAAGAACGAGGATCGGGAGTAAGCCATCTGGCCCCTCGAGCCTGCTCCACCATTCAATGAGATCATGGCTGATCTTTTGTGGACTCAGCTCCACTTTCCGGCCAGAACACCATAACTCTTAATCCCTTTATTCTTCAAAAAACTATCTATCTTTATCTTAAAAACATTTAATGAAGGAGCCTCTACTGCTTCACTGGGCAAGAAATTCCATAGATTCACAACCCTTTGGGTGAAGAAGTCCCTGCTAAACTCAGTCCTAAATCTACTTCCCCTTATTTTGAGGCTATGCCCCCTAGTTCTGCTTTCATCCGCCAGTGGAAGCAACCTGCCCGCATCTATCCTATCTATTCCCTTCATAATTTTATATGTTTCAATAAGATCTCCCCATATCCTTCAAAATTCCAACAAGTACAGTCCCAGTCTACTCAACCTCTCCTCGTAATCCAATCCCTTCCGCTCTGGGATTAACCTAGTAAATCTCCTTTGCACACCCTCCAGTGCCAGTACGTCCTTTCTCAAGTAAGGAGACCAAAACTGAACACAATACTCCAGGTGTGGCCTCACTAACACCTTATACAATTGCAGCATAACCTCCCTAGTCTTAAACTCCATCCCTCTAGCAATGAAGAACAAAATTCCATTTGCCTTCTTAATCACCTGTTGCACCTGTAAACCAACTTTTTGCGACTCATGCACTAGCACACCCAGGTCTCTCTGCACAGCAGCATGTTTTAATATTTTATTTAAATAATAATCCCTTTTGCTGTTATTCCTACCAAAATGGATAACCTCACATTTGTCAACATTGTATTCCATCTGCCAGACCCTAGCCCATTCACTTAGCCTATCCAAATCCCTCTGCAGATTTCCAGTATCCTCTGCACTTTTTGCTTTACCACTCATCTTAGTGTCGTCTGCAAACTTGGACACATTGCCCTTGGTCCCCAACTCCGAATCATCTATGTAAATTGTGAACAATTGTGGGCCCAACACTGATCCCTGAGGGACACCACTAGCTACTGATTGCCAACCAGAGAAACACCCATTAATCCCCACTCTTTGCTTTCTATTAATTAACCAATCCTCTATCCATGCTACTACTTTCCCTTAATGCCATGCATCTTTATCTTATGCAGCAACCTTTTGTGTGGCACCTTGTCAAAGGCTTTCTGGAAATCCAGACATACCACATCCATTGGCTCCCCATTATCTACCGCACTGGTAATGTCCTCAAAAAACTCCACTAAATTAGTTAGGCATGACCTGCCCTTTATGAACCCATGCTGCGTCTGCCCAATGGGGCAATTCCCATCCAGATGCCTCACTATTTCTTCCTTGATGATAGATTCCAGCATCTTCCCTACTACCGAAGTTAGGCTCACTGGCCTATAATTACCCGCTTTCTGCCTACCTCCTTTTTTAAACAGTGGTGTCACGTTTGCTCATTTCCAATCCGCTGGGACCGCCCCAGAGTCCAGTGAATTTTGGTTAATTATCACTAGTGCATTTGCAATTTCCCTAGCCATCTCTTTTAGCACTCTGGGATGCATTCCATCAGGGCCAGGAGATTGGTCTACCTTTAGCCCCATTAGCTTGCCCATCACTACCTCCTTAGTGATAACAATCCTCTCAAGGTCCTCACCTGTCATAGCCTCATTTCCATCAGTCACTGGCATGTTATTTGTGTCTTCCACTGTGAAGACCGACCCAAAAAACCTGTTCAGTTCCTCAGCCATTTCCTCATCTCCCATTATAAAATCTCCCTTCTCATCCTCTAAAAGACCAATATTTACCTTAGCCACTCTTTTTTGTTTTATATATTTGTAGAAATTTTTACTATCTGTTTTTATATTCTGAGCAAGTTTACTCTCATAATCTATCTTACTCTTCTTTATAGCTTTTTTAGTAGCTTTCTGTTGCCCCCTAAAGATTTCCCAGTCCTCTAGTCTCCCACTAATCTTTGCTACTTTGTATGCTTTTTCCTTCAATTTGATACTCTCCCTTATTTCCTTAGATATCCACGGTCGATTTTCCCTCTTTCTACCGTCCTTCCTTTTTGTTGGTTTAAACCTTTGCTGAGCACTGTGAAAAATCGCTTGCAAGGTTCTCCACTGTTCCTCAATTGTTTCACCATCAAGTCTTTGCTCCCAGTCTACCTTAGCTAGTTCTTCTCTCATCCCATTGTAATCTCCTTTGTTTAAGCACAAAACACCTAGTGTTTGATTTTACCTTCTCACCCTCCATCTGTATTTTAAATTCCACCATATTGTGATCGCTCCTTCCGAGAGGATCCCTAACTATGAGATCCTGAATGAATCCTGTCTCATTACACAGGACCAGGTCTAGGACTGCTTGTTCCCTCGTAGGTTCCATTACATACTGTTCTAGGAAACTATCGCGGATACATTCTATAAACTCCTCCTCAAGGCTGCCTTGACCGACCTGGTTAAACCAATCGACATGTAGATTAAAATCCCCCATGATAACTGCTGTACCATTTCTACATGCATCAGTTATTTATTTGTTTATTGCCTGCCCCACCATAATGTTACTATTTGGTGGCCTATAGACTCCTCCTATCAGTGACTTTTTCGCCTTACTATTCCTGATTTCCACCCAAATGGATTCAACCTTATCCTCCATAGCACCAATGTCATCCCTTACTATTGCCCGGGTGTCATCCTTAAATAACAGAGCTACACCACCTCCCTTACCATCCACTCTGTCCTTGCGAATAGTTTGATACCCTCGGAAATTTAACTGCCAATCGTGACCATCCTTTAACCATGTTTCAGTAATGGCCACTAAATCATAGTCATTCACGATGATTTGCGCCATCAACTCATTTACCTTATTCCGAATACTACGAGCATTCAGGTAAAGTACACTTGTGTTGGCTTTTTTACCTCTGTTCTGAATCTTAACACTTCGATCAGTAACATCTCCTAAGTTATATTTCCTCTTAACTTTTCTCCTAATTTTACTTGTCGTTGAACCCATTTCTTCATGTAACAAACTGCCGCGTCGCTTACCATTAATGTTTTTACTTCCCGTTTTATTCCTTTTAGTATTCCTGGTCCTATTCACTGAGCTCCCCTCAGTCACTGTACCTTGTACTGTCGCCCTTTTTGATTTTTGACTATGGCTTCTCTGCCTTACACTTTCTCCCTTACTGCCTTTTGTTTCTGTCCCTGTTTTACTACCTTCCAACTTCCTGCATCGGTTCCCATCCCCCTGCCACATTAGTTTAAACTCTCCCCAACAGCTCTAGCAAACCCCCCCCCCCGCCCCGCCCCCAGGACATCGGTTCCAGTCCTGCCCAGGTGCAGACCGTCCGGTTTGTACTGGTCCCACCTCCCCCAGAACTGGTTCCAATGCCCCAGGAATTTGAATCCCTCCCTTTTGCACCATCTCTCGAGCCACGCATTCATCCTATCTATCCTGACATTCCTACACTGACTAGCTCGTGGCACTGGTAGCAATCCTGAGATTACTACCTTTGAGGTCCTACTTTTTAGTTTAACTCCTAACTCCCTGAATTCAGCTTGTAGGACTTTGTCCCGTTTTTTTACCTATATCGTTGGTGCCTATGTGCACCACGACAGCTGGCTGTTCACCCCCCCCCCCCCCCCCCAGAATGTCCTGCAGCCGCTCCGAGACATCCTTGACCCTTGCACCAGGGAGGCAACATACCATCCTGGAGTCTCGATTGCGTCCGCAGAACCGCCTGTCTATTCCCCTTACGATTGTGCCATCCCCTCTTCTTTCTCTGCCATTTCAGTCGTTCATTCCATCCCTCCCATGCATTTTTGATTATTTGCTAATGGAAAGGACTTGGGATTGAGTTATCTTTAAGTAAAGTATTTTAAACTACAAAGTGACATTAACACAAGTTAAAAAAGACCACAGTCTGGTCACAGGTTGTAATGCCTTTGCTGGTCAAAGATGCAACCAACAGTAACTGAAAGGTCAGGGCTTTAAGAAAGAGATCAGGAATAATCCAGTCAGTATTTCTTCATTCCTCCCATACTCTTGTTATGAACAAACCTCTCTGTATTCTGATTGAAAATTCCCCAACCTCATACGCTAATTGTCAACTCTTCATACCTGTTCTTCAGACTTCACATTGAGCTCATCACGAGCAACAAGCTCAAACACCTCCTCAAAGGGCAATGCAAGAAACTCCTCAGACATGGATACTTCTACAAAGTGCTGGTGGATGAAACTGTTGGATGAGTCGTAAAGGACAGTGCACATCATAGTCTCTGCAAACTGACGCACTCCCAGGCAGTTTTTAGGATGCAGCCTGGAAGAGTGGAGGGAAGATTTAGGGAGGGTAATGGAAGACATTTGTTACTGAAAACATCATTAAAAAAAGGAAATTGATTCCTAGAACTATGCCATCCATATCGGAAAGTGTTTAGGAAACAAATCCAAGTAAGTTACAAGCTAAAACATAATTGCAAGAATTCTTACACCAGTTAGTGTTGAAATGTGCTTTGCCACCAAGCTGCTGACGAGCTCCTGGAGCCGTTTTGCCATTCAATTAGATCACGGCATTTAAAAATATTTGCTCCATATCCCTTGATAATCTTCCTGACAAAATCTATCAACATTAGTGTTCCAAATTTCATTGGGCCATAATTCACAGTGTTCCAAATATTTCCTATCCGTTGTACGAAAAGGTTCTCTTTGATTCCGCTCCTGAACAGCCCTGCTCTAACTTTAAGATTATGCCCTAGCAGAGGGAACATTTTCTATCTCCGCACTTTGCAGAAAGTCGGTATGCAGGTGCATCATGAAATAAAAAAGGCAAATGGAATTTTAGCACTTATTGCAAAAGGACTAGAGTATAAAAGTAGGAAAATGTTGTTGCAATTGTATAGAGTGTTGGTGAGACCACACCTGGAGTATTGTGTCCAGTTTTGGTCTCCTTATTTGAGGAAGGATGTGGTGGCATTGGAGGCAGTTCAGAGGAGGCTCATCGGATTGATTCCAGGGATGAAGTACAAGAGACTGAATAGTTTGGGCTTATACTCGCAGGAGTTTTGAAGAATGAGAGGGGATCTGATCGAGGTATACAAGATACAAAAAGGTATTGATAAAGTAAATGCAGACCAAATGTTCCCCCTTGTGGGGCAATCTAGAATGAGACATCACAGATATAGATGGAGAGATGGCAGATTTAAAACTGAGATGAGGAAGAACTACTTCTCGCAGAGGGTGGTGAATTTGTGGAACTCGCTGCCCCTTAGTGCAGTGGAGTCTGAATCATTCAATGGTTTCAAGGAGATAGATATACCTCTGATTTTAAAAACGGGTTAAAGGAATATGGGGAACAGGTAGGGAGGTGGATTTGAGACCAGGAAGAGATCAGCCATGATCTGATTGAATGGCAGGGCAAGCTCGAAGGGCTGAATTGCCTATTTCTGCTCCTAATTCCTATGCTCCATTTCAGTTCCACTGACACCAATTGTAGCAACTTCCTGCTCAACCAGCTGAGATCAGCTAATTAAGAGCAGATTCTGGAATCGAACCTGGAAACTTCCTGATCAGTACAGTTGAGCCATATGATTTTCCTCACTCTGATTACTGCAATCACCTCATAGTCAAGGCACTGTACTACATGCAGACTAACCCGTGCAATCTTTCATCCCAGATTAGTGCTCTAGTTTCTTCCCCTGAAGTTTTTAAAAATTATTTTGTGGGATGTGGGTGCCACCGGTGAGGCCAGTATTTGTTGCCCATCCCTAATTGCCCTTGAACTCAGTGGCTTGCTCAGCTTTTTCAGGGGACAATTAAGAATCATTTGCATTGCTGTGGGTCTGGAGTTGCATGGAGGCAAGGATGACAGATTTCCTTCCCGAAAGGTCTTTGGGCATTGTAATGACACACTGAGGTCTGAGGATCTGGCATCAACACTCATGAATGATGATTGCATTTCTCTCTCCCACTCCCAGCACTCACCTCTCTCTCAGAAAGGTACAGCACACATCCTTTACATTCTGAAGCTGCAAGAAACTGGCACCGATCAGCAATGACTGCACATTCTGCTGGTCTATTGCCAGCCGGCCATTATAGGCAAAGTTAATGAGCGCTTCCAGGACACTGTGAGAAGACAGACAGAATCACTTTATAGAATTTATCACTATAACATTTTTCATAAATCTGCATAAAAATGACAAATGACCCAATACCGTATCTTATACACAACCCGAATCACCTCATAGCTGAGGTGCTGTACTGCCTTCGCACAATCTTTTAATCCAGATTCCCTGTTCAGGCCCTGGTGTCTCCCCATTTCCTGGAAAGCGCCGGCTCGTGCTAATCTTTGACTTCAGAGCTGTTGACCACCGTGCAGTAGCTTGACCACTGGTCAGCTGCAGCGTATGACCCCACTGTAAATCTCAGCTGCACTGGTGCTAACTAATCATTTTAACATGAGATCAGGTCCACCCCTGGTACAATGTCTTGGCTCTAGTTGCAACTCTCTAGGTTCTAACATCTGCCTAGGTACATTGAAAAGTGAGAGGTTGATGGGATACAGGTAGATGAAAACGCAACTGTCAGCTGCAAAACTGGATAAAATAACCAGAATGTTCAATATGTTTTAAGTGGTTCCTTTGCAATTGACTATAGCGACTGTAAATGATTACCACCATGCTCCCAAGATAGGTGGCTATCTGTTATAAGCGAGGATGGTGAACGGAGTAAGGGCTGTCTGTACCTTGTCCTTCTCCTTAATGCTCATAACTGAGATGAGTCAGTAGGAAAAAACAGAAAAAATGCCAACGTTTGCCAAAAGACAGAGCACGTCGCACGCTGAATTAATTTCCTGAGTTCAGTGACAAAGAGAAATATGAGAGCCATTCTATGTCAATCGATTGCCATAAACAGTATAGATAAGTTCATTTGTTTTGTTCGGAGGAAAAATGTCAAAACAAGACTCCGATTTTTAAACAGTGTCACTGTATACTTAAATTCCAATGTCACACCCAAAGCCTGGCATCTCTGACAACGCAGCATTCCCACAATACAGCAGAGAATAAAAGCGACAGAATAAATGAGAGCAGCTCAAATGTATGAAGTAAACCCCTCTAACCTGGGGTCCATTCCCTGCATAACAATCTCATCCTGCTTGCACTCAATCATGTCGTTTGTGAACATGGCATGAAAGTATGGAATAGATGCAGCCAGCACAATGCGATGTGCAGTGTACTTGTGGTCACCAACCTGGAAAAGGACAGAATATTTAGAAGTAATGGAACATAGATCCTATGCAACAGGCCAATCATCAAGTCCAATCATACTAATAACACAATTAACCCCAATATCACCAACCATCAAAACCAACAACCCTGAAATCATGGGAATTTGTGGGACGGGCAGACTGCAGGGTGCAGAGAACACAAAGCAGGGCTGCTTGGAGATGAGGGGCTGGATTCTCCATAACCCCGCGCTGAAATTGTGTTTGGCGTGGGGCAGAGAATTGACGTGCCCGACCAGATCACGACCGGCGCCGCTCCGGAGAATCGCTCATCCATCAATCACTGCAGGCGGCTGGCGGGCCATTGCCAGAGGCCATCCCAGCGATATTCCGACCCCGACTGGCCGATTTCCCGACGGCGTGGTTCTAACCATGTTTGGCCAGTCGGGACTCAGTCCACGGCCTCCCTGGTGGGGGGATCCATAACCGGAGGGGGGGGGGGGGGGGGGAGGGCTTACAGGCGGCCGGGGCAGCAATCGAGCTGGTCTGATGCAGGGGGGTGATCAGGGGACCTTATTTCTTGGTGACGGTCCACAGTCCGAGTCCGCCACGGGGCTCGGCTCATCCGCTGGAGACCGCCGCCGTGCACGGACTCGGAACCGCAGGGGCCTGTAGCCGCAGCCAAAGCTGCGTAAGCTGCCCAGATCCCTGCCAGCGCCCTGCAGGTAAATGAGGGGCTGTTTAGCACAGGGCTAAATCGCTGGCTTTGAAAGCAGACCAAAGCAAGCCAGCAGCACGGTTCGATTCCCATAACAGCCTCCCCGAACAGGCGCCGGAATGTGGCGACTAGGGGCTTTTCACAGTAACTTCATTTGAAGCCTACTTGTGACAATAAGCGATTTTCATTTCATTTTCATTTCATTCAATAGCTCTTTATTTTTTGGAGGATACTGGGGACTGAAATACCAGCGTTTTTACACCGGCATGGGAACATAGTCCCATTTATGAGAATCCAGCCCGTGGAGTGGGGAACACGGGGGGGGGGGGGGGGGCAAAGAGAACACGCAAGCTGGAAAGCGGTGGTGGCACGCACCCGGGCATGAGATACACGAGCCATAATAGGAGTCAAACAGAACTGCGAGCTGCTAATGGGGGGAGATGTGAGCCAGAACGTTGGGGAGTCGGGGGGAGAAGAAGAAGAGGGCGTTTGGGGGGGGGGGGAAGAAGGGGCGTTTGGGGGGGGGGGGAAGAAGGGGCGTTTGGGGGGGGGGGGGAAGAAGGGGCGTTTGGGGGGGGGGGGAAGAAGGGGCGTTTGGGGGGGGGGGAGAAGGGGCGTTTGGGGGGGGGGAGAAGGGGCGTTTGGGGGGGGGGGAGAAGGGGCGTTTGGGGGGGGGGGGGAAGAGGGGGCGTTTGGGGGGGGGGCGTTTGGGTTTGAATGGATTCTCCTCCCCGCTCCGCCCGGGGTCTCTCCCTCTGTCCTCACTCCTCACCCGCAGGGTCACATCGCAGAGTTTGCCTTGCCGCCGGATCTCCTCCATCAGACCGTAACCCCGCACCGGCAGGTCACTGACACTGAATAGCATTAAATCCTCCTCCGGGTCCGCCATCATAGCCAAGCTATTACTTCACTTCCGACTTTGCGTCAAGGCTTTAGCCTTCCGGTGACTTCATTTCCGATTCCTGTCACTGGGAGTCACCTTTCCTTGGGAGCGTCAACATATTCCTCACGTCATGAGAAACGCAAAGAACCTGCCTGAGCTTCGGGCGGTGTTGGAATTCGCTGGCAGTGCAATGTCCTCCTGCTGCCTCCATCCCAGCCTCACTCAGCTGCTCACCACACAGCTACTCTTCATGGAATTAAAACCAGATATTGCTGGAAATCTGACATATAAACAAAAATGCTGGGAAAATCAGCAGGTCTGGCAACGTCTGTGGAGAGAGAACATAATTAACATTTTAAGTCGAACATGATTCTTCAAAATTACAAGAGTTGTACTGGGGAAGGGAGGTTGGGACGCCATTTTTAGACCCCGAACACCTGAACCTCAGCTCAACTATAAGGGGGTACTTGGGGGCGGGAGGCCCCTGCCCCTGCCGCTGCCCCTGCCCTCAGTTCCAGTCTGCAGCATGGGTAAAATGCCAGCTTGGCATCGCCACCCTGCCTGGAGGGCAAGCACCTGGGGGGCCTCCAATTCCTGGGAGAATCCCCTGCCAAAAGACATGCTTGTTAGGTGAATTGGACATTCTGAATTCTCCCTTCTTGTGTATCTGAACAGATGCTGGAATGTGGTGGCTAGGAGCTTTTCACAGTAACTTCGTTGCAGTGTTAATGTAAGCCTACTTGTGACAATAATAATGATTATTATTATAATCTATGTCATGAGTGCCTTTTCATCTGGTCTCTGTTTGTGGAGACCAACACTACGGTGCTCACCTGAGATCTCCAAGGGAAGGGAATTCGATCCCAAGCCTTGGATAGATCATGGGAATGCATATTAGAGTGAGACAGTATATGCAGATTTGCTAAAAAGTGATCCTGCCCACAATGGGTGGGATTCACATCGATACCTGTCGCAAGATCATGTTAGATCTTGCGAGGTGTGGCGAGCCGGGTAGATCCTGGGAGAGAGATTTCCCGGCACCTACTGGCTGCGCCGCACTACCTTTCAGGTGCAACACGGCCGGTACATATGCCCCTGAATGTCAGACAAGTGGTCTGACAACATAGAGGAAGTGAAAGATTCAATGCTGGTTAGGCAGAGTTGGGTGTCATTAACATACATGGGAAACTTACCCTATAGCTGAGAGTTTCTGCTCCCATTCACATCAGACAGGTTTGGAGGCGAGAGCAGAAAATATCACGAAACAGCATAAGTCACGGTTCACATCAAAGTGAAAGCAGGACCTGATCGTTCCCTCCTCCGTCATGGCGGACAGCATCTCCCATCATTCAATGCCAGGAACCTCATTGCAATAAATTAGCATCTAATCAGGGGCCCATATGCTGGAATCATACCCCCATGTCAAATAATGCAACCACGACGGCGTGATGTCAGAATGGCACAATGTACGACTGGTCTCAAAAGGCATGTACCTGGCAAGCTGTACTCCAAGTTCCACGTCTTCCATGAGGGAGAGGCGGGGCAAGGATTGAGCGGAGTGCCAGAAGGTGCACTGGGGGTTGTCAGGGGGTGGATGGGTGGGGGTGTGTGCCAGAGGTAAGTGGGGAGGTGCCGGGGCAAATTTTTATTATCTAATTTCTTACAGTCAGCCTTTTGTTTCCAATTGATGGACGTTCCCTTGAGTTGTTGGAATATCTGAACCTCTGATCGAAACGCACCACATTGAGCAAATTTCCACAGAGAAAAGTGAAAAGGTAATACACCGAGCAAATGAGTTTTAACAAAATAAAAACCTAGCCTAATCATTTTAATGGTAGTTTATGTATTTTAGACTTTATTTGTCACCGATTTTCTCTGTTTGTCTCTTGACCCTTGCTGAGACATGATTCTGTGGGAACTAGCTAGCTGGGCCAAATCACAACTCTTCACAAGGCATTCAAGAGGGCACTAGATGATTGCTTGAATAGGAGCAATGTGCAAGGATACAGAGAAAAGATGGGGGGATGGCACTAAGCCCGTTTCGAGAGCCAGTGCAGACATGATGGCCCAAATGCCCTCATTTCATGACAAAACAAGCATTCTGTGATTCAGCGGTACCTGGGCCAAGTAACAACGATTGTGAACCATGAGGAGCAGTTGGCTCCTTTGGGCGCCACCCAGAAAGTTATGGCCCTCTATCCCCGACCTCTCTTGCCTCCCCTTTCTCTGCAGGCAAGACACTCCAAAGACACCCTGTCCCCTCTCTGCCTCTGACGTGGAAATCTTCACCTATAAGAAGCCATTCTGTGCACTCTTCACACTCATTTTGGGTGGTGTGATGAATGTAGGAAACTGTTACTTGTTATATTTTATATTTGTAACATTAAAAATATTTAAAACCCTGGTTTAAGATACATACAGGCAGTATATCTGCAAAAGGTGTGCTTAAGGGTTCACAAAAGTAAGGTAATAATTGATTTTAACCATTTACTTGTTTATCGATATATGGCTAATTGATCATTGTTTTAATTTTGGAGGATCCCTGGGGTGTAAATAATTTATGAGGGATGGTGCTTAGTCCTGGATGCACAGGTCATGGGACATCTTAGTGGGAGGAGACCAAAGAATGCCGCATGATATAATGAACAAGTGGAGCCAAGTCTGTCTTTAGTTTGCAATAGGATTTTAGTCTGACTCCTGGAAGATTCCTTCAAAGGTCTTTGCACAGAGAAAAGCAAGTAAACCTGATTGCTTACTTTATTCATAAGTATTTTTTGAACTGTATTGCTTTGCTTAATTGGAATACATATATAGTTGCAGGTGTAGGGAGTAAGTTAAAGTTTATTCCCTTTTATTTAAGAACTGTTTGAACTGTTATAAGGGTCCTTCCTGTTTATTTCCTGTTTATTCCCTTATTTCCCCTTTCTATTATTTTGCTGTTGCACTTTTGATCCATGGATAATTGATGGACATCTCAATTTAAGGCAGACTGCCTGTCAGAATCCTCTACCTTCAATTCAAACAGGTGGTGATTGGAATTGATTCCACTGATATGTTTTTCATAAGACAATAAGACATGGAAGCAGAATTAGGCCATTTGGCCCATTGAGTCTCTCCGCCATTCAATCATGGCTGATATGTTTCTCATCCCCATTCTCCTGCCTTCTCCCCCTAACCCCTGATCCCCTTATTAATCAAGAACCTATCTGTCTCTGTCTTAAAGACACTCAGTGATTTTGCCTCCACAGCCTTCTGTGGCAAAGAGGTCCACACATTCACCACCCTCTGACTGAAGAAATTCCTCCTAATCTCAGTTTTAAAGGATTGTCCCTTCAGTCTGAGTCTGTGCCCTTGGGTTCTAGTCTCCTACTAGTGGAAACATCCTCTCCACGGCCTCTCTATCCAGGCCTCTCACTATCCTGTAAGTTCCAGTAAGATCCCCCTCATCCTTCTAAACTCCAACACGCACATAGAACACAGAACATTACAGCGCAGTACAGGCCCTTCGACCCTCGATGTTGCGCCGACCTGTAAAGCCCATCTACACTATTCCCTTATCGTCCATATGTCTATCCAATGACCATTTGAATGCCCTTAGTGTTGGCAAGTCCACTACTGTTGCAGGCAGGGCATTCCACACCCTTACTACTCTCTGAGTAAAGAACCTACCTCTGACATCTGTCTTATATCTATCTCCCCTCAATTTAAAGCTATGTCCCCTCGTCCTAGACATCACCATCCGAGGAAAAAGGCTCTCACTGTCCACCCTATCCAATCCTCTGATCATCTTGTAGTCCTCAATTAAGTCACCTCTTAACCTTCTTCTCTCTAACGAAAACAGCCTCAAGTCCCTCAGCCTTTCCTCATAAGATCTTCCCTCCATACCAAGCAACATTCTGGTAAATCTCCTCTGCACCCTTTCCAATGCTTCCACATCCTTCCTATAATGCGGTGACCAGAATTGCACGCAATACTCCAAATGCGGCCGCACCAGAGTTTTGTACAGCTGCAACATGACCTCATGGCTCTGAAACTCAATCCCTCTACCAATAAAAGCTAACACACCGTACGCTTTCTTAACAACCCTCTCAACCTGAGTGGCAACTTTCAGGGATCTATGTACATGGACACCGAGATCTCTCTGCTCATCCACACTGCCAAGAATCTTACCATTAGCCCAGTACTCTGTCTTCCTGTTATTCCTTCCAAAATGAATCACCTCACACTTTTCTGCATTAAACTCCATTTGCCACCTCTCAGCCCAGCGCTGCAGCTTATCTATGTCCCTCTGTAACTTGTAACATCCTTCCGCACTGTCCACAACTCCACCAACTTTAGTGTCATCTGCAAATTTACTCACCCATCCTTCTACGCCCTCCTCCAGGTCATTTATAAAAATGACAAACAGCAGTGGCCCCAAAACAGATCCTTGTGGTACACCACTAGTAACTGGACTCCAGTCTGAACATTTCCCATCAACCACCACCCTTTGCCTTCTTCCAGCTAGCCAATTTCTGATCCAAACTGCTAAATCACCCTGAATCCCATGCCTCCGTATTTTCTGCCTTTTCCCATTTGGAAAATAGTCTATGCCTCCATTTTTCCGACAAAAGTGCAGAATCTCACACTTTTCCACATTGTGTTCCACCTGACACTTCTTTGTCCATCTTCCTTGTCTTTGCAAGTCCTTCAGCAGCTCCCCCTGCTTCCTGAATACTACCTGTCCCTCTGCATATCTTTGTTTCAGAGTCCCAAGGCTTGGGTTTGGTTTCCGTTTGGATTCTGGCAGCTCAGTGAAGAGATCCGACTAGCTGTCTCCAAAAGGATCCTGCTAATACTCTCCAGAAGGCCTCTGTGAGTGCTGACTCTCTCTCCAGCAAGCCTCTGGGTGCAGTTCTCTTGAGCGAGGAGTTAGACAGACTTTTAATTGGTAATGTGTTGAAGGGTTAAGGAGAACGGGCAGGATTAGGGAGTTAAGGCCAGGATGAGATCAGCCATGATTGAATGGCGGATCAGACTTGATGGACCAAATGTCCTAATTCTGCTCCTATATCATATCTTATGAATTTATGACTACAGAGGCTTAAAGTCAAACCATGAGCTGAAAGCAATGTTTGATGTGAAATAAAGTGTCTCTCCAGAAAGATAGAGGCCTGAACGCGACCCTCGAGCTGAATGCCCAGTTTGATGAGAAATAAGGGGCGAGATTTTCCCCTACCCGGCGGGGCGGGCCGTACCGGCGCCAAGGAGTGGCATGAACCACTCCGGCGTCGGGCTGCCCGGAAGGTGCAGAATCCTCCGCACCTTCAGAGCCTAGGCTGCTGCCGCCGGGGTTGGCGACGTGGCAACCGGCGCTGAAGGGCCGGCGTGAGTTGGCGCATGCGCGGGGGTTCTTCTCTGTGCCGGCCATGGCGGAGGTTGACAGCAGCCGGCACGGAGGGAAAGAGTTCCCCCATGGCACAGGCCCGCCCACGGAACTGTAGGCCCCGATTCCGGGCCGGGCCACCGTGAGGGCCCCCCCCCCCCCCCCCCCCCGAGGACTCCGCAGGCCGCCTAAAGAGCCAGGTCATGTCGGTACGGACCCGGTTTGATTTACGCCGACGGGACCGGCCAGAAACGGGTGGCCACCCGGCCCATCGCGGGGCTGAGAATCGCTGGGGGGGGGCTGCTACTAGCAGCCGCCGACCAGCGCGGCGTGATTCCCGCCCCCACCAAAACCCTGGCACCGGAGAATTCGGCAGCTGGCGGCGGGGCGGGATTCACACCGCCCCGGCAATTCTCTGACCCGGCGGGGTGGGTCGGAGAATCCTGCCCGAGGTATCCCTCCAGAAGGCCTGCTGCCTGTGAGTACTACATTTTCTAAACTACAGAGATGCTGAAAAAATGAATGAATCTACAAAGAAGACCGTTACCGGCTGAAAACCAAAGACTCTAACCTGCAAGTTTGCTGTGAAGAAAGTGTGCTAAAGAACCACCATCTGCGGCAAAGGCCCTTAACTTTTGACCTTCATCCTTATTTGTTTAACCCCTTTCTACGCTCTATGTTTATCTGTCTTGTGTGTGTGGGTAGAGGGTGGAGGCAGTTAAAGTAGGTAGTAGGTATTAGCTTGTTGTTAACCAGTTGAATTTACTGCATATTTTATGATAGTCCTTGTATAAATAAACAATAATTGTGTTTAAACTTACAAACCTGGAGACTGTAATTATTGGGCAGGCAAGGGCAAAAGACTTTGGGTATTTTTATGAGAATTATTGGTTCATTCACTTGTAACTCCAGGGCATATGGGGCTGGAATTGACCGCTCACTAACCCAGGATGTCGTAACACTGTTAACTGTAAGTCTGTTACTTTTGAAGAGGGAATTTTGGACATCCTTAGATATTAGATATACACTAATTCCATGGTACTGGGAGAAGTTACAGAGTTGCACAGTTCTGTCTGTGGAAAAAAAGCTGCTAATTGTGTTTTTTCAATGAATTCAGAGTACCCAATTAATTTATTTCTCAAAATAAGGGGCAATTGGGGTAGCACGGTGGTGCTGTGGGTTAGCCCTGCTGCCTCACGGCGTCGAGGTCCCAGGTTCGATCCCGGCTCTGGGTCACTCTCCGTGTGGAGTTTGCACATTCTCCCCGTGTTTGTGTGGGTTTCGCCCCCACAACCCAAAAGATGTGCGGGCTAGGTGGATTGGCCATGCTAAATTGCCCCTTAATTGGAAAAAATGAATTGGGTACTCTAAATTTTAAAAAAAATTAAGGGTCAATTTAGCGTGGCCAATCCACCTACCCTGCACATCTTTGGGTTGTGGGGTTGAGACCTATGCAGACATGGGGAGAATGTTTAAACTCCACACAGGCAGTGACCCGGGGCTGGGATTGAACCTGGGTCTTTGGTGCTGTGAGGCAGCAGTGCTAAGCACTGTGTTGTCCTGACAAGCTGCTAATTGTAACGAATATTACAAGGACATATTCTGTCTCTGAGGGGCCAACTCCCTTGGGGTGAAAGTTGCAGGTGTTACATCTCAAGGCCTGTTCTTCAATGTGTGACATCCAACATGTCTGCTGGTAGCAGCAGGGAGAATTGATGGATAGCATCCGTACCTTGACAGGAGCCATTGAACAGCAGAGGAGGAAGGTGATTGATAGCTATACCCAGATATCGTACCACCGATATCACTAATTGCAAGACAATATATGTGCCTTTGTAATAATTGTATATTGTAATTAAGCATGCAGCTCTTTAATGTGATTGGTTACTTATTCGCAGATCTTCAATGTGATTGGTTAATTATTCTCATATACTATGCATCATATAACCTTAATTAATGGTCATGATTAGATATAGATAACTCGTAACAAATGATTGGTATATACTAATTTCTTATAATAGAATGTCAAAGTATAACTGTCTGTACAATTTTTGAATTTGTGCGTTTGTGGTGTCCCAATTGGAATGCCAAGAGCCCTTACTATAGCTTGTAATAAAGAACTAATTCTTTTAATCCAAGAATCTTTGTCTGGTTTCTCATGAGTGGAATAGTGAAGTGCACTGAGGTTGAATAGCTGTACTTTTCTCCGCAACACTTTGTTGCTAATTGATTGATTCTGCATTAAATTAAAGTTTGTTTTAACATAAAAGATACCTATTGGTCAGTGTTATTCTGCCTGGGGCGAAGAATCCTTTCCTCACAGTTTTACAAATTAAAATCTCGTTCCGTACCGCTTTTTAAAAATAAATTTCGAGTACCCAATTCATTTTTTTCCAATTAAGGGCAATTTGGCCTGGCCAATGCACCTAACCTGCACATCTTTGGGTTGTGGGGCGAAACCCACGCAGACACGGGTAGAATGTGCAAACTCCACACGGACAATGACCCAGGGCGGGGATTCAAACCCGGGTCCTCAGTGCTGTAGTCCCACTAACCACTGCGCTGCGTGCTGCCCGGCAAGGCCAACATTTATTTTCCATCACTGAGTTGGGCTTGCTAGGCCACTTCAAAGGATAGTTAAAAGTTGGCCACGGAGTGAGTGGTCGCACACAGGTCAGCACTGGCTCGAAGGCATTGGTTTAGGCACTTTATACCTTCTAGTGGGGTAGCTCCAGCACAAAAGTGATGCAGAAGCTGTAGAGGGAGAGGTTCTTCCCAAGATTGGCATGTCTACTGGCTACCAGACCCGGCAAAAAACAGTTAAAGACCTTGCTAAGGAAAGTGTTGGTGCAGGGGGATGGAGTATAGGATGTCCTTATATGCCGATGCCTTGTTATTATACGTGTCGGAACCGAGTGTGCCATAGGGGGAATACTGGAGCTCTGATTCGGGTGTTTGGGTCTTTCTCGGGGTACAAAGTAAATCTAGACAAGAGTGAATATTTTGTGGTGTCTCGGCCAGGGGTGGGGGCAGTGGTGGCGGGGCTGTCATTCCGTAGGCCAGGGACTCACTTTAGATACCTGGGGGTGCAGGTTGCTCGGTGTGGTGTTGGGTGTTCTGACACACAGATGAGCCAACACAGTTGCATATGGTACAACGCTTCTTTATTTAAACTTACTATTTACAGTTTGGTCTTTGCACTCTGCACGTGGGGGGCTCCCTGCTTGTGGTGTTTCAACAGCTCTTTCTTGTTCCCTTCTCCCCAGACCTACTGCCCACCAGGTGTCGTGCTCGTGCTTTTTATGTGGTTGGTGTTCTTGTCTGTGATTGGTTGTGGTGTTGTGTACTCTGATTTGCCTGTTAGTGTGTCCATCATGATGTGTGTGTTTGAATATCATGACATCCCCCCTTTTTACAAAGATATGTGCCCACGTGGTAATAAATATGATCGTGACGTGAGTGCATCTAAGAGTGTGTGTGTGTCGTGTGCAGCATGTGTCTATGACGGAACTATGTACATGGGGCGATGTCGAGTGCGTCACATGAATCCAGTTGTACCATAACATAACAGAAATGCGAACGAGAGAAGAAGAAAAAAAAACTTGAACAGTTGTCCAGTCAGACGACATCTGGAACGATAAACAACAAGAGGTTATCATGTAAAATTGTGCAACTTGTTAAACATATGAACTATATTATAAGTCCAGTCTAATGGGTTTGCGACGAATTCGGGTTGACCGCCTCAAGGGTGGATCAAGAACCACCGGCTGCTGTGCAGGCATGGCCATGGGTGGCGATGGAAAGGGCGTGATGTGCGGCAGCTCCACAAAGTCATCCTCGGAAGCCTGTTGAGGATCTGGCGTGCTGTGTGGCTGTGAGCGTGGAAGTCGGCGAAGGGCGCGCCGATTGCGGCGACGCACGGAACCATCCGGCATGCGAACCAGGAACGAGCGGGGAGCCACTTGTCGGAGGACTTCGGCCGGTGCTGACCAGCCACCATACGGTTGATGGACGCGTACTTTGTCTCCGGAGGACAGGGGGGGCAGGTCCGTCGCTCGTGTGTCGTACCGACCTTTCTGGCGATCACGCTGCAGTTGCATGTTCCGAAGAACCGCCTCATGGTCTGTTGTCGGTGCCAGGACGGAAGGTACCGTCGTCCTGAGGGAGCGACCCATTAGTAGCTGCGCTGGCGAGAGGCCCGTGGATAACGGGGCCGATCGATAGGCCAGCAAGGCAAGGTTAAAGTCCGATCCGGCATCAGCCGCCTTGCACAGGAGCCGCTTTGCGATGTGGACACCCTTTTCAGTCTTCCCGTTCGATTGTGGATGCAGAGGGCTGGATGTCACATGAGTGAAACCATATGCTGCGGCAAAGGACGACCATTCACGGCTGGCAAAACAAGGTCCATTGTCTGACATGACAGTCCTTGGAATGCCATGGCGAGCAAACGTTTCCTTGCAGGCCCCAATGACTGCGGACGACGTCAGATCATGGAGAGGCATGACTTCCGGGTAGTTTGAGAAGTAGTCTATAATAACAATGTAATCTCTGCCGAGCGCGTGAAATAGGTCAACACCCACCTTCGCCCAGGGGGACGTCACCATCTCGTGTGGTAGAAGTGTTTCCGGAGGTTGCGCCGGCTGAAACCTCTGACAGGTTGTGCAGTTGAGCACCATGTTGGCTATGTCTTCATTAATACCCGGCCAATATACCGCCTCCCGGGCCCTTCGTCTGCATTTTTCGACGCCCAAGTGGCCTTCGTGTAGTTGATGAAGAATCATCTGGCGCACGCTGTGTGGAATAACGATCCTATGCGATTTCATAAGGACCCCGTCTATATTGGTGAGATCATCTCGCACATTATAAAACTGGGGGCACTGCCCTTTTAGCCACCCTTCCGTCATGTGGCGCATCACTCGCTGCAGAAGGGGGTCAGTCGCCGTCTCTGCGCGTATGTGGGCCAGACTAGGATCATCAGCTGGCAGATTTGCTGCTGTCAGAGTCACGTGTGCCTCAATTTGACGCACGAACCCCTCTGCATCTGGTGGTGTGCTCACTGCTCGGGAAAGAGTGTCCGCCACGATGAGTTCCTTCCCCGGAGTGTAGATCAGTTCAAAATCGTACCTCCTGAGTTTAAGTAAGATGCGCTGGAGGCGAGGAGTCATGTCGTTCAGGTCTTTGTTAATGATGTTGACCAGGGGGCGGTGGTCAGTTTCGACCGTGAATCGTGGCAGGCCATACACATAGTCGTGGAACTTGTCCAGTCCAGTTAACAAGCCCAGGCATTCTTTTTCGATTTGCGCGTAGCGCTGTTCGGTAGTTTGTTTTAACATAAAAGATACCTATTGGTCAGTGTTATTCTGCCTGGGGCGAAGAATCCTTTCCTCACAGTTTTACAAATTAAAATCTCGTTCCGTACCGCTTTTTAAAAATAAATTTCGAGTACCCAATTCATTTTTTTCCAATTAAGGGCAATTTGGCCTGGCCAATGCACCTAACCTGCACATCTTTGGGTTGTGGGGCGAAACCCACGCAGACACGGGTAGAATGTGCAAACTCCACACGGACAATGACCCAGGGCGGGGATTCAAACCCGGGTCCTCAGTGCTGTAGTCCCACTAACCACTGCGCTGCGTGCTGCCCGGCAAGGCCAACATTTATTTTCCATCACTGAGTTGGGCTTGCTAGGCCACTTCAAAGGATAGTTAAAAGTTGGCCACGGAGTGAGTGGTCGCACACAGGTCAGCACTGGCTCGAAGGCATTGGTTTAGGCACTTTATACCTTCTAGTGGGGTAGCTCCAGCACAAAAGTGATGCAGAAGCTGTAGAGGGAGAGGTTCTTCCCAAGATTGGCATGTCTACTGGCTACCAGACCCGGCAAAAAACAGTTAAAGACCTTGCTAAGGAAAGTGTTGGTGCAGGGGGATGGAGTATAGGATGTCCTTATATGCCGATGCCTTGTTATTATACGTGTCGGAACCGAGTGTGCCATAGGGGGAATACTGGAGCTCTGCTTCGGGTGTTTGGGTCTTTCTCGGGGTACAAAGTAAATCTAGACAAGAGTGAATATTTTGTGGTGTCTCGGCCAGGGGTGGGGGCAGTGGTGGCGGGGCTGTCATTCCGTAGGCCAGGGACTCACTTTAGATACCTGGGGGTGCAGGTTGCTCGGTGTGGTGTTGGGTGTTCTGACACACAGATGAGCCAACACAGTTGCATATGGTACAACGCTTCTTTATTTAAACTTACTATTTACAGTTTGGTCTTTGCACTCTGCACGTGGGGGGCTCCCTGCTTGTGGTGTTTCAACAGCTCTTTCTTGTTCCCTTCTCCCCAGACCTACTGCCCACCAGGTGTCGTGCTCGTGCTTTTTATGTGGTTGGTGTTCTTGTCTGTGATTGGTTGTGGTGTTGTGTACTCTGATTTGCCTGTTAGTGTGTCCATCATGATGTGTGTGTTTGAATATCATGACATCCCCCCTTTTTACAAAGATATGTGCCCACGTGGTAATAAATATGATCGTGACGTGAGTGCATCTAAGAGTGTGTGTGTGTCGTGTGCAGCATGTGTCTATGACGGAACTATGTACATGGGGCGATGTCGAGTGCGTCACATGAATCCAGTTGTACCATAACATAACAGAAATGCGAACGAGAGAAGAAGAAAAAAAAACTTGAACAGTTGTCCAGTCAGACGACATCTGGAACGATAAACAACAAGAGGTTATCATGTAAAATTGTGCAACTTGTTAAACATATGAACTATATTATAAGTCCAGTCTAATGGGTTTGCGACGAATTCGGGTTGACCGCCTCAAGGGTGGATCAAGAACCACCGGCTGCTGTGCAGGCATGGCCATGGGTGGCGATGGAAAGGGCGTGATGTGCGGCAGCTCCACAAAGTCATCCTCGGAAGCCTGTTGAGGATCTGGCGTGCTGTGTGGCTGTGAGCGTGGAAGTCGGCGAAGGGCGCGCCGATTGCGGCGACGCACGGAACCATCCGGCATGCGAACCAGGAACGAGCGGGGAGCCACTTGTCGGAGGACTTCGGCCGGTGCTGACCAGCCACCATACGGTTGATGGACGCGTACTTTGTCTCCGGAGGACAGGGGGGGCAGGTCCGTCGCTCGTGTGTCGTACCGACCTTTCTGGCGATCACGCTGCAGTTGCATGTTCCGAAGAACCGCCTCATGGTCTGTTGTCGGTGCCAGGACGGAAGGTACCGTCGTCCTGAGGGAGCGACCCATTAGTAGCTGCGCTGGCGAGAGGCCCGTGGATAACGGGGCCGATCGATAGGCCAGCAAGGCAAGGTTAAAGTCCGATCCGGCATCAGCCGCCTTGCACAGGAGCCGCTTTGCGATGTGGACACCCTTTTCAGTCTTCCCGTTCGATTGTGGATGCAGAGGGCTGGATGTCACATGAGTGAAACCATATGCTGCGGCAAAGGACGACCATTCACGGCTGGCAAAACAAGGTCCATTGTCTGACATGACAGTCCTTGGAATGCCATGGCGAGCAAACGTTTCCTTGCAGGCCCCAATGACTGCGGACGACGTCAGATCATGGAGAGGCATGACTTCCGGGTAGTTTGAGAAGTAGTCTATAATAACAATGTAATCTCTGCCGAGCGCGTGAAATAGGTCAACACCCACCTTCGCCCAGGGGGACGTCACCATCTCGTGTGGTAGAAGTGTTTCCGGAGGTTGCGCCGGCTGAAACCTCTGACAGGTTGTGCAGTTGAGCACCATGTTGGCTATGTCTTCATTAATACCCGGCCAATATACCGCCTCCCGGGCCCTTCGTCTGCATTTTTCGACGCCCAAGTGGCCTTCGTGTAGTTGATGAAGAATCATCTGGCGCACGCTGTGTGGAATAACGATCCTATGCGATTTCATAAGGACCCCGTCTATATTGGTGAGATCATCTCGCACATTATAAAACTGGGGGCACTGCCCTTTTAGCCACCCTTCCGTCATGTGGCGCATCACTCGCTGCAGAAGGGGGTCAGTCGCCGTCTCTGCGCGTATGTGGGCCAGACTAGGATCATCAGCTGGCAGATTTGCTGCTGTCAGAGTCACGTGTGCCTCAATTTGACGCACGAACCCCTCTGCATCTGGTGGTGTGCTCACTGCTCGGGAAAGAGTGTCCGCCACGATGAGTTCCTTCCCCGGAGTGTAGATCAGTTCAAAATCGTACCTCCTGAGTTTAAGTAAGATGCGCTGGAGGCGAGGAGTCATGTCGTTCAGGTCTTTGTTAATGATGTTGACCAGGGGGCGGTGGTCAGTTTCGACCGTGAATCGTGGCAGGCCATACACATAGTCGTGGAACTTGTCCAGTCCAGTTAACAAGCCCAGGCATTCTTTTTCGATTTGCGCGTAGCGCTGTTCGGTAGGGGTCATGGCTCGTGAGGCATACGCAACCGGGGCCCATGATGACGTGCTGTCTTTTTGCAGGAGTACCGCTCCAATACCAGATTGGCTGGCGTCTGTTGAGATCTTTGTAGGGCGAGTCGTGTCAAAGAAGGCCAGCACTGGTGCCGTGACCAGTTTGTGCTTGAGCTCCTCCCATTCCCGCTGATGCGATTGGTGCCAGTTGAATTCCGTCGATTTTTTTACGAGATGGCGCATATTTGTTGTATGAGAAGCCAGGTTGGGAATGAACTTCCCAAGGAAGTTGACCATGCCCAGGAATCTTAAGACAGCCTTCTTGTCAGCCGGTCGTGGCATGGCTGTGATGGCGCTAACCTTGTCTGCATCGGGACGGACCCCGGACCTTGAGATGTGGTCCCCGAGGAATTTCAGCTCCGTCTGGCCGAAAGCACACTTCGCACGGTTGAGACGCAGGCCATTTTGTCGTATGCGGGTAAAGACACGTCGTAGACGATGCATGTGTTCCTGCGGAGTGGTGGACCAAATGATGATATCGTCCACATATACACGTACCCCTTCGATGCCTTCCATCATCTGCTCCATAATGCGGTGGAATACTTCAGATGCCGAAATGATGCCGAATGGCATCCGGTTGTAGCAGAATCTGCCAAAAGTGGTGTTGAATGTGCATAGTCTTCGGCTGGCCGGGTCCAGTTGGATCTGCCAGAATCCTTTGGACGCATCCAATTTAGTGAATATCTTGGCTCGCGCCACCTCGCTGGTGAGGTCTTCTCGTTTCGGGATGGGATAGTGTTCCCGCATGATGTTGTTGTTCAGATCTTTTGGATCTATACATATACGGAGCTCGCCAGAGGGCTTCTTTACACAGACCATGGAGCTGACCCATGGCGTGGGCTCCGTGACCTTGGATAGGACCCCTTGGTCCTGAAGAATCTGCAGTTGTGCCTTGAGGCGGTCTTTGAGAGGCGCAGGAACCCTGCGAGGTGCGTGAACGACAGGGATGGCGTCCGGTCTGAGTCGAATCTTGTACGTGTGTGGCAATGTCCCCATGCCTTCAAAAACCTCCTGGTTGTGAGCGAGGAGGGAATGGAGATTCGCGTGGAACTCAGCATCCGGGAAGTCGGATATCTCATCTGGAGAGAGAGACATAATGCGCTGTACCAGGTGAAGGACCTTACACGCTTGTGCGCCCAGTAACGAGCCCTTTGATGAGCCAACAACTTCGAAGGGGAGTGTGGCCGTGTACCTCTTGTGAGTCACCTGTAGCTGGCAAGATCCTATGGACGGGATAACGTTCCCGTTATAGTCAACCATCTTAAGCCGGGATGGTGTGATGGGTGGTTTGACCTTCATGGCCTGGACTGCAGAGTAAGCAATCAGGTTGGCGGATGCGCCGGTGTCCAGACGGAAGGCGACGCGCGATCGGTTGACCGTCAGGGTGGCACACCACTCATCGGCTGGATTGATGGCATTGACCTTGTTGACATCAATGACGGCAACTCGGAAGGCATCCTGGTCATCTGCATCACTTAACTGGAAGTCTTGATGCGTGGGCTGGACGGTCCTGACTCGTGTGCGAGGTTGTCGAGGATGTGCCGGATCCATGGGTTGAGCCGCACGACAGCGGGCTGCGTAGTGGCCCATCATGGCACATCTGTGGCACTGTCGGTTTTTTGCAGGACATTGCCCTTTTAAGTGTAGACCTCCACAATTGCTGCACGTCATGACGTCACGGCGTTCGTTGCGCCACTGCGCATGCGCAGTGCGATCTTGCGGTGGGCGCGCCTGCGCAGTGCGTCCCTCGTTGTGGCCGTTATTTTTGGCGCGCACCTGCGCGGGAGACCGCGAAAAGCGCGGGAAGCGGCCGCTGTCGTCCGGGCCGTGGGTCGGGAAGTAATCGACGGCCTGGATGCGTTCGACGTTGTGGGCGGCCTGGCTTGCCGATTCGACGGCTGGGGACCCCCTCCGTGCCAACTCGGACGCCTGAAATCGGGCAAAACGGCAGGTAGCATTTTCATGGAGGACACAGGCTTCCACAGCAGACGCTAAGGTGAGGCTTTTCATTTTAAGAAGCTGCTGGCGTAGGCCACTAGAGGCAACGCCAAAAACAATCTGGTCCCTGATCATGGACTCTGTAGTGGTGCCGTAACCGCAGGACTGCGCTAGAATCCGGAGGTGCGTCAAAAAGGGTTGAAAAAGCTCCTCCTTACCTTGCAGGCGTTGCTGAAAGATGTATCTTTCAAAACTTTCGTTTACTTCAACTTGAAAGTGCTGGTCCAGTTTGAGGATGACCGTGTCATATTTGGCCTGGTTTTCGCCTTCTTCGAACACCAGTGAGTTAAAGACATCGGTTGCGTGCGGGCCTGCGTAGAAGAGGAGCATTGCAATCTTCGAATCATCCGAGACATTCTGTTTTTCGGTGGCACGGATGTACAGGTCAAATCGCTGCCTGTAGAGCTTCCAGTTGGTGCCTAGGTTCCCCGTGACTTGCATCGGCTGCGGTTTGCCGGTGTGGTCCATGTCCAGAATGGCAGGTTAGTAGGCAGGTATCGATCCACTCCTGTACCATGTGGTGTTGGGTGTTCTGACACACAGATGAGCCAACACAGTTGCATATGGTACAATGCTTCTTTATTTAAACTTACTATTTACAGTTTGGTCTTTGCACTCTGCACGTGGGGGGCTCCCTGCTTGTGGTGTTTCAACAGCTCTTTCTTGTTCCCTTCTCCCCAGACCTACTGCCCACCAGGTGTCGTGCTCGTGCTTTTTATGTGGTTGGTGTTCTTGTCTGTGATTGGTTGTGGTGTTGTGTACTCTGATTTGCCTGTTAGTGTGTCCATCATGATGTGTGTGTTTGAATATCATGACATTCGGGATTTGCGGGGGGGAGGGCTCCATATGTACAACATTTTTAGTTTGGTGGGAAGGGTGAAAGCTGATCTGGCAAGATGGGATGGTCTCCCTCTGTCACTGGCGAGTGGGGTACAGGCGGTTAAAATGAAAGTGCCTGGTTATTTTTCGATGCCTGCCGATTTTCCTGCCAAAGGCATTTTTTAGAGAGATTGAAGGGATGATTACCTCGTTCATATGGGGAGGGAATGTGGCCAGAATTAAAAGATGCTACGACAGAGGGGAAGGCAGGCAGGAGGTTTGGGTCTTCCGAACCTGATGTATTATTACTGGACGTCAAATGTGGAGAAGGTTCGGAGCTGGATCAGAGGGGTTGACTCCCAATGGGTCAGAATGGAGGAGAGTTTCGGTAGGGGGTCGGGATTGAAGGCGCTAGCGACAGCGCCGTTCCCGACGGCCCTGGGGAGATACTCAGGGAGTCCGGTAGTAATAGCTTCGTTGAGAATTTGGAGGCAGTTTCGACAGCACTTCGGGTTGGGGGCAGGGGCAAGGAAAATGCCTATTGGGGGGAACCATAGATTTGAGCCAGGGAAGTGGGATGGAAATTTTCGGAGATGGGAGGAGAAAGGAATTAGGACACTAAAAGATTTGTTTCTTGGGACTTCCGGGTGCGGCGATGACCAGCTAAGTCGCACGTTTCGGTACCTCCCGTTTTAACGGACTTTTGGGCTCTTATCGGGAGCCCCAACGGCAATTTTCGAAGGCTAAATCCACTGTGAGGCGACATAGAAGGGAGTCCCCCTGGATGTGAATGGACAGAAGAGATAATAGTGGCCAGATTGCGGAGGATCCTCTGGAGCAGCGGCAAAGAAGGGAAGTGAGAAGCAAGATGGCGGCGGAGGGAGGCCAGTTGGTATGGGGCCTGGAACAGCAGGAGTTCCTCTGACGATGTGTGGAGGAGCTCAAGAAGGAGGTGCTGGCGCCGATGCTGCAGGCGATTGAGGGGTTAAAGGAGGCGCAGAAGACCCAAGAGATGGAGCTCCGTGGAGTGAAGGCAAAAGCTGCCGAAAATGAGGACGAGATACAGGGCTTGGTGGTGAAGACGGAGACGCACGAGGCACTGCATAAGAGGTGTATGGAGAGACTGGAAAATAGCTCAAGGAGGAAGAACTTAAGAATCTTGGGTCTTCCCGAAGGGGCAGAGGGAGCGGACGTTGGGGCGTATGTGAGCACGATGCTCCATACCTTAATGGGAGCTGAGGCCCCGACGGGCCCACAGGAAGTGGAGTGAGCGTATCGAGTCCTCGTGAGAAGACCAAAGGCAGGAGAAATACCTCGAGCAATAGTGGTGAGGTTCCACCGCTACAAGGACAGGGAGATGGTCCTGAGATGGGCGAAAAAGACACAGAGCAGCAGGTGGGAGAACGCGGTGATCCGCGTGTATCAGGATTGGAGTGTGGAGGTGGCGAGAAGGAGGGCGAGTTTCAATCGGGCCAAGGCGGTGCTCCACAAGAGGAAAGTGAAGTTCGGAATGTTGCAGCCGGCAAGACTGTGGGTTACACACCAGGGAAAACACCACTACTTCGAGACGGCAGAAGAGGCGTGGACATTTATTGAAGAGGAGAAGTTGGACTAGATTGGAGAAAGAGTGTTTGAAATGAAGTAGTGAGGTGGTGGCAAGGGACTGTGAATCAGATGGGGGAAAATTTTCTTTCCCCTCGAAGGGGGGGACACGAAGAAATGTGGGCGCCGGTGGGGAAGGGGAGGGGGAAGGAGAGAGGGAGCTGCGCCACCAGGGGCGGGGCCAAGAGGGATGCGTGGGCTTTGTTCCCGCACTATGGAAATTGTGGCAGGAAAAGGGGGCGCAGGAAGGAGGGGGCCTCACATGATGGGAGGCTAAGGATAAACGGGGGAAGCCGAGGTCAGCCAGAGTTTGCTGACTTCCGGAAGCAATATGGGGGGAGCAACTAAGCTAGAGAGGGATCTAGCGGGGGGGGGGTTAACTGGGTTGCTGCTGCTAAGGGGAAGGGGGAGCTGTTACGGGACGGGAGGGCGCCGTTGGGGGGATAAGCGGGTACGTGGGAACCGGGTGAGGAGCTGGTCTAAAAAAGGGGATGGCTAGTCGACGAGGAGGGGGGTAAAGAGCCCCCCAACCCGGTTGATCACGTGGAACGTGAGAGGGTTGAATGGGCCGGTTAAGAGGGCAAGGGTACTTGCGCACCTAAAGAAGCTAAAGGCAGACGTGGTCATGCTTCAGGAGACGCACCTAAAACTGGCGGATCAGGTCAGATTAAGAAAAGGATGGGTGGGACAGGTATTCCACTCGGGCTTGGATGCGAAAAATAGAGGGGTGGCAATACTGGTGGGGAAACGGGTATTGTTTGAAGCGAAGACCATAGTTGCAGACAGTGGGGGTAGATACGTGATGGTGAGTGGCAGATTGCAAGGTGAGGCGGTGGTGCTGGTGAATGTATATGCCCCGAAGTGGGATGACGCGAACTTTATGAAGCGTATGTTGGGGCGCATCCCGGACCTGGAGATGGGAAAGTTGGTAATGGGGGGGGGGACTTCAACACGGTACTGGATCCAGGGCTGGGCCGGTCCAGATCTAGGACCGGGAGGAGGCCGGCAGCGGCCAAGGTGCTTAAGGGCTTTATGGAGCAGATGGGAGAAGTGGATCCCTGGAGATTTACTAGGCCAAGGAGTAAAGAGTTTTCCTTCTTCTCCCATGTCCACAAAGTGTACTCCCGGATAGACTTCTTTGTCCTGGGAAGGGCGCTGATCCCGAAGGTGGCAGGAACGGAGTATTCGGCTGTAGCCATTTCAGATCATGCCCCACATTGGGTAGATCTGGAAGTAGGAGAGGAAAAGGAACAGCGCCCACTCTGGAGATTAGATATGGGACTGTTGGCGGACGAGGGGGTATGTGTAAGGGTGAGGGGATGTATTGAAAGGTACCTAGAGATTAATGATGACGGAGAGGTCCAGGTGGGAGTGGTCTGGGAGGCGCTGAAGGCGGTGGTTAGAGGGGAGCTGATCTCCATAAGGGCCCATAAGGGGAAACAAGAGGGTAAAGAAAGGGAGAGATTGTTGAGGGAGATTTTGAGGGTGGATAGGCAATATGCGGAGGCTCCAGATGAAGGGCTATACAGGGAAAGACGGAGATTGCACACGGACTTTGACTTGTTGACCACGGATAAGGCGGAGGCACAATAGAGGAAGGCACAGGGAGTGCAGTATGAATATGGAGAGAAGGCGAGCCGGCTGCTGGCCCAACAACTTAGGAAGAGGGGGGCGGCGAGAGAGATCGGAGGGGTTAGAGACGAGGAGGGAAAGATGGAACGGGGAGTGGAGAGGGTGAACGGGGTGTTTAAGGTATTTTACGAGAGGCTATATAAGGCTCAACCCCCGGAAGGGAAAGAGGGAATGATGCATTTCCTAGACCAGCTGGAGTTCCCAAAGGTTGAGGAACAGGAGATGACAGGACTGGGAGCGCAGATTGAGGTGGAGGAGGTGGTAAAAGGAATTGGGAACATGTAGGCAGGGAAGGCCCCGGGACCGGATGGGTTCCCGGTGGAGTTCTATAGGAAATACGTGGACCTGCTGGCCCCACTTCTGGCGAGAACCTTCAATGAGGCTAGGGAAAGGGGGACACAACCCCAGACGATGTCGGAGGCGACGATATCGCTGATCCTGAAAAGAGACAAAGACCCGCTGCAGTGCGGGTCATCCAGGCCTATTTCCCTCTTGAACGTAGATGCCAAGCTTTTGGCCAAGGTGATGGCGACGAGGATGGGGGACTGTGTCCCGGGGGTGGTGCATGATGATCAAACGGGGTTTGTTAACAAAGAACAAAGAACAAAGAAATGTACAGCACAGGAACAGGCCCTTCGGCCCTCCAAGCCCGTGCCGACCATACTGCCCGACTAAACTACAATCTTCTACACTTCCTGGGTCCGTATCCTTCTATTCCCATCCTATTCATATATTTGTCAAGATGCCCCTTAAATGTCCCTATCGTCCCTGCCTCCACTACCTCCTCCGGTAGTGAGTTCCAGGCACCCACTACCCTCTGCGTAAAAAACTTGCCTCGTACATCTACTCTAAACTTTGCCCCTCTCACCTTAAACCTATGCCCCCTAGTAATTGACCCCTCTACCCTGGGGAAAAGCCTCTGACTATCCAGTCAGAGGCTTAAAATGAGGCAATTGAATGCTAATATACGGAGGCTGCTGGGGGTGATGATGATGCCCCCACCGGAGGGGGAGGCGGAGATAGTGGTGGCGATGGATGCAGAGAAAGAGTGGAGTGGGACTACCTGTGGGAAGTACTGAGGAGATTTGAATTTGGAGAGGGGTTCATTAGATGGGTTCAGCTCCTGTACAGGGCCCCGGTGGCAAGTGTGATTACAAATAGGCAATGATCTGACCACTTCCGACTATATAGGGGTACAAGACAGGGATGTCCCCTGTCCACGTTACTGTTTGCGTAGGCAATTGAGCCACTGGCCATAGCGCTGAGGGGCTCTAGGAAGTGGAGGGGGGTACTTAGAGGAGGAGAAGAGCATTGGGTGTCATTATACGCGGATGATTTGTTGTTGTATGTCGCGGACCCAGTGGAGGAGATGCCTGAGATAATGCAGACACTCAGGGAGTTTGGAGAATTTTCAGGATGTAAATTGAATATGGGGAAGAGTGAACTGTTTGTGATGCACCCCGGGGAACAGGGCAGGGGAATAGACGATTTACCGTTGAGGAGGGTAACAAGGGATTTCCGGTATTTAGGGATCCAGGTGGCCAGGAACTGGGGAACCTTGCATAAGCTTAACTTGGCACGACTGGTAGAGCAGATGGAAGAGGACTTTAGGAGGTGGGACATGGCGCCCCTGTCATTGGCGGGCAGGGTGCAGGCGGTTAAAATGGTGGTCCTTCCGAGGTTTTTTTTTGTGTTCCGGTGCCTCCCTGTACTGATTACAAAGGCCTTTTTCAAGAAAGTGGATAAGAGTATTATGAGCTTTGTGTGGGCTGGAAAGACCCCAAGAGTAAGGAGGGGGTTCCTGCAGCGCAGTAGGGACAGAGGGGGACTGGCACTGCCGAGTCTAAGTGATTATTATTGGGCCGCCAACGTGTCAATGATATGTAAGTGGATGAGGGAAGGGGAAGGAGTGGCGTGGAAAAGACTGGAGATGGCTAGGGGAACTAGCCTAAAAGCACTGGCGACGGCGCCGTTACCGTTCTCCCCGAAAAAATACACCACAAACCCAGTGGTGGTGGCAACTCTGAAAATTTGGGGGCAGTGGAGACGACATAAGGGAGTGACGGGTGCCTCAGTGTGGTCCCCGATAAGGAACAACCATAGGTTCGTCCCGGGAAGGATAGATGGGGGATTTAAATCTTGGCAGCGAGCAGGAATTGAGAAATTGAAGGACTTGTTCTTAGACGGGATGTTCGCGAGTCTGGGAGCACTGACAGAAAAATATGGGTTGCCACCTGGGAATGCATTTCGCTATATGCAAGTGAGGGCATTTGTGAGGCAACAGGTGAGGGAATTTCCGCAGCTCCCGGCGCAAGAGATCCAGGACAGAGTGATTTCGGGGGCATGCGTGGGTGATGGTAGGGTGTCAGATATATATAGGGAAATGAGAGACGAGGGGGAGACGATGGTAGAGGAGCTGAAGGGAAAATGGAAGGAGGAGCTGGGTGAAGAGATTAAGGAGGGGCTGTGGGCAGATGCCCTAAGTAGGGTAAACTCTTTGTCCTTGTGTGCCAGGCTCAGCCTGATACAATTCAAGGTTCTACACAGGGCGCACATGACTGGAGCAAGGCTGAGTAGATTTTTTGGAGTGGAGGATAGGTGCGGGAGGTGCGCGGGAAGCCCAGCGAACCACACCCACATGTTTTGGTCATGTCCGGTATTGCATGGGTTCTGGGTGGGTGTGGCAAAAGTGATTTCAAAGGTGGTGGGGGTCCGGGTCGAACCAGGCTGGGGGTTGGCTATATTTGGGGTTGCAGATGAGCCGGGAGTGCAGGAGGCGAGAGAGGCCGATGTTTTGGCCTTTGCGTTCCTAGTAGCCCGGCGAAGGATTCTACTTATGTGGAAAGAAGCTAAACCCCCGGGCGTGGAGGCCTGGATAAACGACATGGCAGGGTTCATAAAATTAGAGCGGATAAAGTACGCACTAAGAGGTTCGGCTCAAGGGTTCACCAGGCGGTGGCAACCATTCCTCGACTATCTCGCAGAGCGATAAGGGAAAATCGGAAAGGTAGCAGCAGCAACCCAGGGGGGAGAAGGGGGGGGGGGGGGGGGGCTCATTTGGGTCCTCAGGGGTTTTATGTGTGTGTTTATATATTAGTTATTTATATTAGATTTTACGAAGTTACTATTTTAGTTACTATTTCTGTTGTTTCTTATTTTGTTATTGGCAGTTGCGTTAGTTAGCATATTATTTATTTAAAAAACGATCAATGTATATATTATTACAAAGTTGTAAATGGGAAATTTTTGGTTTTGTTTGATCGAAAAACTTTAATAAAATATATTTTTTTAAAAAAAGATTTGTTTCTTGGGGGTTGGTTTGCGGGATTGAATGAGCTGGGAGCGAAGTATGGGCTGCAGCAGGGGTAAATATTTAGATACATGCAGGTTCAAGACTTTGCCAGAACGGAGATACAGAGCTTCCCAGTAGAGCCGGCTTCCACATTGCTGGAGGAGGTGCTGACGACAGGGGGACTGGAAAAGGGGGTAATATCGGTGGTTTACGGGGTTATTTTGGAGGAGGAGAAGGCGGTGCTGGAAGGGATCAAGGCAACGTTGGAGGAAGAGTTGGGAGAGGGTATGGAGGAGGGGTTCTGGTGTGAGGTGCTCCGGAGGGTGAACGCCTCCACCTCGTGTGTGAGGTTGGGCTGATACAGCTGAAGGTTGTATATAGAGAACACCTTACAAAGGCGAGGAGGAGCCGGCTCTTTGAGGGGGTAGAAGATGTGTTTGAGCATTGCTTGGGGGGGGGGGGGGGGGGGGGAGAGCGCAAATCACGTTTATGTTTTGGTCCTGTCCAAAGCTGGAGGATTACTGGAAGGAGGTTTTTAGGGTAATCTCTAAAGTGGTGCACATGAAACTGGACCCGGGCTCTCGGGAGGCCATATTCGGGGTGTTGAACCAGCCGGGGTTGGAAAGGGGCGCGGAAGCAAATGTTGTAGCCTTCGCCTTGTTGATCGCCCGAAGGCGGATCCTGTTAGGGTGGAGAGCAACCTCTCCACCCTGTGCCCTGGCGTGGCGGGGTGACCTGCTGGAATTCTTGACGCTTGAAAAGTTCAAATTTGAACTGAGAGGAAGGATGGAGGGGTTCTACAATTCATGAGCGTTATTTATTATGCACTTTTGAGAATTGGATTACATCGAACATTAGGGGAGGCGGGCTGGGAGGGTTGGGGGGAGAGGGACTATATGTGTTAATGATGACTATCAGTGATTCCTGAATCCTTTTTGTCATTTGTTTATATTAACATGCGGACTAATTTTGTGCTTTGGCAGGAGGATGGGATCGTTGTTATTGATATGGGGATTGACATTGCATTCGTTACTGATTATTGTTTATGGTTGGGTGTAAATTTGGGAGAAAATGTGAAAAAGGAGGAGAATAAAAATATTTTTAAGAAAAAGACCTTGCTGAGGAATTGGAGGGGACCTGTGGCACAGCAACAATTGTGAAAATGGCAAAGGGGGAAGGGTCGTTGCCAGTGGAAAAGCCCCAGATGGAACAGTCGATGGCCTTCATCAAAGTCGAATTTTGCATGCAAAGGAAGGAGATGCACGGTCACTGGTCAAAGGTCATTGAGGAAGCAGTAGCACTTCTGCAAGGATCGATGGACCATGTAGAGAAGTGCCGTCAGGCACAAGGCGCGAAGATAGGAGAGATGGAGTCGGCAGTGTCCGACCAGAATGATTGGATCGTGTCCTTGGAGGCGGAGGTAGGGGTCCCGGGGGACCCATGCAAGTCGCTGAGGGTGAAAGCGGAGGCGCAGTTAACAGGTCCAGGTGGCAGAACGTGCAGATTGTGGGACTGTCAGTGGGTGTGGAAGGAATGAGCGCCACAAAATATGTGTCAAAGATGTTGGCTGGGCTGGTGGATGAGGTAGTTCTGGACAAGGCCCCTGAGGTGGACAGGCTCACAGATCATTAAGGCAGAGGCCGAGAGTGGGGGAGCCACCACGGGCAGTGACTGTGCAGTTGCACAAAGTTGTTGAGAAGGAAAAGATTTGATGATGGGCCAGGGAGCAACGAGAATATGAATGGGAGGGAAATCGCATCCGAATATATCAAGATATTGGTGCGGAGCTGGCAAAGAGGCATGCAGGATTCAACGGGGCCAAGGGGAATTGTACCAAAGGAAGATTTGGTTTGTGATGTTGTACCTGGAGAAACTGTGGGTCACATTTGAAGGCCGGGAGTACTATCTTGAAATGCCAAAAGAGGAACAATAAGGGATTATAAGGGACCATAAACTGGGGGAGCACTGAAAGTTGGTGTGAGATGGAGACTGATCGTGGTCACGGATGGAGAGGGGGTCATCTTGGATTGTAATTATATGCAGTAATAGTGTATATGAAAGTGTATATCGTCTCCGACCACTAGGTGTCCTGCCAGAGGAACAGGACACTGGAACCGGAAAAAAGCAGTGTTGATCAGAGTTACAGGAGCTGTTAGTAGCATGGTTAGAAAATCCACAGCGTAATTAGCAATAGTTTAGTTTACCCACAGTTTATTCAACATTAAATAACTAGTCTTGAACGAGAAGTACTGTTGTACACTCATTCATTTATTATCACAATACACAACCATAACATGGTACCAGGGGTGATTTGAATGGCACCGTTGTCAAACAAAGAAGAAACATTGCTACAAGAAAATGTGGTTCTTCAAATGGAAAGTCTGAAAGCTCCAAAACAGCTTCAAATTACTGATAATGTGGCGAGCATTTAAGCAGCACTTCATGCTGTATATCTCAGATATTGGGTTGCAGGCACAGCCGGACAAGAGAGAAATTGAGTTATTGCTCACGGTAGCAGGCTCGCAGGCGATTGAAATATATAATACATTTGTGTATGAGTTAGAGGAAGACAGTAAGAAATGTGATGCAGTTAACAAAAAATTTGACGAGCATTGTACACCTAAGAAAAATGAAACATGAGACATCTGGTGCAGCATGTAATGGGGCAGTCGCACATGTGGCAGCTCCTGCCGGAGATCATAGTTTAGGCTCTTTTCACCCTGTCGGCAATGGGAATTGGGCCCAAAATGTTTTAAAACCCGACGGGGTAGGAGTCCCACAACAGGGGATATGCGAACGGTACCGAGCAGGCAACCAAAGAAGAGAGAAACAGTCTGAAAGGTGAAGTTGGAACAAATTGCGGCAGGCCACCGAATGTGAAACAGGGTCACTTGGACTTCAGGTGCGGCGGCAGGGAGTAGTGGCCGCATCTCGGGTGGCTCCTGCGCAGGCTCCGGAACTTCGAGCTTATCTGCCCGATCAGAGGGAAACTTTTTAAATAAAGAATAACCAGATGTCGTCAGTAGTAAAGCCGGCCGTGGAGTCTGGGGCCCAAGGATTGTGGCGAGGGAGCAGAGGTGCCGACATGTTCAAGGCAAGTTCAAGCGGGGCCCCTGCCGGGCCAGTGCGGAGCTCAGATCCAGGCAGGCAGCTCGACCAGGAAAACCCAATTCACCAACCTCCCACTGAGAGAAAGAGAAGAAAAGTCAAGTAAACTAAAGGGGGGGGAAAGGAGAGTAGAGCGAGGAACATAACTGTTCCTTAGTGTGCGTAAAAGAAAAGCTGCCTTCCGTGTACCAGCGACGGTGATGTGCTGAGCAGCCGCATATCAGGTGGCTTCCCTCCAAGCCGGGACAAAACAAAAGGCACTTTTAGTTGAATTTTGCCCAAATTGCAAAGGGATAACAAATCCCTCAACAGCAAAAGGAGGGCAACCAAGAAAAGATGCCAGCAAATGGAGCTCGAGGGGCCGAAGAGACGGCAGAAGTGGCAGAAAGAGCCACGGCCAGCAGGCAGACAAGACAGCAGACACGCAAGGTGAAGGATCCCCAGCCACCCAGCAGAGAGGGCGGCCAGCGACCTGAACATCAGCCTCCCCCCACCACCTGGAGATGGATGGAAGAGCTTCCTGATGAAGGAGCTGCCCGCCATGAAGGAGGCGATCAGGATAGAGATCCAGGTGGTGACCAAGACGGCTGTGGCAGAGGCGACGGCCACCGTGCAGAAGGCAATCGATGGGCTGGGGAAGAAAGTGGCCATTCAGGAGAGAATGATCCTCGACCTGGAGAAGGCCTCGACGGACCAGAGCGACAGAATCGTCGCCCTGGAGGCAGAGGTAAAAAGGTTGCTGCAGCCCAGGCGAACTTAAGGAGAAAGTCGAGGACCAGGAGAACAGGCCCTGACGACAAAATATCGTGGGCCTGCCGGAGGTATCGGGGGCAAAGACCCAACGGACTACGTCGCCTAAATGCTGGGCAACTTAGTCAGGAGAGACAGTTTCCCCAAACCTCCTGAGCTTGACAGAGCACACAGGTCGCTCAGATCGAAACCGAAGGCCGGGGGGCAGCCGAGGGCGATTATTGCAAAGCTCCACTGATACCAGGACCATGAGAGGATTCTGCGGTGGGCATGGCAGACAAAAGTGAGCACCTGGGAAGGACACAAGATCAGAATCTACCAGGACTTTGGGGTGTGGTGAATGTATTATACCAATAATCCACCATTGTGTCAGTACCATGCTTTGCCTTTGTATTTGCATCTATGCTATGCTGTTGCCCTTGTGGGCTCCACCTATGGGCCATTATATGGCATCATCCATAGGGGAACATGTTGGGACACATATGGGCTCCGCCCATGGCTCCTCCCCTTGAGGGGGGGGTATAAAGAGCAGTCAACCTGTAGACGGCGCACAGTATTGTAAGACTCACAGGCAGGCACTGTTCTAAGTTGATTAAAGCCACCGTTTACTTTCACTCTTGTTTCGAGTGAATTGATGGTCGCATCAATTTAATCAACTTAAACGCAACTATGGAATCGGCCCTCAAACCTGACCGACTGGAACTCGATCCGCAGGCCGCGGAGGCGAAAGAAATTTGTTCGCACTGGCTTCGATGCTTCAAGGCTTATCTCGCAGCCGCCTCCACGCCTTCCATCACTGACGAAAAGAAGCTGAGCCTCCTCCACGCATGGGTGAGCCATCGAATCTCTGTTCAACTCGACGAGGCCTCCTCCTATGCAGATGCCCTCGCGATGCTCGAACGCCTCTATGTACGGCCCGTAAACGAGGTCTACGCGCGACACATTCTCACCACTCGCCGCCAGCATCCCGGGGAGTCACTAGATGACTACCTACGTGACTTCAAAGCCCTCGCACGCAACTGTAATTACCAGGCCGTTAGGGCCACTCAGCATATGGAACTCACCATTCGAGACGTCTACGTGGCGGGAGTCCGGTCTAATTACATGAGACAGCACCTACTCGAAAAGGGGGCCCTGGACCTGAATGAGATGGTAAAGTTAGCCTCCTCTCTGGAAGTAGCGTTCCAGAGCCTTACCGCGTTCCCGGCTGACCACGCGACCCCCTCGTGGACCCCCGACCAAAGACTACCCAGGCCTGTGCCACGTGGCCGCTCGCCCACCATGGGGGGCTACACTGCTATTTCGGCGGCCAGTCCCAACTCCCCCGGCAGCACTGCCCGGCCCGCAACGTGAACTGCAGCAATTGCGGGAGAAAAGGACATTTCGCCAAAGTCTGCCTGGCCAGGTCTAAGAACTCTAACTCACAGGCCCGATCCTCAGACTCACAGGCCCGCAGACCCCGCAGCATGGCAGCGCGTCTGCCGACTCCGCCCCCCTCATCAGCCTCATGCTATCCGTGGGAGCAGCCATCTTCCAGTCCTCACAGCCCGTGCGACTCACGGGGGCCGCCATCTTGGCCACCCTCCCCCACGCGGCCTCCCCCACGCGGCTGGCCACGTGCGATCCATGGGGGCCGCCATCTTGGACGCCATCTTCCTCGCCGCCTGCCACGCTCGACCAATGGGGGCCGCCATCTGCTACGCCGCTCGACGCGTACGATCAATATGGGCAGCCATCGTGGAGCCGCCCCAGCACCTCCGGCCACGCCGGCTCCCGCAACTCAGTGCGGTCACTCTGGACCAGTCGCAACCCAAGCACCTCCGGAGCTCCATGATGACCGTCTGGGTTAACGGGCACGAGACGCCTTGCCTCTTCGACTCCGGGAGCACAGAGAGCTTCATTCACCCGGACATGGTAAGACGCTGCTCGCTCCCAATTTTCCTGGCGCACCAAACCATCTCCCTCGCCTCTGGGTCGCACTCGGTGCAAATCCAAGGGTGCACTACTGCAACCCTAGAAATACAGGGCATCGTGTACGCAAACTTTAAATTATATGTGCTCCCAGACCTCTGCGGCCCTCTCCTATTGGGTCTCGATTTCCAATGCAACCTCAGGAGCCTAACCCTGAAGTTCGGGGGGCCCCTACCCCCACTCACCATATGCAGCCTCGCGACCCTAAAAGTCGACCCTCCCTCACTCTTCGCAAACCTCACCGCCGACTGCAAACCAGTCGCCACCAGAAGCAGGCGATATACAGGACAGGACTTTTATTAGGTCCGAGGTCCAGTGTCTCTTGTGGGAGGGAGTCATCGAGGCCAGCAATAGCCCCTGGAGAGCTCAGGTGGTGGTCGTCAAGACCGGGAAAAAGTTCCGGATGGTTGCTGATTACAGCCAAACCATAAACCGGTACACGCAACTCGATGCGTACCCCCTTCCCTGGATTGCCGACATGGTAAACCAGATCGCACACTACCGGGTGTTCTCCATGGTGGATCTGAAGTCTGCATACCACCAGCTCCCAATCCGCCCGGAGGACCGCCACTACACGGCTGCGGACCACATTTCCGTACTTGGACAATGTCACCACCTGCGGCCATGATCAGCAGGACCACGACGCCAACCTCCACCGATTTCTCCAAACTGCCCAAACCCTCAATCTCACCTACAACAAGACGAAATGCGTTTTCCACACGACCAGATTAGCCATCCTCGGCTACGTCATGGAAAACAGGGCCTGAGGGCCTGACCCTGACCGTATGCGCCCCCTCCTGCAACTCCCTATCCCTCACTGCCCCAAGGCCCTGAACAGGTGCCTCGGGTTCTTTTCCTATTATGCCCAGTGGGTCCCCAACTATGCGGACAAAGCCCGCCCACTAATCAAGGCCATCATCTTTCCACTGGCAACTGAGGCCCACCAGGGCTTCAGCTGCATCAAGGCGGACATCGCCAAAGCCGCGATGCGTGCGGTGGACGAGTCCGTCCCCTTCCAGGTGGAGAGCGACGCATCAGAGGTCGCTCTCGCCGCAACCTCAATCCAGCAGGCAGACCGGTGGCGTTTTTTTCGCGCACCCTCACCACCTCTGAAATTCGACACTCCTCGGTCGAAAAAGAAGCCCAAGCCATCGTGGAAGCCGTACGGCACTGGAGGCACTACCTCGCTGGTAGGAGGTTTACCCTCATCACCGACCAACGATCGGTCACCTGGTTCTTCCATTTTGTCAAGGCCCGCAACCTGCCCTACTCCATTGAGGAGGTCAGGACCGTAACCAGAGACTGCCAAGTCTGCGCAGAGTGCAAGCCGCACTTCGACCGGCCAGATACAGCGTACCTGGTGAAGACCTCCCGCCCCTTTGAGTGCCTCAGCATGGACTTCAAAGGGCCCCTCCCCTCCACCGACCGCAACGTGTACTTCCTCAATGTAACTGACGAGTACTCCCAGTTCCCTTTCGCCATCCCATGCCCCGACATGACTTCTGCCACGGTAATCAAATCCCTGCACAGCATCTTCACTCTGCTCGGTTTCCCCACCTACATCCACAGTGATCGGGGACCCTCTTTCATGAGCGATGAGCTGCGTCAGTTCCTGCTCAGCAAGGGCACCGCCTCGAGCAGGACGACCAGCTACAACCCTCGGGGAAACGGGCAGGTGGAGAGGGAGAACGGGACGGTCTGGAAGGCCGTCCTGCTGGCCCTTTGGTCTAGAAATCTCCCGGTCTCCCGCTGGCAGGAGGTCCTCCCCGACGTGCTCCACTCCATCCGGTCGCTTCCGTGCACCGCCACTAATGAGACCCCTCATAAGAATGTGTTTGCCTTCCCCAGGAAGTCCACCTCCGGGGTCTCGCTCCCAACATGGTTGATAGTTCCTGGACCCGTCCTCCTCCGGAAGCATGTGTGGAGCCATAAATCGGATCCCTTGGTTGAGAAAGTCCACCTCCTCCATGCAAACCCACAGTACGCCTACGTGGCACACCCCGACTGGAGACAGGACACAGTCTCCCTCCGGGACCTGGCACCTGTTGGGTCCCCACCCACAACCCACAACCTGATACTGCTCCTCCCCCCCCAGTTGCCTCATTCACTCCCGCGCCGCCCGCTCTCCCACCAGCGAACCTCACCGCAGCCCCCACCCCAGCAGGATCCATCCCCTCACTGGATCCACTAAGGGGTGACGAACATAAGGATATAAGAACATAAGAACTAGGGGCAGGAGTAGGCCATCTGACCCCTCGAGCCTGCTCCGTCATTCAATGAGATCATGGCTGATCTTTAGTGGACTCAGCTCCACTTTCCGGCCCGAACACCATAACCCTTAATCCCTTTATTCTTCAAAAAACTATCTATCTTTATCTTAAAAACATTTAATGAAGGAGCCTCAACTGTTTCACTGGGCAAGGAATTCCATAGATTCACAACCCTTTGGGTGAAGCGGTTCCTGCTAAACTCAGTTCTAGATCCACTTCCCCTTATTTTAAGGCTATGCCCCGTAGTTCTGCTTTCACCCGCCAGTGGAAACAACCTGCCCGCATCTATCCTATCGATTCCCTTCATAATTTTATATGTTTCTATAAGATCCCCCCTCATCCTTCTAATTTCCAACGAGTACAGTCCCAGTCTACTCAACCTCTCCTTGTAATCCAATCCCTTCAGCTCTGGGATTAACCTAGTGAATCTCCTCTGCACACCCTCCAGTGCCAGTACGTCCTTTCTCAAGTAAGGTGACCAAAACTGAACACAATACTCCAGGTGTGGCCTCACTAACACCTTATACAATTGCAGCATAACCTCCCTAGTCTTAAACTCCATCCCTCTAGCAATGAAGGACAAAACTCCATTTGCCTTCTTAATCATCTGTTGCACCTGTAAACCAACTTTTTGTGACTCATGCACTAGCACACCCAGGTCTCTCTGCACAGCAGCATGTTTTAATATTTTATCATTTAAATAATAATCCCTTTTGCTGTTATTCCTACCAAAATGGATAACCTCACATTTGTCAACATTGTATTCCATCTGCCAGACCTTAGCCCATTCACTTAACCTATCCAAATCCCTCTGCAGACTTCCAGTATCCTCTGCACTTTTTGCGAAGACAACACGCTCCCGGAGTCGCACGTGACCACATCGGCGCCCACAGCACCACTGAGGCGATCACAGCGGAGGGTCAAAGCCCCCGACAGACTCAATCTGTAATGTTTTTCGTCACCCCCGCCGGACTCTTTCTTTAAACAGGGGGTGAATGTGGTAATTACGGTACTGCCCTGTAGTACAGATACTACAGTAAATCCCTGCCTGCTGGCTCCTCCTTGCAGGCGGCGTATAAAAGTGTCTGCTCTCCTGCGCTGCTTCCATTCTGGTTCCAGCTGCAGGAGGCACAACATCTTGGGAAATAAAGCCTCGATTGTTTCACCATTCTGGTCTCGTGGTAATTGAAGGTACATCACAAGCGTAAAAACTTTTGGGGGGGGAAGGAGGGGGGGGGGGGAACATTTGGGTCTTTTCTTTTATGAAAGAAAAAAGATTTTAAAAAGTTTTCAAGGGGAAAAAAGAGAAAACGCAAAATGTAAGGACTGTGGGTCTACCGGAGGGGAGTGAGGGTAGAAACCCCACGGCATACGTGACCGAGATGCTGGGCAATTTAGTGGGGAGGGAAACTTTCCCCAACCCACCAGAAATTGACAGAGCGCACCGGTTGCCGCACCCGAAGCCCAAGGCCGGGGATCAACCGAGGGCAGTTATAGCTAAACTGCACCTGTACCAATCCTGCGCTGCGCCAGGCAAAACAGAACCTGCAAATGGGGCACATCATTAGAGTTGACAAGGACATTGGGGCAGACCTAGCCAGGAGACGAGTCGAATTTAATAGAGCGAAAGCAGCTCTTCACAAGAACGACGTACGTTTTGGTATGCTGTACCCAGTGAAACTCTGAGTCACATACCAGAACAAAGAGCACTTCTTCACAGCCCCCCCCGAAGCAAACAGGTTTGTCGAGGAACGCGGGCTAAAAACCGACAGCAAGGGTAGAAATAAGGGGCCCCTGGGAAGGGGCAACAACACGCCGACGGGGGAGGGGGGTGAGGCAACCCCCACACGGAGAGCACACCCTGAGCAAAAAGCAAACCACTACCCGAGGGACCGCTTCAGGTGGGAGACGAGGCCCCAGCATGAGGGAACGGAGAAGGGAGAGCGAGTAAGAAGGGTGCAGGGTAAGATGGGGGAAGAGCGGGCAGAAAATCGTAGAGATCGGGCGAGGGGGAAGCGAGACAGTAACTCCCGGGAGCGGGGTCACCGCACTAACAGGAAAGCTAGCACCGGGGACATGCAACAAAGCAGGGCCACAGCCCGCCCCCAACAGGGGGGACGGCGCCAGGGAGGAGGGGGGGGGAGGTGGGGGGGGGGGGGGACCACTCAACAAAGACGGGAGAGCAAACGGGGATAGGAATGGGGGAGAGAGGGACAAAAGAGGGGTAAACGGGAGAGGGGGGATAAGGAGGGGCAAGATCAAAAATTACAAAATCTTGGGGTGGAGAATCGAGGTCTCCACCTATAACTACGAGATTAAGTATCGCCCTGGCAAACTCAACGAGCCCCCAGACGCCCTATCCCGAGGTACATGTGCCAGCGCACAGATAGACCGACTCCGGATCCTGCACGACAGCCTTTGTCACCCAGGGGTCACTCGGTTGTACCACTTCATTGAGGCACGAAATTTGCCCTACTCCGTCGAGGAAGTAAGGATGATCACCAGGGACTGCCAGGTCTGTGCGGCGTGCAAACCGCACTTCTACCAGCCAGACCGCGCGCACCTGGTGAAGGCCTGCCGCCCCTTTGAACGCCTCAGCGTGGATTTCAAAGGCCCCCTCCCCTCCTCCAACCGACACACGTATTTCCTCATTGTGATCGATGAATACTCCCGTTTTCCCTTCGCCATCCCATGCCCCGACATGACGTCTGCCACCATCATTAAAGCCCTTAATTCTACCTTCACTCTGTTCGGCTTCCCCGCCTACATCCACAGTGACAGGAGATCCTCATTCATGAGTGATGAGCAACGCCAGTTCCTGCTCAGCAGGGGTATCGCCTCCAGCAGAACGACGAGCTACAACCCCCGGGGAAACGGACAGGTAGAAAGGGAGAATGGGACGGTATGGAGGACCGTCCAGCAGGCCCTACGGTCCAGAAATCTCCCGGCCTCCCGCTGGCAAGAGGTCCTCCCTGATTCACTACATTCCATTCGCTCATTACTTGCACTGCTACTAACAGTACACCGCATTTGCCTTTTTGGCCTTCCCCAGGAAGTCCACATCCGGGGTATCACTCCCACCTTGGCTCACAGCTCCGGGAGCCGTGCTTCTCCGTAAACATGTGCGGCTCCACAAGGCGGATCCGTTGGTGGAAAGGGTGCACCTGCTCCATGCAAACCCCCAGTACGCCTAGGTGGCGTTGCCCAAGGGTCGCCAGGATACCGTCTCCCTCAGGGACCTGGCACCAGCAGGTTCCACCCCCACACCACCCCCGGTGCTACCCTCCCCTCCCGTGCCGCCCCCATCACCCCCTCTAGGACTGTCCGTCCTCCCCCTGCCCACCCCCGTTGATGAAGAGGATTTTGGCACACTCCCGGAGTCAACTTCGACCACGACAGCACCAACATCGCCGGCTCCACTTCGTTGATCCCAGAGGACGATCAAGGCGCCGGACCAGCTGAACCTCTGACCGGCCCACCGGATGACCAGAGACATTTTTTTCCACTGTTCTGTAAATATTAAAGATTGCGAATTGTATTGCGAATTGTATATAGTTATCCACCACCCCTGCCGGACTCAATTTTAACAGGGGGTGAATGTGGTAAACCACTGTGTTCCTATATTAAGGGTTGTACAGTAGGACCTGCACGACAGGTTCACCTGGACCCCTGCATGCTGGCTCCGCCCAGGAGCCGCGTTATAAATATGCGTGGCCTTCAGCTCGCAGCCATTTTATCAGCTGCTGTAGGAGGCCACACTTCAGATACTAATAAAGCTTCAGTTTGAATTCCACTTCGTCTCCAGCCAAATTGATCGTGCCTCACAGCAATAAGGCTACAAAGTGTTACAACCAAGGGCTTGGAACAAGGAATCACTGCAAGCAACCACCCAGTACGGTCTCTGGGTGAAGGGAGACCCCAGAGTGCAGGGGCAGACCCACGTGGCGGACGCAACTTTGGCAGCTATGTTGGGTGCCCCCTGGACAAAGGGAAACCCCGGAGCGCAGGGACCCGACCACATGGGGAGAGGAGTGATAGTGGCCATCTTGGAGGGCCCCCTAACAAAGGGTGCAGGGGCACGTACAAAGGGTATGTATGATTAATCCCACAGGAACGGTGACAGAAGCCCCCCACCAGGATAGTCACCTGGAATATAAGGGGACTTAACGGCCCAGTGAAAAGATCCAGAGTCCTCACCCATCTAAGAAACATGAAAGCCGACATAGTCTTCCTCCAAGAGACAACCTGAGAGAACAGGACCGACTGCAGGTTAGAAAGGACTGGGTGGGACAAACCTACCATTCCTGCTACGGGATGAGAGCCAGGGGGTGGCAATACTGATCAGCAAGAGGACGACATTTAGGGCGACAAAGACGGTTATGGACCCAGGGGGACGGTATGTCATGGTCAGCGGGGCCCTGGATGGCGCACCGATAGTACTAGTTACGTGTACGCACCCAACTGGGACGACACAAACTTCATCAAAAAGAGCATAACAGAATCCCCGACATAGTGATGCACCGACTAATCATGGGGGGGGGGGGGGTCTTCAACTGTGTACATGACCCAATGACTGACAGATCAAACCCCAAAACAGGGAAATCCTCAAACATGGCAAAGGAACTCGGTCGCTTTATGGAACAGATGGGGGCGGTGAACCCGTGGCGGTTCACCCACCCAGGGGAGAAGGAGTTCTCCTTCTTCTCCCCAGTACACAATGTATACACCTGATGCTCGATCAATAACTCCAGAAGCGAGGTTGGATGACAATTGAAGGCTTTATTGGACTAGATGTTTCCCCCAGCAGCGCAGGTACAGAATGCAGCTGCTAGGGAGACACAGACTCTTATACTCCGTCTTACTGGGCGGAACCAGCAGACAGGCTTCATCAATGATCTTCCTGTCTCAGGTACCTCCCACACCAATGGTCTTACAGCCTCAACCTAGGTACCGTAATACCCCTAATACAGACTACCACATTCACCCCCTGTTAAAGAGTCCGGTGGGGGTGGTGGTCTCGCGTCATACAGTAGTAGAGGTTATGGTGATATCCGTCGGTGGTACATGTCGCAACTATTTACAGTATTCATTTTACATGTACATATCAGAATGAAGCAATTAGTCGATCGGGGGCCCTCGTCGTCCTCTGTGATCGTCGCAGTTTCGGCGGTGATGCAGACGCCGGCTCGGGCATCCGTGACTCCGGGAGCGTGACTTTGGCTTCTTCGGTAGCTTCATCACCCCTGGGTGGGACCAGTGGAAGAACCGATTCACCTGGAAAGGGGGCAGCCGTGGGGTGCGCCGGTGGGAGGGAGGGTGGGGTTGGTGGGGGGGGGAGGGATACAGCGGGCGCCAGGTCCTGTACGGAGACCGTATCCTGCCAGCCGTCGGGGTACGCCACTTAGGCGTACTGAGGGTTAGCGTGAAGGAGGTGGACCCTCTCTACCAATGGGTCCGACTTGTGCGCCCGCACGTGTTTGCGGAGCAGAATGGGTCCAGGAGCTGCCAGCCATGTTGGGAGCGAAGTCCCGGAGGAGGACTTCCTAGGGACGACAAGGAGACGTTCATGAGGTGTTTCGTTTGTTGTGGTACACAGCAGTGATCGGATGGAGTGGAGTGCATCGGGAAGGACCTCCTGCCAGCGGGAGACTGGGAGATTCCTGGACCGTAGGGCCAGTAGGAGGGTCTTCCAGACTGTTCCGTTCTCCCGCTCTACCTATCCGTTTCCCCGGGGGTTATAACTGGTCGTTCTGCTCGAGGCGATGCCCTTGCTGAGCAGGAATTGACGCAGTTCGTCGCTCATGAAGGTGGACCCCCTATTGCTGTGTATGTAGGCGGGGAAACCGAACAGGGTAAAGATACTGTGGAGGGCTTTTATGACGGTGGCAGCGGTCATGTCGGGGCAGGGGATGGCGAATGGGAACCGGGAGTATTCGTCAATCACGTTCAGGAAGTACGTGTTGCGGTCGGTAGAGGGGAGGAGCCCTTTGAAATCCATACTGAGGCGTTCAAAGGGACGGGAAAGCCTTTATCAGGTGCGCTTTCTCTGGCCTGTAGAAGTGCGGCTTGCACTCCGCGCAGGTTTGGCAGTTCCTGGTGGCTATCCTGACCTCCTCGAGGCAGTAGGGCAGGTTGCGGGTCTTGATAAAATGGAAGAATCGAGTGACCCCCGGGTGGTAGAGGTCCTCATGGAGGGCCCGGAGTCGGTCCACTTGTGCGTTGGCACATGTGCCGCGGATAGGGCATCAGGAGGCTCGTTTAGCTTCCCGGGACGATACAAGATCTCGTAGTTGTCGGTGGAGAGCTCGATCCTCCACCGTAAGATCTTATCGTTCTTTATCTTGCCCCTCTTTGCATTATCTTTTTTTTTAAAAAATATATTCTATTGAAATTTTTTTCCCTGAGCAACATTTTTCCCGCTTACAAAACAAGCGAAACGATAACAGTAACAAAACAGAAATTTTTTAACTTTTTAACAATAATAATAATAATAATAATAATATACAAGTAACAAAACCTCGTACTCTATTGACCTATACTCAACTGCCTCCCCCCCTCACCCCCCCCTCCCCCCTGGGTTGCTGCTGCTGGTCATCCGTCTTCCCTCTAACGTTCCCCTAGGTAGTCGAGAAATGGCTGCCACCGCCTGGTGAACCCTTGAGCCGATCCTCTCAGGGCAAACTTTATCTGCTCCAGTTTAATAAACCCCGCCATATCGTTTACCCAGGCCTCCAGTCCGGGGGGTTTTGCCTCCTTCCACATGAGTAGGATCCTGCGCCGGGCTACGAGGGACGCAAAGGCCACGACATCGGCCTCTTTCGCCTCCTGCACTCCCGGCTCTTCCGCAACTCCAAATAGAGCTAACCCCCAGCCTGGTTTGACCCGGGCCTTCACCACCTGCGAAATCACTCCCGTCACTCCCTTCCAATACCCTTCCAGTGCCGGGCACGCCCAAAACATATGTGCGTGGTTTGCCGGGCTCCCGCCACACCTCCCACATTTGTCCTCCACTCCAAAGAACCTGCTCAATCTTGCCCCCGTTATGTGTGCTCTATGTAGCACCTTAAATTGAATCAGGCTAAGCCTGGCGCATGAGGAAGAGGAATTTACCCTGCTTAGGGCATCAGCCCACATACCCTCCTCTATCTCCTCCCCTAATTCTTCCCACTTTCTTTTTAGTTCGCCCACCGACTCCTCCCCCTCTTCCCTCATCTCACTATAAATCTCTGACACCTTGCCCTCTCCGACCCACACCCCTGAAAGCACCCTGTCCTGTATCCCCTGTGTCGGGAGCCGCGGCCGCTTTGCATTATCAAACATGAAAGCTACCGACAGTTGGTCAGTGAGGAGCGTGAATCTCCTGCCGGCCAGGTAATGCCTCCAGTGCTGCACAACTTCTACTATGGCCTGAGCCTCCTTTTCAACGGAGGAATGACGGATTTCTGAAGCATGGAGGGTGCGTTAGAAGAAGGCCACGGGCCTGCCCGCTTGGTTGAGGGTGGCCGCCAGAGCTACGTCGGACGCGTCGCTCTCGACTTGGAAGGGAAGGGATTCATCGATTGCGTGCATCATGGCCTTTGCGATGTCCGCCTTAATGCGGCTGAAAGCCTGGCGGGCCTCTGCCGACAGGGGGAAAACTGAGGATTGGATTAGTGGGCGGGCCTTGTCCGCATAATTGGGGACCTACTGGGCATAATATGAAAAAAATCCCAGGCAGCGTTTCCGGGCCTTGGAGCAGTGGGGGAGGGGAATCTCCATGAGGGGGCGCATGAGTTCGGGATCTGGGCCTATGACTCCATCACGCACTACGTAGCCGAGGATGGCTAGACTGTTGGTGCTGAACTTGCATTTGTCCTTGCTGTAGGTCAAGTTAAGGGTTTTTGCGGTACGGAAGAATTTGCGGAGGTTGGTGTTGTGGTCCTGCTGGTCGTGGCCGCAGATGGTGACATTGTCGAGGTACGGAAACGTGGCCCGCAAACCATTCGGTCCATACCGGTCAACCATTCGGTCCATCTCCCGTCGGAAGACCGAGACTCCATTTGTGACACCGAAGGGTACCTTTAGGAAGTGGTAGAGCCGCCCATCTGCTCTGAATGCAGTGTACTTGCGGTCGTCCGGGCAGATGGGGAGCTGGTGGTAGGCGGATTTGAGGTCCATCGTGGAAAAGACCTTGCATTGTGCAATCGGATTGACCAAATCAGATATGCGGGAGAGAGGGTACGCGTCGAGCTGCGTATACCTGTTGATGGTCTGACTATAATCGCTGACCATCCTGTGCTTTTCCCCGGTCTTTACAACCACTACTTGAGCACTCCAGGGGCTGTTGCTAGCCTCGATAATACCTTCCTTCAGTAACCGCTGGACTTCCGACCTAATGAAGGTCCGGTCCTGGGCACTGTACCGTCTGCTCCTGGTGGCGATGGGTTTGCAATCCGGGGTGAGGTTCGCAAAAAGGGAAGGTGGGTCGACCTTGAGGGTCGCGAGGCTGCAGACAGTGAGGAGGGGTATAGGGCCACCGAATTTAAAAGTTAAGCTCTGGAGGTTGCATTGGAAGTCCAACCCCAGGAGCTGGCAGCACAGAGGTGAAGGTGGATGTAAAGTCGGAAATTTTTTAATTCTCTTCCCTGGACCGTGAGGTTCGCTACGCAGAACCCTTTGATCTCTACAGAGTGAGACCAGGAGGCCAGGCAGATTTTTTGGTTAACTGGGTGTATGGGAAGAGAACAGCGCCTTACCGTGTTGGGGTGTATGAAGCTCTCTGTGCTCCTGGAGTCAATCAGGCAGGATGTTTTGCGCCCGTTGATCAGTACGGTCGTCGTCGCGGTCGAGAGTGTTCGGGGCTGAGACTGGTCCAGGGTCACCGAGGCGAGTCGTGGTACAGATTGGAGATTTTACTCGGGCGGGGTGTGGTCATCCGAATCGGGGTCCTGAGACTCCAGTCAAGATGGCGGTGCCCATGGGTTGCACATGGTTGGGGGTGGGCAAGATGGCGGCGCCCACGCATCGCATGTGGTCCCTAGGGAACAGGATGGCGACGCCCGGGGCCCACACATGGCTGGGGAAAAAGAAGATGGTGGCGCCCGCGGCCCGCACATTGGCCCGTGGAGAGAGTTGTGGTGGCGGCTCTAGTTCGCCCCCGGAGACAGCGGCGACCGCCCGGGCCTGACATACTGCCACGAAATGGCCCTTTTTGCCACAACCTTTGCAGGTGGAGGAGTGGGCCGGGCAGCGCTGCCGGGTGTGCTTGGCTTGCCCGCAAAAATAACAGCGGGGCTCCCCGGGGTTGCCTGGTAGCCGCGCGGGACAAGCTTGTGGGGTGATGGGGGATGCATCGGGGCCGGCCGCGGGTGTGTTCCATGCTGCCCAAGTGGCTGCCGCGCGGTCGGGGACGTCCGCTCAGGCATTTCGGGAGGCCACATCCAGGGAGCTAGCAAGGGCCCGTGCCTCCTTGAGGCCTAGTGTCTCTTTCTCCAGCAGCCGCTGGCGGATTTGGGAGGACAGCATACCTGCAACGAATGCATCCCGGATTAAAAGTTCTGTGTGGTCGCTGGCTGAAACCTGCGGGCAGTCACAGGTCCTACCCAGTACCAGGTGCGCGCGGTAGAATTCATCCAGCGGGATTTGTTGTCTTGTTGCTAGCAGATGTCGGGCGTTTACCTGGTTTACTGGGTGAATGTAGTGTACTTTCAACAGGACCATCGCGGCCTCGAAATCGTCCACATCCTCGATGAGGGTGTAGATCTCTGGGCTCACCCTCGAGTGGAGAACCTGCAGTTTCTGGTCCTCCGTGGGTGCAGTCATGGCCATCCTGAGGTACCCTTTGAAGCACGCCAACCAGTGTTTGAAGGTTGCCGCTGAGTTTGCCGCGTGGGGGCTGAGTTGTGAGTTGCAGACACTCCGGCTTGATTCGGCGCTCCATTCTTTAAAATCTAGTCCAATAAACTGATGCTCGATCAATAACTCCAGAAGCGAGATTGGATGACAATTGAAGGCTTTATTGGACTAGATGGTTCCCCCAGCAGCGCAGGTTGCGGCTGCTAAGGAGACACAGACTCTTATACTCCTCCGCCTTACTGGGAGGAACCAGCAGGCTTCACCAATGATTTTCATGTCTCAGGAACCTCCCACACCAATGGTCTTACAGCCTCAATCTAGGTACCGTAATACCCCTAGTACAGACTACCACAACACCAGAATTGACTTCTTTGTGGTGGGGAAAACGGTGCTTCCGGGGATAGACAAAGTGGGATACTCTGCAATTGTGATATCCGACTGATGCACTATCAATTACCACAAAGCCGAGAGTAGTGGAATAATCGAGGCTTTATTGAGCAAAGATGTGGTGCCTCCTGTAGCTGGAACCAGAATGGTTGCAGCACCGGCGAGCACACACATTTATACCCCGCCTACTGGGCGGAGCCAGCAGGCAGGGATTTACCCAGTACCTCTAGTATATGTGTCTTACCGTAATACATATAATACTGCGAGTGGTGACTACCACACCGACCACGCTCCACACTACATGGACGTGAGGTTGGTGACGGGCAGGGCTCAACACCCCACATGGAGGTTGGACATTGCCCTACTAGCTGACAAGGCCTTCAACGAAAAGATATTGCAGGCCATAGCAGAGTACACGGAGAACAACCAGAAAGGGGAGGCCTCACCCTCCACGTTCTGGGAAGCGCTAAAGGCCGTGATAAGAGGGGAAATTATCGCTTTCAAAGTGCGAAGAGATAGGGAGGAAAGGGCGGCAAGGCAGCAGCTGGTCGACTCCATACTGGAGGTAGACCGTAAATACTCCGAGGCCTGACCATAGAGCTCCTGGCGGAGAGGAAAGAGCTACAAAGGAGTGCACCAACTCCGCCAGGGGCGGGAGAACCTATACGAACACTGAGACAAAGCCAGCCGCCTGTTGGCACCCCAGCTGAGAAAGCAAGCAGCCACCAGAGAAATTGCACAAATCAGGGATACCAGAGGCACATTAGAAACAGAACCAGAAAAGATCAACAAACCCTTCAAGGCCTTCTACCAAGGGCTGTACACCTCAGAGGGGAGTCCGGGATGAAACGGTTCCTTGATGGACTGGACATTCCAGTCGTGGGGGAGGGCAGAAACGGGGCCTGGGAGCACCACTAGCACTGGGAGAGATCATGGACAGCATTAGCTCCATGCAGGCGGGGAAGGCACCGGGACCAGACGGGTTCCCGGCGGACTTCTACAAAAAATTTGCAACAGCACTGGCCCCGCACCTGCGGGAGATTTTCATAGAGTCGCTAGATAGGGGCACACTACCACCCACGCTAGCACAGGCCTCAATCTCGCTGATACCTAAGAAAGATAAAGACCCAGCACACTGCTGAACGCAGATGCCAAAATACTGGCCAGAATCCCAGCCAAAAGGCTAGATGACTGCGTGCCAGAGGGTGTCGCAGAGGATCAGACGGGCTTTGTCAAAGGTAGACAGCTTACCTCAAACACCAGGCACCTGCTGAATGTGATAATGACCCCCTCCGAGGAGAGAATACCAGAGGTGATCATCTCCCTAGACGCAGAAAAGGCCTTCGACAGGGTCGAATGGAAGTACCTTGTAGAGGTACTGAAACAGTTCGGGCTTGGAACAAAGCTCACCTCCTGGGTAAAACTCCTCTACAACACTCCCTCGGTGAGTGTACGGACAAACAATACCAACTCCCGATACTTCCAGCTCCACAGGGGTACCAGACAAGGATGCCCACTGTCCCCGCTGCTGTTCGCTCTAGCGATTGAACCATTAGCAATTGCTCTCAGAGCAACAAAAAGCTGGAGGGGGATCCGAAGGGGAGGCAGAGAGCACAGATCTCACTATGCAGATGACCTGCTCCTCTACATTTCGGACAAACAAAGCAGCATGGACGGAATCATCGCGCTCCTGAAAGAGTTTGGTGCTTTCTCGGGCTACAAACTCAACATGAGCAAAAGCAAGATCTTCCCGGTACACCCACAAGGAGGGGGGGGGGCAGCACTAATGGGACTGCCGTTTAAACAACCCCGACACAAATTCCGCTACCTGGGGATCCAAATAGCCCATGACTGGAAAGAGATCCACAAATGGAGCCTCACCAGTCTGCTGGAGGAAGTCAAAAAGGACCTGCAAAGATGGAACACACTCTCACTCTCCCTCGCGGGGAGAGTCCAGACGATCAAAATGAACGTACCTCTTCCTACTTAGATCCATTCCTATCTACATCCCCAAGGTCTTTTTCAAAGCACGAGACAAACTAATCATGGCGTTCGTATGGGGGGGGGGGGGGGGGATGCTAGGATCCCAAAGAAGGTCCTACAAAAAACAAAATCCAGGGAAGTGCTAGTCCTCCCAAACCTACAATTCTACCACTGGGCGGCGACAGCCAAGTGAATAAGGGGATGGATCAAGGAGCCAGAAGCCGAGTGGGTGCGAGCGGAGGAGGCCTCCAGCAAGGGGACCTCCCTCCGGGCCCTCGCCATGGCGGCACTCCCATCCCCACCCAAAAAACACTCCAGCAGCCCGGTGGTGATAGCCACCCTCCAGTCCTGGAACCAACTACGACCAACTTTGGCCTGACCAAAATGTTGGACAAAGCTCCCATCTGCAACAACCATAGGTTCACACCAGCGCTGACTGACGCCACTTTTAAAAAGTGGGGACAGGAAGGAGGGACACTGACAGTCAGGGACCTATACACGGACGGCAGGGTCGCAACAATGGATGAACTGACAGAGAAATGCAAGCTAGCCAGGGGGAACAAACTAAGGTATCTGCAACTCAAAAACTTCCTGCGGAAGGAGACAAGGACGTACCCACATCCGCCACGACAGACATTACTGGAGGAGTTACTGGACGCAAACATCCTAGATAAAGGAAACTGTAGTGACATGTATGACCGACTGTCAGAAGGGGCCGACACCGTACTGGACGCAACAAGAAAGAAATGGGAGGAGGACCTGGGCATTGAAATAGGGTGGGGACTCTGGAGCAAAGCACTGCATAGGGTCAACTCCACCTCCACGTGCGCAAAGCTCAACCTGATGCAACTAAAAGTGGTACATAGAGCCCACTTAACAAGAACCCGAATGAGTAGGTTCTTCCTGGAGGTGGAGGATAGATGTGAGTGGTGCCAAGGAGGCCCGGCCAACCATGCCCACATGTTCTGGTGTTGCCCCAGACCTGCGGGGTACTGGAAAGCCTTCTTTGAGGCAATGTCCAAAGTGGTGGGGATGAAGGTAGAGCCATGCCCGAAAGTGGCGGTCTTCGGGGTATCTGACCAGCCAGATCTATTCCTGGGGAGGAGGGCGGACGCCCTCGCCTTTGCCTCCCTGATCGCCCACCATAGAATCCTGTTCGGCTGGCGGTCAGCAGCACCACCCAAAGCTGCAGACTGGCTGTCCGACCCCTCGGAATCTCTCCAAATGGAGAAAATCAAATTCGCCATCCGAGGGTCAGACGACGGGTTCCACAGAACGTGGGAGCCATTCACCCAATTGTTCCGGGACCTGTTTGTGGCCAACGAACAAGCGCCAGGTAGCCACGAATCAAGGGAAAGTAGCCAAGGCATGAGAGGGAGAGATAGACCCTATGGGGCGGGGGGTGGGGGGTGGGGGGGGGGGGGGGGGTGTTGGGGGGGTGGGGGGGGGGGGGGGGCTAAACGTAAGAGAAAAGAAAGGCGACCCATAGGAGAAGGGGCAGGGAGGGGAAGAGGGAGGAGACAGGGAACAATAGACGGGAACCAGAGAGGGGGTTAGGCGAGGGAATGAAAGCCGGAAGGAGAGCACGGTTCGAAAACACAATAAAAAACATTTATTTTAAAAAAAGTAAAGTAGTGTACCAACTCTGCCAGACATGGAGGGCTGAATTCTCCGCCCTGTCGCGCCACTTTTCTGCCCCGACCCGCCAGCGGGATTCTCCGTGATGCCAGCCGGTCAATGGGGTTTCCTATTGTGGGGCAGCCCCACGCCGTCGGGAAACCCCCGGGTGCTGGCAAAACGGAGAATCCCAACGGCGGAGAATCCAGCCCAAGGACCTTCTATGAACACGGGGAAAAGGCTGACCGCCTACTTGCTCACCAGTTGAGAAAGCAGGTAGCCACAAGGGAGATAGCGCAGGCGAAGGATAGAAGAGGCAGACTGGTAACTGAGCAAAAAGGGGTCAACCAGCGTTTGAGACCTTCTACCGGGGGCTGTACACCTCCGAATCCCTCGACGGGGATGTGGAGATGACCACGATGAACTGGTCATGCCAGTCGTGGGGGACGATAGGCGGGGGGAGTTGGAAGCACTAATAGGACTGGAAGAGATGATGGAGACCATCATCTCTGTGGTAATATGCGTGTACACATAAATGTATAAAGTTGTATATCAGTGCACGTGTTTGCGGATGACTGCACAATGTTCAGCACCATTCATGATTCTTCGGATAATGAAGCAGTCCATGTCCAAAGGCAGCAAGACATGGACAATATCCAGGCTCGGGTTGACAAATGGTCAGTTACATTTGCGCCACATAAGTGCCAGGCAATGACCATCTTCTACAAGAAGATGCCCCATGACATTCAATGGCATTACCATCACTGAATCCCCCACAGACAACATCCTGGGGGTTAACATTGATCAGAAACTGAACTGGACTAGCCACATTAATACTGTGGCTACCAGGCCAGGTCAAAGGCTAAGAATACTACAGCGAGTAACTTACCTCCTGACCCCCCCAAAGCCTGTCCACCATCTACAAGGCACATGTCAGGAGTGTAATGGAATACTCTCCACTTGCCTGGATGAGTGCAGCTCCAACAATGCTCAAGAAGCTCAACACCATCCAGGACAAAGCAATCTACTTGATTGCTCCCCCTTCCACAAACATTCAAACTCTCCACCACCGCCGAACAGTGGCAGCCGTGTATATTATCTATCAGATGCAATGCAGTAACTCACCAAGGTTCCTTCGATAAAATCTTCCAAACCCACAAGCATTACCATCGAGAAAGACAAGAGCAGCAGATACCTGGGAACCCCACCACCTGGAGGTTCCCCTCCAAGTCACTCACCACCCTGACTTGGAAATATATCGCCGTTCCTTCACTGTTGCTGGGGCAACATCCTGGAACTCCCTCCCTAACAGCATAATGATGTACCTACACCTCAAGGACTGCAGTGGTTCAAGAAGGAAACACCACCATCTTCTGAAGGGCAACAAGGGATGGGAAATAAATGCTGGCCTAACCCGCGATGCCCACATCCCAAAAATGAATTTTAAAAAACAGTATTGGTATGACCTCCGTCCAACAGGTGGTGGCAGATATTCCTCACATGACTGGAGACACCGCCAGTTGGTAGTAGGATGTACGAGAGGATAGTTGCATTTGAGTGGTTCCAGGGGAGTTCATTGAATTCATTTAGTAGTTGTTGTCTGTATAGTAATCTGTTAGTTATCTTTCCACATGTTTGTTAATAAATTATCATTGTGGTTAAACAACAAGATGTTCTGTGTACCTCATTACAACAGCCATATTGTAGAACACAACATGGTACCAGGCGTGCAGAACGTTAAAGATAACAGCAGAGTTGGGCAGGATAGCGGCGCAGTGGTTAGCACTGGGACTACGGCGCTGAAGACCCAGGTTCGAATTCTGGCCCTGGGTCTCTATCCATGTGGAGTTTGTACATTCTCCCTATGTCTGCTTGGGTGTCACCCCCACAACCTAAAAATGTGCTGGTTAGATGGATTGGCCACACTAAATTGTCCCTTAATTTAAAAAAAATAATAATTGGGTACTCCAAATTAAAAAAATATATAACAATAGAGAAAATGAGGCTAAATAGGCCGAAGAACAAAAAGAGAAGATTCTTTCGCCGACCTGGTGAACTATGGCCATCTGCAACAAACGACGGTGAAATTCGGGGTGGAAGGTTCAAAGGCACCCCACCAACTTCAAGTCTCTGGTAATGTAGATGAAAACTTGCACATTTTCAAGCAACAATTTAGACTCTCTGGGCGCAATCTTCTGGCCTCGTTACACTCGCGTTCAAGTGCAACGAGGCTGGTGAATAGCGGGAGAGGCCAAAAACGAGAACCGCGCCAGGCGCCAAACAGTTTGCGATGCAACCAACCTGCTCCCGAAGGCAAATTCGGAATCTCGCCATAGCGTGGCGAGAAACCAATTATCAGCATTTAAGCCCCATTCCCATACAATTAACGAGAGCCACCTGTCATCCAACGGCCTCCCATTGTTCAACAGCCTCCCCAGCAAGTGCTCACACTGGTGCCGATTAGTACTCCTCTTTAAAAACGTGAACCTGACGGAAGGGCTTCTGTGGGGAGCTGAGGAGGTGAGTAGCCATCTTTGCTCACAGGCAAAGAGCCTGGGGGCGCTGGGCTCACTGCACCAGTGCTCGGTGTGGGATGGGGGATCCTCAGCTGGGGGTGTGGTTGCCGCCATATGTGGGTGGGGGGGGGCAACCGCTTGCTGCACCATCGTGCCAATCCCTGGATTGTGTGTACCCGTTCCGGTGGCAACCCTTGTCCCTGCCTGTCTGCCCTCGGACCACCCATAACCCCCACCGGCTGAGGCCTCTTGCTGTGCGGCTGTAGGCTATTGTCAATAGGGAATTGGCAATCGTGGATAACTGAGTACTGCACACAACCCATGTGTATTCCCATGGGTGGGTGGGCCATGCAGCATGTGGCAATCATTGCCTGGCACCCCAAACAGATCCTGATGCCTGGACAATATACTTGAACACCACACACGCAGGAGCCAACATCCGAACACCCAGGGGATGGGGCACAGCTCCAGCGACATGTCCACAGCCGGAGGGTGAGTGAGTGTCACGCGACGGGGCCAGCACCCGGTCCGGGTGGTGTTGTGAGCGGGTGTCTGGGGTCCAGGGTCTGGGGCCCGGTGAGGGGGGCCGCTGTGACCCGAGGTACATGGGGAGGACATTCCGAGTAGGGTAATGGGGGGGGGGGGAATCAATGGGGGAAATTGAGGGTCCTGGGGTGTGAGCCACTGCTGTTTTTTCGGTCTAACACCCTCTCCCAATGAACACTATTGCAGGGATGTTGGACGCAGAAGTTGCCCGAGTGATGCTGGTGCTACGTGATGCGGCCAGGTGCCGGAGATGGTGCAGCAGCAGTGTCTGCAGATGCTCTAGGCAGCGGCCCATGTGTCGGACCCCGTCCCACACCCTGAGGACCCGGCCGCCCATCAGGCTAAGGAGGGACCCAGACCCAGGGTGTACAGGCGCAGATGGTCAGTTGAACAAATGACGGACAGTGTGTGCTGCAGGAGGCTCCATCTCAACAAGGAGATGGTGCGACACCTGTTGGCAGCATGGGAAGGAGGAGAACACCCGCCCCCGGTGGCCGTCAAGGTCACTGCAGCCCTGAACATTTATGCCACGGGATCATCCCAGGGCTCGAGTGGGGACGTGTGTGGTTCCTCACAGGCCACAGCCCACAGGTGCATCTGACAGGTCACGAATGCCCTGTACGCCCATGCGGAAGACTACATCATTTTTGACATGGGCATGCCCAACAGGATGCCCGGGCAGCAGGTTTCTCCACCATCGCCGGGATGCCCCAGATCCAGCAAGTCAGAGATGTCAAGCATGTTGCCCTGTGCTCACTGGACCATCTGGGGGTGCCCTATGTTAACGAATAGGGGTTCCACTCCCTGAACATACAGCTGATGTGCGACCTTGAAGATAATGCACGTGTGTGCCCGCTTCCCGGGGAGTGCGCACGTCAGCTACATCCTGGGGCAGTTGGTCATCCTCAGCGTCTTCGATGAGCACCCCAGGATGGGCGGCTGGCTCTTTGGGGATAAAGGATATCCGCTGAGGACCTGGCTACTGACGCCAGTACGGAGGCCAGAGACCGAAGCGGAGACTCGATACAACGAGGCCCATGCAGCCACCCAGGTTGTGATTGGGTGGTGCATCGGACTCCTCAAGATGCAGTTCTGATGCCTCGACCGCTCCGGAGGTGCCCTCCAGTACAGCGCCTGGAGGGCCGCCCACTTTGTGGTGGTCTGCTGTGTCCTCCACAAACACGCACAGCAACAGGGCAACGTGCTGGAGGTTGGTGACGAGGAACATGTGGCCAATTCCAAGGGGGAAGAGGACGAAGGTGAGGATGATGAGGAGGCGTCAGACCAGCAGGGGCTGGAGGACGAGTCTGGGGAGAAACCTGAGGCCTAGCTGGAGGCTGCAGGACAGGCGGGGGCGGTGAGGGCCCGGCAAGCCCTGAGGCCAGGGAGGCCCTCATATTGGTCTGATTCACCCAGCATGTGGCCTGGTCCATCGTCGCATCCATACCCTTTCACCACCCCCATTTCCCACCCTCCCAGGTATGTGTCACATCACTCCAGGGTGCTGGGACTGTGTCGGCACCGTCAGCGGGTCAGTGTCACGGGCAGGGGGGTGATGATAACCCGCAGACAGATGGGCGCTGGAGTTCCTCAATCTTTTTTTTAATAAACATTTTATTGAGGTATTTATGGTTTTATAACAACAACAGAAGAAAGACTACATACAAATATAAACATAGTGCAAAAGCCGTCTTCCTCCCTCACAGGTCCCTCCTTTTCTAACACCCTACTCTAAACTGAACTAAACCTCAGCCCCCCTGCCCACCCCCTCCCCACTTTCTGCTGACGGTTAATTTTCCCCAAAGAAGTCGACAAACGTCTGCCACCTCCGGACGAACCGTAACATTGACCCTCTCAGGGCGAACTTGATTTTCTCCAGACAGTGAAAGCTAGTCATGTCAGTTAGCTAGGTCTCCGATTTCGGGGGCTTTGAATCCCTCCAAGCTAATAGTATCCGTCTCCGGGCTACCAGGGAAGCAAAGGCCAGAACGTCTGCCTTTTTCTCCTCCTGGATTCCAGGGTCTTCCAACACCACGAAAGTCACAACCTCTGGACTCGGTGCCACCCTTGTTTTTAACACCTTGGCCATGACATCCGCAAACCCCTGCCAGAATCCCCTAAGCTTCAGGCATGCCCAGAACATATGGACATGGTTCGCTTGTCCTCCCGCACACCTTGCGCACCTCTCTTCTATCCCAAAGAACCTGCTCATCCGGGCCACTGTCATGTGGGCCCGGTGAATGTCCTGAGCCTGGCACATGTTGTGGATGCGTTGACTCTACTCAACGCGTCCATCCAGAGACCATCCTCCATCCCTCCTCCTAACTCCTCTTTCCATTTGCGTTTCAGCTCCTCAATCTGCGTTTCCTCTGACCCCATGAGTTCTTTATAAATGTCTGAAACTCCCTTATTCCACCCATACTCTGGAAACTACCCCGTCCTGTATCCCCCTTGGTGGTAGGAGTGGGAAGATTGAGACCTGCCTGCATAGGAAGTCCCGCGTCTGTAGGTACCTAAACTCATTCCTTCCCGTCAATCCGAATTTTACCTCCAACTCCCTCAGGCTGGGAAAGCACCTATGAACAGATCTCCCATCCTCTCGATCCCTGCTCTTTGCCATCCCTGGAACCCTCCATCTAGCCTCCCCGGGGCAAACCGGTGATTATTGCAGATTGGAGACCAGACTGATGCTCCCTGTGCTCCCACATGTCTCCTCCATTGCCCCCAGACTCTCGGGGCCGCTACCACCATGGGGCTGGTGGAGTACCATGCCGGCGGGAACGGCAGAGGTGCTGTTACCAATGCCTGCAAACTAGTGCCCTTGCATGATGCCGCCTCTACTCGCTCCCACACCGACTCCCCCCCACCACTCACTTCCTAATCACGGCTATATTCGCCGCCCAATAATAATTACTAAAGTTTGGCAGCGCCACCCCACCCTCCCCCCGTCTCCGCTCCAGCATCCCCATTTTTACTTGCGGGGTCTTATCCGCCCAGACAAAGCCAGAGATCACCTTGTTGACCCGTTTAAAAAAGGACTGTGGAATAAAGATGGGAAGACACTGAAAGACAAACAGGAATCTCGGGAGGACCGTCATTTTCACTATCTGTACCCTCCCAGCTAGTGACAACGGGAGCATCTTCAGAAATCTTCCTTCATTTGGTCTACTAGCCAGATTTAACTTGTGTAGCCGTTCCCATTCCCGCGCCACCTGGATGCCTAGGTACCGAAAGCTTCCCCCTACCACTCTAAACGGCAGCTCCCCCAAACGCCTCTCCTGTCCCCTTGCCTGGATTGCGAACATCTCACGTTTCCCCATGTTCAATTTATAACCCGAAAACCGGCCAAATTCCCCCAGAATCCTCATAATTTCTTCCATCCCTTCTAGCGGGTCCAAAACATATAGGAGCAGGTTGTCTGCGTATAGCGAGACTCTGTGTTCAAACCACCCCCCCCCCCCACCCCCCCCCCCCCCGCCCCCCCCCCCCCCCACCTGTTCGTCTGTATGCTTGCCACGGGAGCCTGGTACAGCAGTCTGACCCAGTCGCTAAAGCCCCGTCCAAATCCAAACCGCCCCAGTGCCTCCCACAGATATTCCCATTCCACTCAATCAAATGCCTTCTTTGCGTCCATTGCGACTACTGCCTCCGCGTCCCTGCCCTCTGGGGGCATCATGATCACATTCAGCAACCTCCTTACGTTGGCCGCCAACTGCTTGCCCTTAACAAATCCCGTCTGGTCCTCCCCAATCACATCCGGAACGCAGTCTTTGATCCGAGAGGACAAGATTTTGGCCAACAGTTTGGCGTCCACATTTAATAAGGAGATCGGTCTGTAGGACCCGCATAGCTCCGGGTTCTTGTCCCGCTTCAGGATCAGTGAGATCATGGCCTGTGACATCGTTCGGGGAAACACCCTTCACTCCCTTGCCTCATTGAATGTCCTCATCAGAAGCGACCCCAGTATCCCAGAGAACTTTTTATAAAACTCCACTGGGTATCTGTCCGGTCCCGGGGCTTTACCCGACTGCATGGCCTTCAGCCCACCTGCTGTTTCCTCCAATCCGATCGGGGCCCCCAGTCCTTCTACCAACCCCTCGTCCACTTTCGGGAACCTCAGCCCCCCTAAGAATTGCCTCATCCCCTTCGGCCCAGCTGGGGGTCCCGACTCATACAACCTGCTGTAAAACTCCTGAAATGTCTTATTAACCCCTGCTGAATCTCCGACCAGGTTCCCATCCCCATTCCTTACTTTCCCAATCTTCCTGGCTGCCTCCCTCTTTCTGATCTGCTGCGCAAGCATTCTGCTGTCCTTCTCTCCATACTCATAAATCGCCCCCCTCGCCTTCTTCAGCTGCTCCACCGCCTTCCCTGTAGTTAACAAGCCAAACTCCACCTGCAGCCTCCGTCGTCCCCTTAAAAGCCCTGCCTCTGGGGTCTCCGCATAACTCCTTCGACCTGTAGTATTTCCCTTATCATTCGGTCCATTTCTGCTCTGTCTACCTTCTCCCTGTGGGTCCGTATCGAGATCAGCTCCCCGCTAACCACCGCCTTCAGCGCCTCCCAGACCTTTGCAGCTGAGACTTCCCCTGTGTTATTAACTTCCAGGTAGTTCTGGATGCATTTCCTCAGCTGCCCACACACCTCCTCATCCGCTATAAGTCCAACATCCATTCTTCAATGGGGGTGTTGGCCCATCCTCCTTGGTCACCTGTAGGTCAACCCAGTGCGGGGCATGGTTCGAGATCGTGATCGCTGAATACCCAGCGTCCACTACCCCTGTCAGTAAAGTCAATCCGGGAGTACACTTTATGCACATGTGAGTAGAAGGAGAACTCCATCACTCTTGGCCGCCCAAACCTCCATGGGTCCAGCTCCCCCATCTGCTTCACAAACCCCTTTGACATTGCTGGCACCCTGCCTGTCCTTGAGCTCGACCGGTCTAGCCCTGGGTCAATGACTGCGTTAAAGTCCCTCCCCATGACCAACGTGTGTGAATCCAGGTCCGGGATCTTTCCCAACATCCTCTTTATGAACCCCACATCATCAAAATTTGGCACGTACACATTCACGAGTACCACCGGCAGCCCCTCCAGCTTCTCACTGACCATAATGTAACGGTCGCCCACATCCGCAACTATTCTTCCCACCTCGAATGACACTTGCTTGTTAACCAGGATCGTGACCCCTCTGGCCTTAGAATCCAGCCCAGAGTGAAAAACCTGTTCGACCCATCCCTTCCTTAATCTAATCTGATCAGTTACTCTAAGGTGCGTCTCCTGCAACATTTCCACGTCCGCCTTCAGTCCCCTCAAATGCGCGAACACACGTGCCCTCTTAACCGGCCCATTTAGCCCTCTTACGTTCCATGTGATCAACCTGGTTGGGGGGTTTCTCACCCCCCCCCCTCTGCCGATCAGCCATCACCTTTCTTGGGCCAGTCTCCAGCCTGCACCCCATGCATCCGCAGGCCCGCCCCTAGGCAGCCTCCGCCCCCGACCTCCTTTTTGTCCCACAGCAAAAGTCCCTCCCCCGTCAGCAGAACATTTCCCCCCCTCCCCCCTAGTAACAGCACTATGCAAACCACCTCCTTCAACAAGCATAACATCTGCTCACCCCCATTGCGCTTCCGTGCGGAAGCCCGCCCAGCTAGCTTGGTGACCCCTGTCCATGGCGCCAGACATTTTCCCACCTATTGGTCCCTCCCCCCTCCCCACCGCTCAGACACACATATGCAAAAGAAAAACAATCCCAACACAATTGCCCTAAAGAAACACAAAAAAAAATCAAACAGAAGATCCAACATCTAACATTCACACATCCGTCCCCCATCAGTGCAAATGCAAACTTTAACTCACACAGCTCTGCAGCAGGCCCCAAATCAATACAGAAGGCATTACAAATAACGTCCAAAAAACAAGAAACTTTTTTAACATGAGTGCTGCAGCAAAGCTCAAAGGCCTCAGTCTGCCACCAGCCCTTTCATTCTAGCGAAGTCCATCGCTTCCTCGGGCGACTCAAAGTAAAATTGTTGCTCCTCATACGTGACCCAAAGACGGGCCGGATACAGCAGTCCGAACGTAACCTTTTTCTTGAAAAGGGTCGACTTTATTTGGTTGAATCCCGCTCTTATCCTGGCCACATCCGCGCTCAGATCCTGGGGCGAGATTCTCCGACCCCCCGCCGGGTCAGAGAATTGCTGGAGGCTGGCGTGAATCCCGCCCCCGCCGGTTGCCGAATTCTCAGGCACCGGAGATTCGGCGGGGGCGGGAATCGCGCCGCGCCGGTTGGCGGGCTCCTCCCCCCCCCCCGTGATTCTCCGGCCCGGATGGGCCGAAGTCCCGCTGCTAGAATGCCTGTCCCGCCGGCGTGGATTGAACCACCTACCTTACCGGCGGGACAAGGCGGCGCGGGCGGGCTCCGGGGTCCTGGGGGGGGGCGCGGGGCAATCTGGCCCCGGGGGGGTGCCCCCACGGTGGCCTGACCCGCGATCGGGGCCCACCAATCCACGGGCGGGCCTGTGCCGTGCGGCACTCTTTTCCTTCCGCCTTCGCCACGGTCTCCACCATGGCGGAGGCAGAAGAGACTCCCTCCACAGCGCATGCGCAGGGATGCCGTGAGCAGCCGCTAACGCTCCCGCGCATGTGCCGCCCGGAGATGTCATTTCCGCGCCAGCTGGCGGGGCACCAAAGGCCTTTTCTGCCAGCTGGCGGGGCGGAAATTAGTCCGGCGCGGGCTTAGCCCCTCAAGGTTGGGGCTCAGCCCCCCAAGATGCGGAGGATTCCACACCTTTGGGGCGGCGTGATGCCCGACTGACTTGCGCCGTTTTTGGCGCCGGTCGGCGGACATCACCTTCAGGGGCTAGGCCGGTGGCGGAGTGGTTTGCACCCTGCCGGCCGGCGCAGAAGGGGCTTGGCGCCACGCCAACCTGGCAGCAAAGGGCCTCTGCAAGCTTGGGCGAGTTAGCGCATGCACGGGAGCACCAGCGTGTGCTGGCGTCATCCCAGCGCATGCGCAGGGGGGGATCATCTCCGCGTCGGCCATCACGGAGGACCATAGCAGCCGACGCGGAGGAATAGTGTGCCCCCACGGCACAGGCCCGCCCGTGGATCGGTGGGCCCCGATCGCGGGCCAGGCCACCGTGGGGGCACCTCCCGGGGCCAGATCCCCCCGCGCCCCCCGAGGACCCCGGAGGCCGCCCGCGCAGCCAGGTCCCACCGGTAAGTACCTACTCTAATTTACGCCGGCAGGATCGGCCGAAAACAGATGCCTGCTCGGCCCATCGCGGGCCAGAGAATCGCCGGGCGGGGGGCTGCTACCGGCGGTAGTGGGACATCGATTGGCAAATGTCTATTGCCACATTGTTGACATAAAATGGCGGATCTGGTCGGCCGCTCAAAATGGCCACCCGCACTGAGACCACGGGCGGGATTCTCCGACCCCCTGCTGGGGCGGAGAATCACCGGGCGGTGGCGCGATTCCCGCCCCTGCCAAATCCCTGGCACCGGAGAATTCGGCAGCTGGCTGGGGCGGGATTCACGCCACCGCCCGGTGATTCTCCGCCCCGGCAGGGGGTCGGAGAATCCCGCCCGTGGTCTCAGTGCGGGTGGCCATTTTGAGCGGCCGACCAGATCCGCCATTTTATGTCAACAATGTGGCAATAGACATTTGCCAACCGATGTCCCGCACTTGGAAAAGTCTGTCACAAGTGTGACAGAACCGGTCATTCTGCTCGCCGATGTACCTTACGTCCAATAGTTGATCAAACAGAATCAATTAGTGCGAATAATGAGATATGCATCGACAACCTGGCTGCTGTGAATATGATCTTGGCGGGGTTACGAATAGTCTGACCAGCTAAAGCGGCAAAGGTCTCCTCGCTATTTGCAGCCATAGAGGATAGATGAACAATTCCAATGATGATTCATTTTGAAAATGTACTTTATTCCAAACGTATATGAAAAGTTACAACACATAGACAATTTGGGAAACAAACTTCCCAACTAAACAGTTTGAACAAATCTTTCCCCTTTTTCACCCTCCCACACCCCTGTGATGAACAACCATTCAAACATGGTCACGAACATCACCTTGCCTTGAAACCCTCCGCTCAACCCCTTCATTCATATTCGATCTTTTCCAGCTGAATAAAGTCACCCAACCAGGCTGATACCCTCGCTGGCGTTGCTCACCGCCACTCCAATAAAATTAGCTGCAGGGCAATCAGAGAGGTGAAGGCCAAACGTCGGCGTTCCTCCCCTCCATCAGCTCCGGCTTCTCCGATATCCCAAATATCGCCACCAAAGGGTCCGGCTCAACCACCTCCACCACTATCCTTCCAACGCCGCAAACACTCCTGCCTAGAATCTCTCCAACTTTTCTCAGCCCCAGAACATGTGTGCGTGATTCGCTGGCCCCCACCCACTCTTCTCATACTCGTCTGACACCCCTGGAAGAACCCACTCATTCTTGCCAGTGTCATATGTACCCTGTTAACGACCTTAAACTGTATCAAGCTCATCCTTGCGCACGAGGCGGTCACATTTACCCTTCGTAGCACCTCACTCCACACTCCCCAGTTTATCTCCCCTCCCGGCCCCCCCTTCCCACTTCTCCTTAATCTTCACCACCTGCTTGCCTCCCTGTTCTCTCAGCCACCTGTATATGTCTCCAATCTTGCCCTCCCCTTCCACATCTGGAAACTACGGTCGTTCCAGCTGGGTGTACCTCGGCAACCTCGGGAACTCTCTCCGAACCTTCCGCACGAAGTCCCTTACCTGCAGGTACCTAAACTAACTTCCTCTCGGGAGCTCTACCCTCTCCTTCAATTCATCTATACTGGCCAACCCTTCTTCCAGGTACAAATCCCTCACCTTAACCAGCCCCATTTCTCTCCACTTCCAAGACATGCCATCAATCCCCCCTGCTCAATTCCGTGGTTTTCACACAACAGCGTTAACACCGACATCCCTCGATCCTAAAGGGCCTCCTCAGCTGATTCCAGATCTTTCCCGTGGACTGCACCACAGGGGTCTCCGAGTATTCGCTTGACACCATTGGCAATGCCGCCGTCACCATAGCCCTTAAGGTGGACCTCCTACAGGATTCCTCCTCCATCCTAATCCATTCTAACCCCTCTCCTTCCCACCATCGCCTCACCTTCTCCACGTTCGCCGCCCAATAGTAATGAAGCAAGTTCGGCAACGCCAACCCTCCCTGCTGCCTCTGCTTCTGTAACAAGGTCCTCTTAAATATAGAATAGACTCATAGAATTTACAGTGCTGAAGGATGCCGTTTGGCCCATCGCGTCTTCATCTGCCCTTGGAAATGTCACCCAGTAACCCCACCTAACCTTTTTGGACACTAAGGGCAATTTAACTGGCCAGTCCACCTAACCTGCACCCGGAGGAAACCCACGTAGACACGGGAAGAAAGTGCAGACTCCGCACAGACAGTGACCCAAGCAGGGAATCGAACCGAGGACCCTGGAGCTGTGAAGCAAATGTGCTAACAACTGTGCTACCGTGCTGCCCTTTGCACCTTCCCCGCCCATACAAAGTTCAAAATAATCGTGTCCAGTTTTTGAAAGAAGGCCTTCGGTATAAAGATCGGGAGTGTCTGTAATATGAATAGGAACCTCAGCAGAATGTTCATCTTCACCACTTGGACCCTCCCTGCCAAAGTCAAGTGCAGCGTGTCCCACCTCTTGAGATCCTCCTACTTGAGACAATAAAAAGATTATTTATTTATTTTATTATTTTAGCCTCCTCCACCAGCTTTGTTAAATTCCATTTGTGAAGCATCGCCCATTCCCTCGCTACCTGAATCCCCAGGCATCTAAACCTGTCTCTGGCCACCTTAAATGGCATCACCCCTAAATTGGCTCGCTGACCCAACTCATTCACCGCGAACACTTCGCTTTTCCCTACATTTAACTTCTATCCTGAGAACACCCCAAACTTCCTCAACAAACCCATGATCCTCTCCATGTTTTCCAGTGGGTCCGAATAGAGCAACACCCAATGCGTCCTTCGTCCCCTCATAATCCTTTGCCACTCAGCCGACCCCCTAAGAGCAATTGCCAGAGGCGCTATTGCCAGCACAAGCCGCAGCAGCGACAGTGGGCACCCCTACCTTGTTCCCCTGTGTAGTTCAAAGTTCCGTGAACCCATGACATTGGTCCGCACACTCGACCTCGGTGCCATGTACAACAGGCGCACCCATGCCACAAACTTCTTCCCAAACCCAAACCTTTCCAAGACCTCAAACAGGTACTCCACCAGGTCGAATGCCTTCTCCGCATTTATGGACACCACTACCTCCGGTACCTGAGCTTCCGATCGGGTTATGATCACATTTAACAGCCGCCTTATATTGCTAGAAATCTGCCTGCCCTTTACGAAGCCTCTATGGTCCTTCGCAATCACCCCCGGGACACAACCTTCCTGCCACCAACATAGCCAGCACTTTCACGTCTGTATTTAACAACGATATGGGCCTATATGACCCACATCCCAATGGGTCCTTCCCCTGTTTTGGTATTAGCGTGATCGTTGCCTGCATCATTGTTTATGGCAGCTCCCCCTGATCCAATGTCTCTTAAATGCCCCAAAGAGATATGGTGCCTTCCCCGATTATACCTCTTATACTGTCCAATATCTCCCTCAGCCCCAGGGGCTCCTCTAGCTCTTCCTCCAACTGTGGAAACTCCAGTGCATCTAAGAACCATCCGATTTCCCCTTCTTCATCCCCCGGGTCCACCCTGTACAGCTCGACTAGAGGCTTTTCACAGTAACTTCATTGAAGCCTACTTGTGACAATAAGCGATTTTCATTTCATTTCCTTATAATAATCCCTAAACACCTCGTTTATCTTCCCTGGCTCCGACACCACATCCCCTGCCCCAGTCTGTATCTTCAATATTTTCCTAGGCGTGGCCTGCCTCCATAGCTGATGCGCTAACATTTGACTCGCCTTCTCCCCATATTCGTACTGCCCCCCCTTGCCCGCCCCATTGTCAGCCTATCAAATTGCCCCTGTAATTTTTTACTCCTTGCCAATCCCTCTGTGGTGGGCACCCTCGAGTACTCCCTAACTACCTCAACTATCTTGTTCATTAGCCATTCATATTCCTCCCTTCTTTCCCTATCCGCATGTGCCTTGAACAAGATAATCTCCCGTCGGACCACCACTTTTAGTGCTCACCAAAAAGTGGCTGACGACTCCTCCCCATTTTGGTTCAATTCTACATAATCTTTAATCACAGCCTGCACTTTGTCACAAAACCCTCTAACTGCCAATAACCCCGAATCGAGCCTCCACCCCGGCCTCTCCTCACATCCCGATCTGAGCTGAATCTCCAGCCAATGAGGCGCATGGTCTGAGATTACTTTTCCCTGTGTACTCTTCCCTCCCCACCCCAACAAAATCTCCCAGCTCACCACAAAAAAGTCAATTCTGGAATATACTCTGTACACAAGCGAAAAAAAGGAATACTCCCTCCCCCTGGGTTCTTGAAGCACCACGGGTCCACCATACTCATCTTTTCCATGAACCCTGCCAGCTCCTTTGCCGTTCGTATCGTACCCACTGACCTGGGGCTCGATCTATCCACCCTCGGCTCTAGGACAAAATGAAAATCTCCTCCCATAATCACCTGGTGCGTGGCCAAGTCTGGGATCGCTGCCAGCAACCCTCTCGTAAAACCTACATCGTCCCAATTCGGTGCATTTACACTTACCAACACCACCGGCATCCCTTCTAATACCCCACTCACAATCACATATCTCCCACCCAGGCCCCTCATTTCCTTCGCGCTCACAAACCCCGTTTTCTTACTCATCAAAATCGCCACTCACCACGACTTTGATTCAAACCCCGAGTGGAAAACTTGACCCACCCTCCCCTTCCTTAGCCTAACCTGGTCCTTCACGCTGAGGTGCGTCTCCTGCAGAAAGACCACCTCCGCGTTCAATCTCCTAAGGTGCACAACAACCTGAGATCTTTTGACCGGTCCATTGAGCCCACGTACGTTCCACAATATCAGCCTTACTGGGGGCTTACACCTCCATTCCCCTCTACCGTCTGCCATCTCCCCTTTTGGCTCTACCCCCGTTAACTTCATCCTGTACCTGGCCCCTTTCTCAGCCTTGGCCATGTTTCATCTCCAACCTCGTCTCGTCGCATCACCCTCCCTTCCCCCCACCCTCCCCCTCCCCCCTCCGCCTCCCCTTGCCCTCCCCTCACACAGCCACCTCTCTTGGCCTTCTCCCTCACCTCACTTCCGTTCACCAGCATTGCCTGCCAGTGTGGCAACCCCTGCCCAAAGGCTTCTTCCACTGAAACCCCACCCCTCCCTCACCCTCACCTCTCTGTTCTGTAAAGAAGGCTCTCCCCCGCCCAAAGAAGGACTCATCTCGAACCACAGGTCACCTTCCCCAAGGACAAACAAACAGAAAAAACCCCAAGCAGCAGGAGGGGCGATGGGGACAGCAATCCCCGACAAGCTTTTCACCCTTGCCTCCCTTTGTCAATCCAACAGTAAAAAAAAACCTCCACATCGGAGGAAAAGAAACCCCCCACTCCCTCCAACCCCCACTCCACCCGTATTCCCAACTACTTCAAAGTACCAGCACCTCAGTCTCCCAGAATTGTTCAGTGCAGTTCTCCACCAGTTTATGCTCCTTGATAAAGTCATTGGCCGCTTCTGGGGTCTGAAAATAGTATTCCCGGCCTCCATCCGTCACCCAAAGCTTCGCTGGGTAAAGCACCCCAAAGCTGATCTGCTGTCGTTATAGCGCCGCCTTGGCTTTGTTGCACCCCTCACGATGTTTTGCCAGCTCAGCTCCAATGTTCTGGTATATGGACCTTGTTCCCCTCCCTTTCACAGTTGCGCTTCTCCCTGGCCCACTGCAGAATCTTCTCCTTCTTCACAAACCTATGGTGCCTCATGATCACTGCCCGCAGCGGCTCCCCCACTCTCGGCTTCTGCATCAGAGACCCGTGTGCTCTGTCCACTTCAGAGGCCAACACGCTTTCTCGAGCCAAGGGCATCAAGGAGGTACACCTGGTTGATGAGGATGTGCAACTATATGTTAATCTCAGCGCTGCATCGCTTCCAGTCTCCGATGAGAAGTCGCGCCTAATAAAGGCAGCAACAGCCAAGGACGTAGTCCTACAAAAGGATATCAAATGTATCCGAGAGGGCTGCCCTAAGGGTTCCTGGTCGGGGTATTGCAATGTGCGCTCAGAATTGAGTGAGGAAAATGGCCTTCTTCTGTGACAGCACAGGATTGTGATTCTGCACTCCTCAAGGCTGCTCATGCTCAAGAAGCCACATGAAGGGCACCTGGGCATTGAGAAGTGCAAGTGCAGGGCAAGGGACACAATCTACTGGCCGGGCATCTCCCAAGACATTGCAGTCATGGTCTACCACTGTGATACATGTCAGAAATTCTACTGCAAACAAAGCAACAAGCCAATGTATGCAGATCAAATTATCGCAAGTAATGAAAAGATTAAGGCCATTCTAAAGATGCCCCAGCCCACAGACAAAAAAGGTATCTTGTGCATACTCGGGATGATTGCTGAAAGTGGGCATGGATCTGTTCCACTTCAATGGGAGAGACTACCTTGTAGTTATTAATTCTCAAACTATTGGCGAACTCGACTGCTCAGTGTGTCATACAACATGCCAAAGCGATCTTTACCAGGCATGGTATTGTCATGTCGGACAATGGGCCTTGTTGTTGGGGGGGGGGGTGGAATGTGGAGTGGTGGGGTGGAATGTGGAGTGGTGGGGCTGTATTATAATAATAATCTTTATTAGTGTCACAACTAGCTTACGTTAGCACTGCAATGAAGTTACTGTGAAAATCCCCGAGTCGCCACATTCCGGCGCCTGTTCGAGTACACGGAGGAAGAATTCAGAATGTCCAAATTACCTATCTGGCCGTCACAATGATTTTACGCACATACGCATATAGAGGACCTCTAGTCCTCTATATCCCCAGTCGAATTGGGAAGGTGGAAAAGGGTGTGCACATCGCTGCTAAAAAAAGGCTATTGATAGCCAGGAAGACATCTAGCTGCTGCTTCTATGCTACCGTTCGGTGCCACTCGTCAATGGACTGTCACCAGTACAGCTGCTCATGGACAGACAGCCATGGACAATCCTGCCTTCCAGGGCCACTCCCCCTGTAAATCAACGACTAGAGCGTAAAGAGGTTCATGACAGGTCCACAAGGAAGCTCCAACCACCCCATCCAGGCGATACCGTCAGACTCGAGGATGCTGATGGCAATGGATGGTCAAGACTGGCAAAGGCTTTCCAACATGCAGGTCCACATTTGTTTCTGATCCTTAATGAGGATGGTTCAGCCTTGCGAAGGGACTGAAGAGCGCTCTTGAAAGTGCAACGGCCTTTCGTGCTGAGTCCAGCAGAAGAGCTGGTGTGTAATGCCAAACTTCATGAGGACACAGACTACCCAACAGAGCCAGCAAGCAGAGAGGTGGGGAAGAGGTTGTTTGATTGACAGTCATGAATCATACAATCGACTAACAAAAAGGTGATGAACTCATAAGAGAAACAGATTTAACGTTTCAGTAAATCATTAACTTTGTTTTCTCTCTCTTCCACTCAAACCTTGGAACCTTAGGGGTGTGTGCCGGCTGAAAAATCGCTCACCAGGATTGGGACTTTCATCTCACAGGTTTTGGAGCTGAAAGACCATGGTTTCTGTCGGATCAGTTCAGCAACTTTTGACCCCTGCATTCACTGTCGATATCCAGAAAGTTGAAAACAATGCCACACGAATGATCGAGCGATGCCGGGCCCTGGGAGTTCAACTGCGACCACACATGAAAACTCACAAAACTCTGTAAGTACCTTTAGCTTTCTAAGGTTCCTGTTTTAATTTTCTCCTCTGGTCCTGAAGGTGCAAACGGGTGTTGGGGTCAGTTCTTTTTTTTAAAAATATATTTATTCAAATTTTTCAACAAATTTTCAACAAAACCCCATCCCCAACAAAAAGAAAGAAACAAGAACACAACAATATGAAATTCTACATTGGATTTCCCCCATCTACAATAACCCCCCATATAACATTTAAAAATGCAAATAGGGAAACCCCCCCACCTTCACCCAAACGCCACCCCAAAAGAAACCCCCCCTTCCCCCTGGGCTGCTGCTGCTGACCTCATAACGCTCCGGGAGATAGTCTAGGAACGGTTGCCACCACCTGAGGAACCCCTGCACAGACCCTCGCAAGGCAAACTTTATCCTCTCCAGCTTGATAAACCCTGCCATGTCATTGATCCAAGCTTCCACACTAGGGGGCTTCGCATCTTTCCATAGTAGCAAAATCCTCCGCCGGGCTACCAGGGACGCAAAGGCCAGAATACCAGCCTCTTTCGCTTCCTGCACTCCCGGCTCGTCTGATACCCCAAATAATGCCAACCCCCAGCTCGGCTTGACCCGGGCTTTCACCACCTTGGACATAATCCTCGCAAAACCCCTCCAAAACCCATCCAGCGCTGGGCACGACCAGAACATATGGACGTGATTCGCCGGGCTACCCGAGCACCTCCCACATCTGTCCTCCACCCCAAAGAACCTACTCAACCTCGCCCCTGTCATATGTGCTCTGTGAGTAACTTTGAACTGTATTAGGCTGAGCCTGGCGCAAGAGGAGGACGAATTAACCCTACTCAGGGCACCAGCCCACAGACCCTCATCTATCTCCTCCCCAAGCTCCTCCTCCCATTTGTCCTTTAACCCCTCCACCGAGGCCTCCTCCTTCCTTCAGCTTCTGATAAATCACCTAAACCTTGCCTTCTCCAACCCATACACTCGAAATCACCCTGTCCTGAATCCCACGTGCCGGAAGCAGCGGGAATTCCCTCACCTGCCGCCTCACAAACGCCCTCACTTGCATGTACCTGAAAGCGTTTCCCGGGGGTAGCCCAAACTTCTCCTCCAGCGCCCCTAGGCTCGCAAACGTCCCATCTATAAACAGGTCCCCCATTCTTCTAATCCCTGCCCGATGCCAGCTACCAAACCCCCATCCATCCTTCCCGCGACGAACCGATGATTCTCCCGAATCGGGGACCAAACCGAGGCTCCCACCTCGCCCCTGTGTCGCCTCCACTGCCCCAGATCTACAGCGTCGCCGCCACCACCGGACTCGTGGTGTACCTTGTCGGCGAGAGCGGCAGCGGTGCCGTCGCCAGCGCCCCCAGGCTTGTGCCCACACAGGACGCCATCACTAGCCTCTTCCACGCCGCCCCCTCTCCCTCCATTACCCACTTACGGATCATCGCCACATAGGCTGCCCAATAATAGACACACAAATTTGTCAGCGCCAGCCCCCCCCTGTCCCTGCTGTGCTCCAGAAACACTCTCTTCACCCTCGGGGTCTTATTCGCCCACACAAATCCCATGATGCATCTGCTTACCCGTTTGAGAAAGGCCTTGGGGATCATAATGGGAAGGCACTGGAACACAAAGAGAAACCTCGGGAGGACGGTCATTTTGACCGACTGCACCCTACCCGCTAGTGAGAGTGGCAGCATATCCCATCTTTTAAAATCCTCCTCCATCTGCTCCACCAACTGCATCAAATTGAGCTTGTGCAGGGTCCCCCAACTCCTAGCTACTTGGACCCCTAGGTACCGAAAGCTCCTTTCCGCCCTCTTCAGCGGTAGCTCATCTATCCCCCTTCCCTGGTCCCCTGAATCCACCACAAAGAGCTCACTCTTCCCTACGTTGAGTTTATACCCCGAAAAGTCCCCAAACTCCCTAAGGATCCGCAATACCTCCGCCATCCCGTCCACTGGATCCGCCACATACAACAACAGGTCGTCGGCATACAACGACACCCGGTGTTCCTCTCCCCCCCGGACCAGTCCCCTCCATTTCCTGGACTCCCTCAGTGCCATGGCCAGCGGCTCAATTGCCAGTGCAACCAACAAGGGGGATAAGGGGCACCCCTGCCTCGTCCCCGGTACAGCCGAAAGTACTCCGACCTCTGCCGGTTCGTAGCCACACTCGCCACTGGGGCTCTATATAACAGCCTGACCCAACTGATGAACCCCTCCCCGAACCCAAACCTCCGCAACACTTCCCAAAGATACTCCCACTCCACCCGATCAAAGGCCTTCTCCGCGTCCATAGCTGCCACTACCCCCGCTTCCCCCTCCACCGAGGGCATCATAATCACATTGAGGAGCCTCCGCACATTTGTATTTAGCTGCCTACCCTTCACAAATCCCGTCTGGTCCTCATGAATCACCCCCAGGACACAGTCCTCAATTCTCGTAGCCAGCACCTTCGCCAGCAACTTAGCGTCAACATTGAGGAGCGAGATCGGTCTATACGACCCACATTGCAATGGAACCTTGTCCTTCTTCAAGACCAATCTTCCACACCCTCCCACAGCCCCCACATCAAATCCATTCACCCATCCCCACGCAGCACTCAAACAAAAAGAACATTCCCCAAACACAGTAAACACAGTAAACATCCCCCCACGACAAACCCTCAATTTGAGTCCAACTTTTCAGTCTGTATAAAGTTCCATGCCTCATCAGGCGTTTCAAAATAATGGTGCCGATCTTGGAACGTGACTCACAATCGTGCTGGCTGCAGCATCCTGAACTTCACCCCCTTCCGATGGAGCACCGCCTTAGCCCGGTTGAAACCAGCCCTCTTCTTAGCCACCTCCGCACTCCAGTCCTGGTAAATTCGGATCTCCGTGTTCTCCCACCTGCTGCTCCGCTCTTTTTTGGCCCATCTCAGGACACACACTCTGTCCATAAAGCGGTGGAACCTCACCACTACAGCCCTTGGCGGCTCGTTGGCTTTGGGTCTCCTTGCCAGGACCCGATGAGCCCCATCTAGCTCCAGGGGCCTCGGGAAAGCTCCCGCGCCCATCAGCGAATTGCGCCGGAATGTGGCGACTAGGGGCTTAAGCCTTCACAGTAACTTCATTTGAAGCCTACTTGTGACAATAAGCGATTTTCATTTAATTTCATTTTCATTTTTTCATATATGCCCCGGCATCGGGCCCCTCCACTCCTTCAGGGAGACACGAAATCCGAAGATTCTTCCTCCTCGACCTATTCTCCAGGTCCTCGAATTTTTCCGCCCACCTCCTGTGCAGTGCCTCGTGCGCCTCCACCTTCACTGCCAGGCCCAAGATCTCGTCCTCGTTCTCCGAGGCTTTTTGCCGCACCTCCCGGATCGCCGCCCCTTGGGCCTTCTGGGTCTCCACAAGCTTCTCAATCGCCACCTTCATTGGCGCCAGCATTTCTGTCCTCAGCTCCTCAAAGCAGCGTTTAAGAAACTCCTGCTGTTCCTGCGACCACTGCGCCCATGCTGCTTGGTCTCCACCCGCCGCCATCTTATTTTTCCTCCCTTGCACTTTTCGCTGCACCAGGATCACTTTTTTAACCGCTCCACTCCTGGTCCAATCCATATAATGTCATGGGGACCTTGCTGTCACCTTCCCACACTGGAAGCCGTCGAACAATTTCCGTTGGGGCCCCTCTGAAGAGCCCAAAAGTCCGTTCCCGGCGGGAGCTGCCGAACGTGCGACCTACCTAGGCATAGCCGCAACCGGAAGTCTTGGGGTCAGTTCTAAAGCCTCACCACCCAAATGCCCAGGATGTTCATGAGCATATCATTGCAGCAGTCACATGTGCACGCATTAAATATGCATAGACATGCACACACATATGGGTGTACATACATGTTTGTTTGTGCAGTTACACAAAGGTACACACATCCACGTAAACATATATGCTAATGCATGGGTACAGATAGGCAGCACTGACTACACTTGTGGAAAATGTCTGCCCTTTGAGTCACCCTGGCTTCTCATAGATGACCTGGAGCACAAGCAGGAGACATTCTGACAAATAAGGAAGCAGGAGGCATTTCTGGATAGTTTGCTCCAAAACACAATCACATCACACTAGAACGACGCAGATACAGGTAGAAGAGCATGTGTCTGAGAGTCAGCAGAGTAAAGGGTACTTATCGGAAGCAATGAAAGAGGAATCACAGAAGCTGACTTGTCCAACAGGTATGACGTACTTGTCACCCAGGTATATAGGAAGGAAGACTGTGGAATAGATGGCCAGAATGTTAATGAAGGCACCATGGAACAGGAAATTGTCCAAAGGGGTGCAGCATAGTCGAAGGGCATTGAATAATTAGGAGGACTGACTGTATTGTCTGCAAGGAATCTAAGAGGGTATGGACCTTATCTGTGTGGGGTCTTAAAATGGTCTGAAAGGAAATTGAAAAAGGGAGATGAAAGAACCAGTGTTTCCAGCCATGCTGGAACAAATGATGTAGGGGAGCGTAGGGACATGTTCCTGCTGATAAAGGTATCAGAAGCTCGGCACTAAATTAAAAAGCGGGATCTCAAGGGTGGAAATCCCAGGATTATTATCCAAGGAGCCTGTCAGTTGTCATAATGGGGCTCTTCTTTTTGGGGCCACTCTAAATTGTCCCATAATTGGGAAAAAAATGAATTGGGAACTCTAAATTTATTTTTAAAATATAAAGGGAAGGGGAGTTTTCATGTAGAAAGTGACACGGCAGCACAGTGGTTAGCACTGCTGCCTCACACAGCCAGGGACCCGGGATCAATTCCGGCCTTGGGTCACATTCTGTGCGGAGGCTGCACATTCTCCCCGTGTCTGCGTGGATTTTCTCTGGTTGTTCCGGTTTCCTCCCCCAGTCTAAAGATGTGCAGGTTAGGTGGATTGGCCAGGCTGAATTTCCCCTTAGTGTCCAAAGGTTAGGTGGGGTTATGGAATTGGGAGGGGGAGTGGTAGGGTGCTCTTTCAGAGGGCTGGTGCAGACTCGATGGGCCGAATGGCCTCCTTCTGCCCCTGTCGGGATTCTATGGGCGCAATCTTCTGGCCAAGCTCCGCCACAAAAGCAGCTCACCGCAGCGTGACTGGTGAAAGCTGGGAGACCCCGCTTCCGGGATCTGCCTGACTCGCAACGCCTCGCGTGATTCAACATGAACTCACGAGATGAAAATCACTTATTGTCACAAGTAGGCTTCAAATGAAGTTACTGTGAAAAGCCCCAAGTCGCCACATTCCGGCGCCTGTTCGGGGAGGCTGTTATGGGAATTGAACCGTGCTGCTGGCCTGCCTGGGTCTGCTTTCAAAGCCAGCAATTTAGCCATGTGCTAAATCAGCCCCTATGCTGCAAGGGGAAGGCAAATCTGCAAATGCGGCAGTGAGCCTTACTCTAATGTGCAGATTCCCAAGGCACCCGAGGCTTTGGGATTGAATCCCTTTGCCTCGGTGACTTCGGGCGAGCGCTGTTCCCCACAAACAGGGACCAGATGAAATGGCACTTGTAGGGGTCTCCAGGGGGATCGGAGGCCCCAGCTGCATGCCCTTTGGGCAGGGTGAGGACCTGGCACTGAAGGTGTCACCTGGGCACCCTGTCAGTGCCACCCTGGCAGTCGGGCTGGGGTTGCCTGATGTGGGCGTTGGAGGGTGCGAGTGCTGGGAAACACGCAGCTAAATGCGATTGCTTGGGAACTGTGTTCCCTTTTCGGAAGGTCGCGCTTTATGATTTTATGAGAAGTAATAATAAACTAAAGATGAGGATGAAGAGGAGAAAAGGATACAGGGAATGAAAAGACACCTGTTAAAAATAAAATGGATGGGGGGAGCAGCATGGTGACGCAGTGGTTAGAACTGCTGCCTCACGGCACCGAGGTCCCAGGTTCGATACCGGCTCTGGGTCACTGTCCGTGTGGAGTTTGCACATTCTCCCCGTGTTTGCGTGGGTTTCGCCCCCACATCTCAAAGATGTGCAGGGTAGGTGGGTTGGCCACGTTAAATTGCCCCTTAGTTGGAAAAATGAATTGGGTACTGTAAATTTGAAAAAATATAAAACGGGAGTGACTTAAAATAAAGATATTCAATTTTCGGTAAAACGTTGTAGAAAGCATTCGTAACCAAATGTGTGATCAAAATACTCTATCAGGGCATCTAAACAGCTGGAAGCAGTTACCCTGATAAAAATTCTGTACAGTGCCCAAGAAATAGAACTATTGAGTTCGAAGCACAAGTTCAGCTTATGCAGTCATCGGAAAAGAGAGCCGGCCACAAGCAGAGTGTGATTGTGGTAAATATTCCAAGCTAGCGAATCTTTCAAAAGGGTAAGGAAACTGGAAAAGAGGAGGAATATTGCCAAAAGGTACAATTACAGTGAAAGAAGGGAATTCAATAAAGGATGATTAGGTCTTGTAAACACAGGGACCAAGTTAAAGAACAAAGGAGATAAGACTCGGCCACAAATTGTCTACAGCCCTCCTGATCATTTATTCTGGGGCTGGGGGATATATAAATGTGGAGATTAAGAAAGCAGACAGCAAAAACAATATGGTTCTGATGGCAGTTTTTCATTTTCACGTGACTGAGAGAAACAGAGCAGCTCAAGTCGGACAAGGACTGAATTTCTTCGATTTTAACACAGCCAATCCAGGGAATGGTGGGAATTGAAGAGACAGAAATGCTGGCCATCAGAAATGGTTGCATAACCCCAGCCTTTTCACCATTTTAACCCTTGGACCTCTGGTAGTATTGAGGCCGTCAGCCATAAGAGTATCTTCTAATTAAAATGTGAACTTTGCATCCTGATGCTATCATTGGCTCTGCAATGTGATTTTTACTGAAAATCATGGGGGTTGTAAGGGAGGAGTAAAATTGGCCGAAGAACCTCGAAAGAACAGAAGAGGCCACGGTAAGAATTTAAATTGATCTTTCCTGCAGATTCCCTGTGAGCTAGGAGAAGCTGAAAAGCTTCAACTGGACCTTGAACATGGGCATCCCCTGCCCCATCCCTATCCAGCCCTTCCCAGCACCAACATTCCGCCACCCCCCTCCCCCCAGTCTTTCTCCCCAGCATTAGCTTCATGTTGGTGATCATTCCCTGCGTCCCTGATACCTGTGCGCCACCAGCCCAATTTCTGCTCCTGCTGTCAGGCTAGATTTAAATGGCTGGAGGCCTCAGGCTGAACTCAGCATGGGAGCTTTCACCCACCCTGCACGCGGAATACAATGCATTCCAACTTAAAATAGCTGTGAGTCAGGATGGATGGAGGAAACATAGGCCAGGTACATGTGCTGGGCTCCCAAAGATTGCCAGCAAGGACTGGTGACAAACAATACTTTATTCTCTAGCTGAGCAGCTACTCCATGGCTGTGCATGGCCTTCACTCTGGGGAGAACTCCCACACTCCTGACACATGGCCCTTTTTGTAACCGCATCATCACGTGACCACTCAGCCTACATCTCCACCATTTAAGTTAGGGCAACAGGTGGTATTGAGATGTAACAGTGTGCGCGAACAGTAACTGTGTATTAACCCTTAGATAACATACAGATTGAACAGACTAACAATACATAATATTTACATCTGTGGAGACATGAATTAAGCTGTTGCAATTGGCGCATAGCCCATTATGTCTTCTCCCCCCCATTTTCTGTTGTGTAAAGATGGTATTCGAAGGTCAGTTGTAGACTAGGTGTGACATATTCCTGGAGCCCTGTGTTTGGTTTGATCACTCGCCCTGAGCATGTGGTTATAGCAATTGATTGTACTGTAGTTTTTCTTAGGCTGGTGTCCTCGGTTCGGTGATCTGGGGCATTCCATCAGTGTACTCTGTGGGTGCAGGGCTCACTGCCTCAGCCTCTGGAGGAGTCTTCATGTCCACTTGTGTTAGGGTCCTGTGTTATAAGCCGAATGAGTAGAGTGCCAAGGCATCTGTCGGCGCTGGTTCCAATACCTGTAGGAGGTGACAGCGGTTGCGTACACAGTGGCCACCATCTGAGGCTACCACGTAAATGTCCAGTTGCGGGGCATGGATCTGTACCACCGCCAACTTGTCATGGCCATGTGCAGTCTGTACTCTGACCATTTGACCAGATATTAGAGGGCCGAGCCTGTGGGCATTTAAACCATATGCCTTTTGCTTCTCCGTCAGTGTTGCATGAGTGTATCATTCACACTGGGTTTGGGCTGCGGCAGAGCCTTGGCAGTAGGAATTGTGGTCATGGTGTGCCTGGAAAAGAGTTGTTGTGCTGCCAAGGGCAGGCCTTGTTGTGGTGTACTACAACGATCTTGGGCATTTTTCTCTAGAAGATGCTTTGCTGAGCATACTGCCTGATGGAGCTGGTATAGGGGGCTGCTCGCGATATGCTCAAAGTCCCACGTGTGTGCAAAGTTTCTAAATTCAGTGGAGACGAATTGACGAGCATTGTCTGTCATGAGGCTCTGCGGGATGCCGTGTGTGGCAAAGTGTCCCTTGAGCTTGATGATGACTGTGTTACTTGTGATGTTTGGCAGGTAGTTGAGCTCAAACCACCCGGAACACGAATCGGCTAAGACTAAACGTTATTTACCATTGAATTCAAAGATGTCAGCTGCTGTGAACGGCCATGGGGCAGCACGGTGGCACAGCGGTTAGCACTGCTGCCTCACAGCACCAGCGACCCAGGTTCAATTCCGGCCTTGGGTCACTGTCTATGTGAAGTTCGCGCTTTCGCCCCGTGTGTGCGTGGGTTTCCTCCGGGAGCTTCAGTTTCCTCCCACAGCCCAAAGATGTGCAGGTTAGGTGGATTGGCCGTGGTGAAATTGCCTTTTAGTGTCCAGGGATGTTCAGATTAGGTGGGGTTACGGGGATAAGGCGGGTGAGTGGGCCTAGTTAGTGTTCTCTTTCAGAGGTGCAGACTTGATGGGCCGAATGGCCTCCTTCTTCACTGTAGAAATTCTATGGGAGGTCTGGAACCTGATATAAATGCAATGGTTCTTTTGCTTGATGCAACTGGAGTTCATTGCATGGTGCACATCTGGAGACTTCCCTCTCCATGTTGGCATACATGGAGGGCTAGTACAGTGATTCCTTGGCCCTGTATCTGGTTGTATTGTGCCCCTGGTGAAATTGTTGTGCATAGTTGCTCTGAAGAGAAGTAGGGATGATGAATCACTGGGCACACAGCATCAATCCATCCTGTACAGTTAGCTCATCTCTGATGGTGAAGAATGTGTGAAACTCGTGGGGAAACTGTCTTGAGGACTCAGGACAGGCCCTCATGATGATCTTGTGCAGTTGTCTGCATGTGATGTCCACCTGTAATGTATCATTGAGCTCCTGGATTCTGCAAGAGGACAGTACTTCCATTGCCATCATGTCTATGTCTTCCTCACGATCTGCCTGGTCTGTAGTGGGTAGGAAGGCACTGGAGAGAGCATCAGCTAAGTACAGCTCCTCAGCACGTTTGTCAATGACGCTGAGGTTATAGCATTGCAACTTTACCATCATGCTCTGCAACCATGCTGACAGTACGGAGAGGCATTTCCTTTTTTTTTTCGCGAACGCAGACCCCCACTACCACAAACTTTGCAGTCGAGTATCCCGCATTTGGGGACATCACAGGCGTCAGCACACCTGAAGTGCAATGGGCTAGCCTTGTCCTGGGCGAACCACCTTCTTGATCATGGTTTCGCCCCTACCAGGTAAGGAGACGGAGAGGCTTTTCTAACACAGTTATGAGTGGTTGGTGATCTGTTTCAACAGTTGGACAACCATATATGAAGTCATGAAATTTTTGATGGAGACAAGAGCAAGGAGTTCCTGTTTGATCTGTGCATAGCGAGTCTCAGTGTCGGTGAGGGCACTTGGTGCAAAGGTCTGCCATTCTGGATGCAGATTGCGCCAAGTTCATGCTGGGAGGGTGTCATGATATACATCAGCATATCATGGTGCAATCACACACACTGACACACTGATGGACATACAGTAGGACCAACCATCATACACAACATCGCAGCCAATCACCAGTGAGAGCACACGCACTATAAAGACAGGGGACACCAAAGTTCCCGCTCATTCTAGCAGCAGCCAGCTCAGAGCACAGAGCTCACAGCCTGTCTCTCAGACATTCACCATGTGCTGATTGCCTCACCTAGATAGTGATAGGACAGGGTCCACAGATAAGCTGGTAATGCACGTACCCAAGTTTACAGTATGTTATTACAGTTGAGTTGTCAATAAAATCGAGGTACACCATCTCCAGCCGTGTTGACCTGTTTGTAGACCAGACACCCAACACGATAGAGGGGTCTGCCAATATAAGTACAGGTGATTGAATGCCCTTAATGGCCTTAAGTGGGGTGCTCTTTTCAAGAGCCGGTGCAGACTCGGTGGACCGAATGGCCTCCTTCTGCACTGTGAATTTTATGAAATGCCAAAGTGTTGTAACACCGGTGGGGCTGCAAGTGCTTGTCTGAGTGTGTTGAAAACTGCTGTGTGATGCTCTTGCCAGCACCATTCGCCATCCTGGTGGAGGAGCTGACAAAGAGGTCCAGTGACCTCACTGTAACAAGGAATTAACTTAGAAATTGGTCATATCGGTCGACACGGTGGCGCAGTGGTTAGCACTTCAGTCTCACGGCGCCGAGGTCCCAGGTTCGATCCCGGCTCTGGGTCACTGTCCGTGTGGAGTTTGCACATTCACTCCGTGTTTGCGTGGGTTTCACCCCCACAACCCAAAGGTGTGCAGGCTAGGTGGATTGGCCACGCTTAATTGCCCCTTAATTGGAAAAAATGAATTGGGTACTCCAAATTTATTTTTTTTAAAGAAATTTGTCATACCAAGGAAGCACTGTAAGGGGCACATGTCCATGGGAATGGCCATCTGTCATATAGCAATAGTCTTGTCTGGACAATCTCGGCAGGCCTGACAGCATCTGTGGAGAGAAAAGGGGGCTAACGTCTTGAGTCTAGATGGCTCTTTGTTTCAGATTCCAGCATCCTCAGTAATTTGCTTTTGTCTTGTTTGGATCTGGTTTTACACCATGTAAGGAACCTGGTTGACCTGAATCTGTATTTCGCAGAGTTAAGCTTCAACTGTATGATTCTGATTCTGCCAAGGATGAGATGAAGGCGTGCATCACGTTCTTGCATAGTACCACCCCAAACCAGGATGTCATCAATGATCATATTTCAGGGTTGGGCTGCAACAAGTTGCTCCATAAACCGCTGGAAGACCTCACTGCCAGTGGAGATCCCACGGGGCATATGAAGAAAGCAATATCTGCCTACCAGAGACATGAATGTGGTAAGTTTTGAGGATTCTTCATCTAGTGGGATCTGCCAGGACCCACATATCACATCCAGGATGCTGAAAGCCTTGGCATTGACCATTTCTGCCATCAACTGTTCCACTGTCTTCCTAGGGTTATGAGTGTAGTGATCTCTATATGTGCATGTACACAAGAGGTTAATGTGTAATCAGTAGCACCACATGATCACTAGAGGGCCGGACCAACAGGGGTATAAAAAGCAACCACATTGGGTCTCTCGCTCTCTCTTGGATGCACTGTGACCAGGGCAATAGCAGACTAGTTCAGATGGCTAGTGGAGTTATGTATAGTTACCGTAGTTAGATCTTGTTAACCTCATCACTAGTATCAAAGTTAAAGTAAAGAACTCATGCAATTATTGTTATAGTTACTCAATAAACCTTTTGTTACTACTGGACGAGTTTGAATCTTCTTCATTGAGATTCAGAAGACCTCATCACTAACCAAGGTTTGAGTAGCACCTGTTACCTACCACACAGGTAACAAAACATGGTACCAGGCGTATTGGCTTTAACAGAACTAGTTAGATTAGGTTAGACAAAAAGAGAAGAAAATTCTGACCGGATATTCAACTGTGGAAGACTTTGCAGCAAATGGATCCTCGATGACTAACTATGGGACTCATTGGGCCTCTAGGGCAGCTGGAAATAACCGGTAATTTAAGTTGTGACTGGAAAAGATTTGAACAGATATTCCAAATATTTATCGCAGCTAATGATTTAAGCCTGGTCTCTGACGCACCGAAAATAGCACTACTACACTCAATAGGAGGGCATGAAGCTAGAGAAATCTATAATTGCTTTAATTACTTAGAAGGTGAAGACAACACCCAGTTAGAAGTAATACTCAATAAATGTGATGAACACTGTAAGAGTCAGTCTGGTGAGATGCTAGAAAGATTTAACTCTTGTCATAAATGCCAGAGAAACGGAGGGCCCATCACTGATTTTATTCTCAAGTTAATACCACAAGGCTGTGATTATGCTGATTTCAGAGACACTACGATAATGGATCAATTAATTTATGGCCTATCTGACAAAAATTTGAAGGAAGAACTTTCACAAGATAGGTATCTAACTCTAGAAACTGCGATACAAAAATGCCTTGCCTATGAACAAAAGCAAAATCAATACTTTGAGTCTTTACAAACACAGAATCATTATCTAGAAAACAAAATCGGTAAAAATGGCGTGAACATTCACCACGAGGCGGAGGCAGGGTTGAATCGGAGAAAGACGGAAGTTCTGAGCGGCAGCCATCTTGCGTATGTCCAGTCTGGCCAGGCCTCACATACGCACTACCCTAAAAGACGCAAACCGGCAAAACAGTGTTCTGCGCATGCGCGAGAAGTCGCGCATGCGCGGTTACGAAAAGAGCGCACAGTAAAGGAAATTCGGATTGCGCATGCGCAATCGAACCCTACGCATGACGTCACGGGCGGTATGATGTAGAGGACCCGAACCACGCCCACCGAAAAAGGAAATGCACAAAAATTAAAAAAAAGAAATTTAAAGCTGCAAAACCCAATTTTCTTACCTCAAGAGACAGAACAATGCCCGAACTTACACCAGCAGTTGAAAATAACTTTCACAACATCCTGGAACAAGCAGTCTGCGCCACCCAAAGTGAAGAGTACAATGACAATCCGAAACCAAAGAAGATAATTTGTTCATTGAACATGAAGAGAACGATAACAACTCCGAAACAAAAAGAGATGAATTGTCTACCGAACAATACACACAATACAGACATGGCTGAGTTATTCGGATATGATGATCACAGCATCAGCAACATGGTTGAAAAGCTCAACACGACTCTTCTCATGGTAGATGATTCCAATACCATGATGCCATGGCAGATCGTCGATACATTGGATGACAGCAACCTGTCAAATACCCAAGAAGAAGACAACGCCACACAGAGAGCACAGAACGACTCCGTTGAGAGAGCACAGACCGACTCTACAGTGAGAACACTGCACGACTCCACAGAGAGAGTGATGACAGACTCCACAGAGAGAGCGGTGAAAGACTCCACAGAGAGAGCGATGTAAGACTCCACAGAGAGAGCGATGACAGACTCCACAGAGAGAGCGATGAAAGACTCCAAAGAGAGAGCGTTGACAGACTCCACAGAGAGAGCGATGAAAGACTCCACAGAGAGAGCGACGCAAGCCTCCACAGACAGCGCGGTGACAGACTCAAAAATGGAAGCAAGCAAATACTTCATAGCGAAGTCCATGCATGAACAAGACTATGAATGTCTATTCACCTTATCTGTGCAACCAGCAGCAGACTCTGAAAGTCTACCAAGCTCACATGAACAACAAAAAGACTATGAAAGTCTACCCAGCTCATTTAACCAACAAGAAGACACTGAATGTCTACCCACTGTATGTGAGACAAGTGACGAAGAAATCACAATTCCCATAAGATGTGCAGGATCACAGCGTGGCTGACAGATCTCAGCTCGCCTGCACAGAAGCACTCAACAATCAGAGGACGGCTACTCATGAGTCCAGAGAGACCACGTCAATAGAAATCGTGAAGATTTTGACTCCAGAAGGGGAGCACCAAGAAACCAACGGTGATTCAAATGAAACCGAAATAACTCCAGAAGAGGAGCACAAAGAGATCACAGATGATTCAAGTGAACCAGAAATGACTCTAGAAGAGGAGTACCAAGGAAGCAAAACAGAGGAATCAAATCCACCACAAATGACTGATGTCACCAATATCAATGCAACATCAGATCATTCTCACAGTTCTCAAGAAGAAACGCTCAATGTAACAGATATCACAAAGGACACTGACACCAATAACTGTGACAATGACTCACATCATCCACTCTGAACACTCATTGAGCGCAACAGGGACAACAAAAAACGCAAACAGCACAGCAGAAACAAGAACAACAACAGCAACAACGAAAACAACATGCAGCGCAACAAGAGCAACAACAACAAGAAGCGCTGCAGAAACAAGAACGACAGCAACATCAAAAACTGCAAGCACAACAACAAAAACTACAAGAACAGAAACAACAAGCACGACAAAAACAACAACAAGCACAACAACAAAATGACAAAAACAACGACAACAAAAACAACAAAGACAGACACGACAGAAACAACGACAATGAAACAACGACGTGTCCAACATGGTACAACTCTGCACATGAAGGACAATGCCACAGCACACTGCAAAACAATGACAAGACATGCCAAGGCATGACAAAGAATCTCGGGCACTATTCTCCCCCCCCCGCGCCGGGTGGGAGAATCGCCGGGGCACTGCACGAATCGCGCCACGTGGTTCTCCCACCCCCCGGAAACTAGCGGCGCGCGATTCACACTGGGCCGCTCGGAGAACTGGCGAGCGGCGATTCTCCTGCCCGGATGGGCCGAGCGGCCACTACAACACGACAGGTTCCCGCCGGCGCCGTCCACCCCTGGTCGCTGCTGGCGGGAACTCTGCGGGAATGCTGGAGGGTCGGCCTGTGGGGGAGGGAGTGGGGCTCCTTCACCGGGATGGCCTCCGATGGGGTCTGGCCCGCGATCAGGGCCCACCGATCGGCGGGCCGGACTCTCCCCCTCCGGGCCTACCTCCTTCAGCGCGCGGCCCCAGAACACCGGCGCCATGTTGGTGAGGGGCCGGCGTGTGTAAGACATTCCCCGTGCATGTGCAGGATGGCACGGCCCAACTGCGCATGCGCGGGTTGGCGCGGCGCCCATTTGGCGCCGCGTAAAGATGCTGGAGCGGCATGAACCAGCGCTGTGCTGGCCCCCTGTGGGGGCCAGAATAGGTCGCGCCCAGGCCCTGTTCGTGCCGTCGTGAAACGCGACGCGTTCACGACGGCGCGAACACTTGGCCTCCATATTGGAGAAGCGCCCCCCTCACGAATTCACATCTGCTCCAGAACAAGCAAGCACGCCAGCTTTCAAGGCGGATGACACACTAGATCAATACCGTAAGCACAGGAAAAATTCCAGGTCAGATGACACACAGAATCAATACCGTAAGACAGGAAAAAGTCCAGACAACGGTGTAACACAGAATCGCTACCACAAGTATATAAAAAAAAAGAAAATCTAAATCAGACAACAAAGTGATTTGACCATTTGAACACCTCATGATGACTTGATGGTCACTTAAACACAAGAACACTGACGACATTCACAAAGAAATAACGACATCAACATCACCACTTCAACAACAGAAGAAGAAAGCAACTCAACCGAACAAATTCATAAAGTTTGGACTCACAAATGTTTTAAAATTAAGGTTGGACTCATAAATATTAATTGGCTTTGTATAATCATCAAGATCATCACAACTTGTACATAACATAATTTGCCTACCTATTTCACGCAAGTGAAAAAAAACCTAAGAGTCTAAATGTATTCACATGTGACGGACAACTCATTGATTTTATGTAATGCATTTGCAAACTGCATCCATTATGTTTGTTCAATTTTCTTTGCAACATACAGAAAATATGTAACACGAAAAAAAGGGGGATGTAGTGATCTCTAGTGCATGTACACAAGGGTTAATGTGCAATCAGTAGCACCATATGATCACTAGAGGGCCAGACCAACAGGGGTATAAAATGCACCCACATTGGGTCTCTCTCTCTTGGGTGCACTGTGACCAGGGCAATAGCAGACTAGTTCAGATGGCTAGTGGAGTTACGTATAGTTACCATAGTTAGATCTTGTTAACCTTATCACTAGTACAAAATTAAAGTAAAGAACTCAAGCAATTATTGTTATAGTTACTCAATGAACCTTTTGTTACTACTGGACGAGTTTGAGTCTTCTTCATCGAGATTCAGAAGACCTCATCACTAACCAAGGTTTGAGTAGTACCTGTTACCTACTACACAGGTAACAAAACAATGAGGTCTGTGCCGTGTCTTGTTTAAGTCACACAGGTGACGTGACCATGCCACCTTTCTTTACTGCAGCCACCATTGCTGAAACCAATTCTGTGGCCTCATCTCTAGGCGATATGACACCTAATGTCATCATCCAATGCAGCTCATTGACAACGTTCTGCTTCATGGCTATTGGTACTCTTCTTGGAGCACAAACTATTGGTGGTCTTCTAGTCTCATGTGATATGTTGCCGGTAGCTTACCAATAACATCACAGTTGAAGAGATCTTCGTACTCATTTCTGGGCCTAGTGTTGCAATGCATGTATCTCTGGACCAAGTTGGATGAGCCCCTGTGTGATGCTGTCCCGAAGACCTAGCAGTGGCCTTACGTTCTGGTCGACTATATGAAACTTGAAGCTGCCCTGTGTGCAGTGGAGAGTGGCCACATCTTCCGTGCGGATGGTTTGTCCACCAGAAGCCACGAGGTCCACCTGGGTACTGGGGTCCGGTGCTGCATATGGATCTAGTTCTCGTAGCATTCAGCTGGGCAATACGTCACACTTTGCTCCAGTGGCAACCTTTACCTTCAGTCTTGTGTTGCTGCAAATAATGTGGAGGGTGGCCAATATCTCACCCTTTTCTGTGATGATGTCGACACTCCCCCAATGGAGTGTTGTTGGAGGCTTTGTGGTTTGGTTGCTCTGTCTGAGCTGCAGTTCGTTCACCTTGCTGACCCTCCTACTGTTGAAGGACTGACCGGCTGCAATATGGCTGGTGGCAGAGGAAGGCTGCTGTGTTTTCGATCTGCAGCATTTTGCAAAACGATTCCACCTTCCACATTTATTGCAGCATTTGCTGTACGCGAAACATGCTGTTCTGTTCTGAGGGATATGGCATCACAGTTGGGGCAGGGTGTGCCCTTGTACTGCAAAAACTTCAGTTTCCTGCCTAAAATCTTGCCGCTTTTTCCTGACTGTTCGTTTAACTTGCAAATGCTAATGGCTGTTTGTAGTGTGAAATCTTTTTCTCCCAGCAATTGCTTGCAGACAGGATCGCTGTGAGCTCTGTAGACTATTCGATCACTGACTAAGTCATCACGAAGGGTGCCAATAGCACATTTCTTGGCTAAGAGTTTCAACATTGCCGTGTAGTACTGTATTGCTTCATCTGCTCTTTGGTTTGTTGAATTAAACAAGTGCCTGTCGATTGTAAGATTTTTCACCGAAAGACAATTGTTCTCAAACTTTTTTAGAATTACTTCGGGGTCCTCTGTCTCCTCCTCCATTTGGAAATCAGGCTACTTGATTTCTCAACAGCTTCAGGGCCCCTTTAAGTTTAGTGAGGTGTGGGCGTCCGGTGGCGGTGTATGGGAGAAGGTCACACATAAGGTGGCTCCCGCCAGAGTTATGGTCCTTTTAGCCTGGTTCCCAGGGGAAATTGGTTGACAAACCCGATCCATCTAATTGTATTTTGTGAGAAGATGTTAAAAGCCATGCGAAGGAATGTTGGAAAGAGGGGTGCAATTGGTAGCCCTTTATTGGAGATAGAGTCAGTGCGAAGCTCATTGGGACCAAAGTTGGCGGAGGCAGCCTCATCGAGTGGGGCCACGCCCTCGAGTTCGAGAGACTATTCGGCAAGCAAGGGAGATGATGGAGACCCTCAGAAAGTCTGTTGAGGCGGCAGCACGGTGGCACAGTGGTTAGCATTGCTGCCTCACGGCGCCGAGGTTCCAGGTTCGATCCCGGCTCTGGGTCACTGTCCGTGTGGAGTTTGCACATTCTCCCCGTGTTTGCGTGAGTTTCGCTCCCTCAACCCAAAAAGATGTGCAGGGTGGGTGGATTGGCCACGCTAAATTGCCCTTTAATTGGAAAAAATGAATTGGCTACACTAAATTTATTTTTTAAAAAGAAAGTCTGTTGAGGATGTGCTGGGCCCGATAAGAGAGAGATTGGGAACGACCGCGGAGTGGTGAAGGAGCATGGAGAGGGGCTGAAGGGGGTGGAGGAGATCTTGTCGCAACATAGCGACCAAATAGCCTTGCTGGAAGCTGAGCCTCTGGTGGTGGAGAGGAGGAATAAGGGCGTGGGGCAAAGGTAGAGGACTTGGAGAACAGATTGAGGAGGCAGAACCTCAGGATTGTGGGGTTGCCGGAGGAGGTGGAGGACCCAAGGCCGAACGTGTCCTTTGCCCAGATGTTTGCAAAGTTGATGGGGGGAATGAACAGATATCACCTCCTGAGCTGGATTGGTCCCACCGAAAACTCCGGCTGAGGCCATGAGCGAATGAACCGCCATGGGTTGTGATTGCATTTTTCCACAGTTACCGGATAAGGAGTGGGTCCTGAAATGGGCCAAAGAAAACCGGGATGTGAGGTGGGAAGGCAGCAGCATCCAAATTTATCTAGATGGTGGGGCAGAGTTTGCAAAGGGGTGTGCAGCCTTTATATAATAATAATAACAATCTGTATTGTCACAAGTAGGCTTACATTAACAGTGCAATGACGTGACTGTGAAAAGCCCCTAGTCGCCACATTCCGGCGCTTGTTCGGGTACACAGAAAGAGAATTCAGAATGTCCAAATTACCTAACAGCACGTCTTTCGGGACTTGTGGGAGAAAACTCGAGCACCCAGAGGAAACCCACACAGACACGGGGAGACGTGCGGATACCACACAGACAGTGACCCAAGCCGGGAAGCAAACCTGGGACCCTGGCGCTGTGCTACCGTAAAGCAAAGTAGGCCTTGTACAGGAGCGGAGTGCGTTTTGGTGTGGTGTACACAGCGAGATTGGGAGTCATGCACAACACAAAGGATCACTTTTTTGAGACGACAGAGGAGGCAGAGGCTTTTAAAAAATAAATTTAAAGTACCCAATTATTTTTTTCCCAATTAAGGGGCAATTTAGCACCTACCCCGCACATCTTTGGGTTGTGGGGGTGAAACCCACGCAGACACGGGGCGAATGTGCAAACTCCACAGACAGTGACCCGGGGCAGGGATCGAACCCGGGTCCTCCCTGCCATAAGGCAGCAGTGCTAACCATTGCGCCACCACGCTGCCCCTGGAGGCTGGTTTACCATAGTGAGCTAAACAGCTGGCTTGTAATGCAGAACAGTGCCAGTAGGGTGGGTTCAATTCCCGTACCAGCCTCCCCGAACATGCACCGGAATGTGGCGACAAGGGGCTTTTCACAGTAACTTCATTTGAAGCCTACTTGTGACAATAAGCGATTATTATTATTATTATTGAAGCTTTCGTCAAAAAACAAGGCTTGGACTGAATTAAGTGGGTTTGAATGAGACTTTACTGGGTGTTGCTGGGATGGGATTGTTTGGGGATGTTTTAATATTTTTGTACATATGTTCGATTAAAGGGGGTTTATTGTTCTGTATTGGAGTGTATATGTTGTTGGGGGAGTGATGGGGACAAAGACGTTTGGAGTAATGGTTAAGGCATTAATGTGGATGACATATGGACCAAGGTAGAAGGTTGAGAAGTGTAAACGCTTTGGTTTTGATCATTCCTTTGTAGCTGGGTGAGGGTGGGGTGGGGGGGGGAGGGGAGGGGGGGGGGGGGGGGTTGTGTTACTTTCTTTGTTCTTTGGGTGTGGGGCCTGGCAGGGGGGGGGAGTACCTCACTAGCAGGTAGTGAATGGGAGTGAGGTGGAGGGTGGGGCTGAGACCTGTTGGACCTGTTTGGACAGGTTTCAATGAGCCTGCAGGGTTTGTTTAGTAGCAGGAGGGGGATGGGGATGGTAAGGAGAGAGCATTGGTCGTTGGAAGGTAGCTGACAGGTTTCTAGGTTGGGGAAGGGGGTGGCGGGGGCGGGTAGTTTGCTGATGGTGTGACCAGGGGTTTTTCTTTGTCTCACCTTGTGGGTGGGGATGCTGACAATCATGGGTAGGCATCGGTTCTAGGACTTGGAAGAAGGAGGGGACAATCCCTGACTTGAAGGGGAGTGAGAGACCCCTGATCAGACTAGTCTCGTGGAATGTTAGGGGTTTGGGAGGCCCGGTGAAATGATCGAGCGTTTTTTCTCATCTGAAGAATTTAAGGACCGATGTCGTTCTTGGCTCTGCAGGAGACCACCTGCAAGTGAGGGATCAGACTAGGTTTCAAAAGGGCTGGATGAGCCAGGTGTCTCACTCGGGCTTTGATTGTAGGGCCCGGGGGGTAGCCATCTTAATGAAAAGGGCTTGTGTTCTGGCGGGAAGGTTAGTGACGGATCATGGAGATAGGTATGTTATATGGAATGTGGGTCATACCGCTCTATTTCTTTACTTAATTGGACACCAAGATATTGGCTAAGGTGTTAGCACTGAGGCTGGAACCATGTTTTCCTCAAGGTATTGGGGAAGATCAGACGGGTTTTGTCAAGGGCCGACAGCTGACATTTAACGAGCGGCGATTGCTAAATGTGGTTTCCCCATCTGAGGGTCCTGTTCCAGAGGTAATCGTTGCATTGGATGTCGAGACGGCATTCGATAGGGTAGAATGGGGGTATCTTTTTGTGGTCTTGGAGAAGTTTGGGTTGGGTCCCAAGTTTGTTTCTTGAATACGACAAGGCCCCAACAGCTGGTGTCCGCACCAATACCAGGAACTCCGGGTACTTCCAATTAAATAGGGAAATGAGGCAGGGGTGCCCTGGTGCCCTATGTCCCCCCCTCTTGCTTGCATTGGCGATAGAGTCTTTGGACATCACCTAAAGGGCTTCAGATACGTGGAGGGGGATAGTGAGGGGAGGGGTGGAGCAAAGGGTGTCCCTGTTCGCTGATAGTCTCTTACTTTATGTGTCGAACCCGGTCCCCACATGGACGACATAATGGAGCTGCTGAGGCGCTTTGGCTATTTTTCAGGCTAAACGTGGGTAAAAGTGAATGCTTTCCACTTAATGCCCTGGGGAAGGGAGTTAATCTAGGGGGTGCTACCTTTTTGTGTGTCTGGTTTCTGCATTAGGTATCTGGGGGTCCAAGTAGCCCGGGATTAGGCCTGTCTCTGTAAACTGAACTATACGAGCTTACTGGGTAGGGTCAAGGCCGATCTCGCAAAGGTGGGATAATCATCCCTGGCCTTGGCCGGCAGGGGTCAGTCAGTCAACCAAAGAGAAAATGCTGGAAAATCTCAGCAGGTCTGGCAGCATCTGTAGGGAGAGAAAAGAGCTGACGTTTCGAGTCCAGGTGACCCTTTGTCTAAGTTCCAGCTTTGGGACTCGAAACGTTAGCTCTTTTCTCTCCCCTCAGATGCTGCCAGACCTGCTGAGACTTTCCAGCATTTTCTCTTTGGTTTCAGATTCCAGTAATTTGCTTTTATCCAGTGAATATTGGGAATTCAGGACATGCACTTCATGACTTTCCTTTTAATATTGTTCTTTTTCAATCATCTAATTACATAGATACATAGAAGATAGGAGCAGGAGGAGGCCTTTTGGCCCTTCGAGCCTACTCTGCCATTCATCACGATCATGGCTGATCATCCAACTCAATAGCCTAATCCTGCTTTCCCTCCATAGTCTTTGATCCTATTCTCCCCAAATGCTATATCTAGCCACCTCTTGAATATATTCATAGTTTTAGCATCAACTACTTCCTGTGGTAATGAATTCCACAGGCTCACCACTCTTTGTGTGAAGAAGTGTCTCCTTATCTCTGTCCGAAACGGTTTACCCTGAATCCTCAGACTGTGAGCCCTGGTTCTGGACACACCTATCATTGGCAACATCTTCCCTACATCTACCCTGTCTAGTCCTGTTAGAATTTTAGAAGTCTCAGTGAGGTCCCCCCTCATTCTTCTGAACTCCAGCGAGAACAATCCTAACCGCGTCAATCTCTCCTCATATGAGTCAGTCAAGATGTACATTTTGCCAAGATTTTTGTTTTTGTTCCAATGTTTGCTGGTTTTTCTCCCTAAATCTTTTTTTGCGGGAGTTGAAAAGTTTATTTTAATGAATTTAGAGTACCCAATTATTTTTTTCAAATTAAGGGTCAATTGAGCTTGGCCAATCCACCTACCCTGCACATCTTTGGGTTGTGGGGTGTGAGACCCACGCAGACACGGGGAGAATGTGGAAACTCCACAGGATCGAACCCGGGTCCTCAGTGCCGTGAGCCTGCAATGCTAACCATTGTGCCACCGTGCCGCCCTGGGGGAGTTGAAAAGTTGATTACATCCTTTAGGCGTAGGGTGGTCCTTCAAAGGGAGAGATAGTCAGGTAGATAGACCTATGTGGTAATACCAGGTATTGCAGTACCTGGGAGGTGGATGCCCATTGGCTAGACCTAGGAGTCTACCATTGGCTAACGTACATAGCTCCGCCCTGAGAGGCGGGGTATAAGAACCAATGCCATCCCAGCAGCCTTCACTTTCTGTATCGAAGCTGCTGGGTACAGTTCTAGCTGATTAAAGCCGATTAGTATGACTCTCCTTGTCTCAAGAGTAATTGATTGTGCATCAACCTGATAGTCAGGGGCTTGGCTTTGCTGAACCTGGGGCGAAATTCTCCCCCAACGGCGAGATGTCCGCCGACTGGCGCCAAAAACGGCGCCAATCAGACGGGCATCGCGCCGGCCCAAAGGTGCGGAATGCTCCGCATCTTTGGGGGCCGAGCCCCAACATTGAGGGGCTAGGCCGAAGCTGGAGGGATTTCCGCCCCGCCAGCTGGCGGAAATGGCGTTTGTTGCCCCGCCAGCTGGCGTGGAAATGCGGCGCATGCGCGGGAGCGTCAGCGGCCGCTGACAGTTTCCCGGCGCATGCGCGGGAGCGTCAGCGGCCGCTGGAAGTTTCCCACGCATGCGCAGTGGGGAGAGTCTCTTCCGCCTCCGCCATGGTGGAGGCCGTGGCGGAGGCGGAATGGAAAGAGTGCCCCCACGGCACAGGCCCGCCCGCGGATCGGTGGGCCCCGATCGCGGGCCAGGCCACCGTGGGGGCACCCCCCGGGGTCAGATTGCCCCGCGCCCCCCCCAGGACCCCGGAGCCCGCCCACGCCGCCTGGTCCCGCCGGTAAATACCAGCTTTGATTTACGCCGGCGGGACAGGCAATTACTGGGCGGGACTTCGGCCCATCTGGGCCGGAGAATTGAGCGGGGGGTCCCGCCAACCGGCGCGGCCCGATTCCCGCCCCCGCCCAATCTCCGGTACCGGAGACTTCGGCGGGGGCGGGACTCACGGCGGCCAACGGCCATTCTCTGACCCGGCGGGGGGTCGGAGAATGACGCCCCTGATACTTTACGACTGGGCATCGAATGCGGAGGTTGAGTTGGTGTAGTGATCCGAGAGCCATGTGGGTGCAGGTGGAATTGAAGTCGTGGACCTCCGGGTGCGGCGATGACCAGCTAAGTCGCACGTTTCGGCAGCTCCCGGTGGAACGAACTTTTGGGCTCTTGATAGGAGCCCCAACGGCAACTTAAACGGCTAAAAACACTGTGCGGTAAACCAGAAGGGAATCCCCCCGGACACGCATGGAAAAGGGAGAGGATAGCGGCCGGATTGCGGAGGAGCCTCTAGAGCAGCGGCAAGGAAGGCAAGCTCAAAGCAAGATGGCGTTGGAAGGTGGCCGTTTGGTATGGGGCCCGGACCAACAAGAGTTCCTGCGGCGCTGTGTGGAAGAACTGAAAAAGGAGATGAAGAAGGAGCTGCTGGCCCCGATATTACAGGCGATTGAAGGGCTAAAGGAGGAGCAGAAGACCCAGGAGCAGGAGCTTTGGGTCGTGAAGGCAAAGGCTGCTGAAAATGAAGACGAAATACAGGGCCTGGTGGTGAAGACAGAGATGCACGAGGCACAGCACAAAAGGTGTGTGGAAAGGCTGGAGGTGCTGGAGAATAATTCGAGGAGGAAGAATTTAAGGGTTCTGGGTCTTCCCGAAGGCGCAGAAGGGGCGGACGTCGGGGCATATGTGAGCACGATGCTTCACTCGCTAATGGGATCGGAGGCCCCGATGGGCCCTTTGGAGGTGGAGGGAGCTTATCGAGTTTTGGCGCGAAGACCGAGGGCTGGAGAAATACCTCGAGCTATAGTGGTGAGGTTTCTCCGCTATAATGACAGAGAGATGGTCCTCAGATGGGCGAAGAAAACTCGGAGCTGTAGGTGGGAGAACGCGGTGATCCGCGTATACCAGAATTGGAGTGCGGAGGTGGCGAGAAGGAGGGCAAGTTTTAATCAGGCTAAGGCGGTGCTTCACAAAAAGAAGGTTACATTTGGAATGTTGCAACCGGCAAGATTGTGGGTCACACACCAAGGGAAGCACCACTACTTTGAGACGGCAGAAGAGGCGTGGACATTTATTGTGGACGAGAAGCTGGAATAGTCGGGCGAGAAAAATAACTTTTGGGACAAAGTGGTGGGGTGATTATGTGGGGTGAGGGGAAAAAGGGGGGAGGGGATGATTTTTCAAGTTGTTAATCTTGCGACCTTGTAACTTTTCTCTCTTCCCCATGTTGTGGGGGAGTATGAGGAACTGTGGGCGCCGGTCATTAGAGGCGGGGCTGAGTGGGAAACGCGGGCTTTGTTCCCGCGCTATGGTAATTATGGCGGGAACAGGGACGCAGGAAGGAGGGGGCCTCGCACAGTGGGGGCCGAGGACAAGGGGGGAAGCCGAGGTCAGCCAGAGTTCGCTGACTTCTGGGAGCAACATGGGAGGTGCAACTACGCTAGAAAGGGATCTAGCGGAGGGGGGGGGGGGCGGAGGGTTAACTGGGTTGCTGCTGCTAAGGAGAAGGGGGAGCTGTTATGGGGTGCGGTGGTCGAGGCGGGAGGGCGCCGTTGGGGGGATATACGGGTACATGGGAACCGGGTGAGGAGCTGGGTTAAAAAAGGGGATGGCTAGTCGACAAGGGGGGGGGGGGTTAAAGAGCCCCCCAACCCGGCTGATCATGTGGAACGTGAGAGGGCTGAACGGGCCGATTAAAAGGGGACGGGTACTCGCACACCTAAAGAAATTAAACGCAGATGTGGTTATGTTGCAGGAGACGCATCTGAAACTGATAGACCAGGTCAGACTACATAAAGGATGGGTGGGGCAGGTGTTTCATTCGGGTTTTGATGCGAAGAACAGGGGGGTGGCTATCTTAGTGGGGAAACGGGTACTGTTTGAGGCAAAGACTATGGTGGCGGATAGTGGGGGTAGATACGTGTTGGTGAGTGGCAGATTGCAAGGGGAGGCGGTGGTTCTGGTGAACGTATATGCCCCGAACTGGGATGATGCAAATTTTATGAGGCGTATGTTGGGACGTATCCCGGACCTGGAGGCGGGAAAGTTGGTAATGGGGGGAGACTTCAATACGGTGCTTGATCCAGGGCTGGACAGATCGAGGTCCAGGACCGGGAGGAGGCCGGCAGCGGCCAGGGTGCTCAAGGACTTCATGGAGCAGATGGGAGGGGTAGACCCCTGGAGATTTAGTAGGCCTAGGAGTAAGGAGTTCTCGTTTTTCTCCTATGTCCACAAAGTATACTCACGGATAGACTTTTTTGTCTTGGGAAGGGCACTGATTCCGAAGGTGACAGGGACGGAATATACGGCCATAGCTATTTCGGACCACGCTCCACATTGGGTGGACCTGGAGGTAGGAGAGGAAAAAGAACAGCACCCACTCTGGAGAATGGATATGGAATTATTGGCGGATGAGGGGGTATGTTTAAGGGTGAGGGGGTGTATTGAAAGGTACTTGGAGCTTAATGACAATGGGGAGGTTCAGGTGGGAGTGGTCTGGGAGGCGTTGAAGGCGGTGGTTAGAGGGGAACTGATATCCATAAGGGCACATAAAGGAAAGCAGGAGGGTAAAGAAAGGGAGGGATTGCTGAAAGAACTTTTGAGGGTGGACAGGCAATATGCAGAGGCACCGGAGGAGGGACTGTACAGGGAAAGACAAAGGCTACACGTAGAATTTGACCTGCTGACCACGGGTAAGGCAGAGGCACAGTGGAGGAGGGCACAGGGTGTACAGTATGAGTATGGAGAGAAGGCGAGTTGGTTACTGGCCCACCAACTGAGGAAGAGGGGAGCAGCGAGGGAGATAGGTGGGGTGAGAGATGAGGAGGGAGAGATGGAACGGGGAGCGGAGAGAGTGAACGGAGTGTTCAAGGCATTTTATGAAAGGTTATATAAGGCTCAGCCCCCGGAAGGGAAGGAGAGAATGATGTGTTTCTTGGATCAGCTGGAATTCCCTAAGGTGGAGGATCAGGAGAGGGCGGGACTGGGAGCACAGATTGAGATGGAGGAGGTGGTGAAAGGGATTGGGAGCATGCAGGCGGGGAAGGCCCCGGGACCGGACGGATACCCGGTGGAATTTTATAGGAAATATATGGACCTACTGGCCCCGCTTTTGACGAGAACCTTTAATGAGGCCAGGGAAAGGGGGGAGCTGCCCCGACTATGTCGGAGGCGACGATATCGCTCCTTTTGAAGAAGGAAAAAGACCCGCTGCAATGCGGGTCCTACAGGCCCATTTCCCTTTTAAATGTAGATGCTAAGATCCTGGCCAAGGTGATGGCGATGAGGATAGAGGACTGTGTCCCGGGGGTGGTCCACGAGGACCAAACCGGGTTCGTGAAGGGGAGACAGCTGAACATGAACATACGGAGGTTGCTAGGGGTAATGATGATGCCCCCGCCAGAGGGGGAGGCGGAGATAGTTGTGGCGATGGACGCCGAGAAAGCATTCGACAGAGTGGAGTGGGATTATCTGTGGGAGGTGCTGAGGAGATTTGGTTTTGGAGAAGGGTATATCGGATGGGTACAGCTGCTGTATAGGGCCCCGGTGGCGAGCGTGGTCACGAACAGACAGAGGTCTGATTACTTCTGTCTACATAGAGGGATGAGGCAGGGGTGTCCCCTGTCTCCGTTACTGTTTGCATTGGCGAATGAGCCCCTGGCCATAGCACTGAGGGGCTCCGGGAAGTGGAGGGGAGTGCTTAGGGGAGGAGAAGAACACCGGGTATCTTTGTATGCAGATGATTTATTGCTGTATGTTGCGGACCCAGTGGAGGGGATGCCTGAGATAATGCAGACACTTAGGGAGTTTGGGGAATTTTCGGGGTACAAATTGAATATGGGGAAAAGTGAGTTGTTTGTGGTGCATCCGGGGGAGCAGAGCAGGGGAATAGATGACTTATCGTTGAGGAAGATAACAAGAGATTTCCGGTACTTAGGGATTCAGATAGCCAGGAATTGGGGAACCTTACACCGGCTTAATTTGACACAATTGGTGGAACAGATGGAGGAGGATTTTAAGAGATGGGACATGGTGCCCCTGTCACTGGTGGGTAGGGTGCAGGCGGTTAAAATGGTAGTCCTCCCGAGATTCCTCTTTGTGTTTCAGTGCCTTCCGGTGATGGTCACGAAGGCTTTTTTCAAGAGAATTGAAAAAAGTGTCATGAGTTTTGTGTGGGCCGGGAAGACCCCGAGAGTGAGGAGGGGGTTCTTGCAGCGTAGTAGGGATAGGGGGGGGCTGGCACTACCGAGCCTAAGTGAATATTACTGGGCCGCCAATATCTCAATGGTGTGTAAGTGGATGGGAGAAGGGGAGGGAGCGGCGTGGAAGAGATTGGAGATGGCGTCCTGCAAGGGGACCAGCCTACAAGCAATGGTGACGGCGCCGTTCTCCCCGAAGAAATACACCACAAGTCCAGTGGTGGTGGCAACACTAAAAATTTGGGGGCAGTGGAGACGGCATAGGGGAAGGACGGGAGCCTCGGTGCGGTCCCCGATAAGAAATAACCATAGGTTTGTCCAGGGGAGAATGGATGGGGGATTTGGAGCATGGCAAAGAGCTGGGGTAGTGCAACTGAGAGATCTGTTCGTAGATGGGACGTTTGCGAGTCTGGGAGCGCTGACGGAAAAATATGGGTTGCCCCAAGGGAATGCATTTCGGTACATGCAACTGAGGGCTTTTGCGAGGCAACAGGTGAGGGAATTCCCGCAGCTCCCGACACAGGGGGTTCAGGATAGAGTGATCTCAGAGACATGGGTGGGGGATGGTAGGGTGTCGGATATATGCAGGGAAATGAGGGACGAGGGGGAGATCATGGTGGATGAGCTGAAGGGGAAATGGGAAGAAGAGCTGGGGGAAGAGATTGAGGAGGGGCTGATGCCCTACGTAGGGTAAACTCAGTGTCCTCGTGCGCCAGGCTAAGCCTGATACAATTCAAGGTTCTACACAGAGCGCATATGACCGGAGCACGGCTCAGTAAATTTTTCGGGGTAGAGGATAGGTGTGGGAGATGCTCGAGAAGCCCAGCAAACCACACCCACATGTTTTGGTCATGTCCGGCACTGCAGGGGTTCTGGGTGGGGTTGGCAAAGGTGCTTTCGAAGGTGGTGGGGGTCCGGGTCGAGCCAAGCTGGGGGTTGGCTATATTCGGGGTTGCAGAAGAGCCGGGAGTGCAGGAGACGAAAGAGGCTGATGTTTTGGCCTTTGCGTCCCTAGTAGCCCGGCGAAGGATATTGCTTATGTGGAAGGAAGCCAAACCCCCGGGCGTGGAGACCTGGATAAATGACATGGCAGGGTTTATAAAACTAGAAAGGATAAAGTTCGCACGAAGGGGTTCAGCTCAAGGGTTCACCAGGCGGTGGCAACCGTTCATTGGCTACCTCACAGAACGATAGAGGGAATGGGAAGGCAACAGCAGCAACCCAGGAGGGGAGGGGGGCGGAGGGGGGGGGGGGGGGGGGGAGGGCCCGGGCGGGTCCTCAGGGATGTCTCTGTATATGTATAGATATTTGTATTAGGTTATGCATATTGGATTGTTGGATTGTATTTTTGGAGAGTTATTATTTTTTGATAAGGCAGTTGCCACTTAGTTTTTTTTTGTGGTTTATATATTATTTATTTATTTGTTAAAAACTGGCCACTGTTATTTATACTGTTTTATTGTTGTTAAAAAGGAAAACCTTTGTATTGCTATGTTTGGCCAAAAAATTTGAATAAAATATTTTTTTTTAAAAAAGGAATTGAAGTCGTGTAACGGGTCTGGTCTGAGGGCATTAGTGAAAGCCTCGCTCCCGGTCTCACCGGCAAAGTACTCGGCAAATCCAGTGGTTGTCCCACTTTGAAGATATGGGGACAATTCTGACTGCATTTTAAATTGGGTCAGTTGTCAAAGCTGGCTACCATCTATGCTAACCATCTGTTTGAGCCGGCGGGACTGGATACTACTTTCGGGGGTAGGAAGAGGCTGGATAAAGTGGGTGATTGGTTTCTGGAGGGCCAGTCTGGGGGAACTGTCAGAAAAGCTTGGGTTCTCGAAACCTGACTTATTCAGATATTTACAAGTACACAACTTTGCGAAGCGGATTTTCCCGGCATTCCTCATGGCGCCACCAACCTCTCTAATGGAGAGAAAAGCAGAAAATATTGGACAACCTGTGCAGGTCTGACAGCATCTGTGGAGAGAGAAGAGAGCCAACGTTTGGAGTCTGGATGATTCTTTATCAAAGCTGGAGAGAACAGGAAATAGGGTCAGATTTATACTGTTGTGGGGATAGGGGAGACGTGGAGTGGTGGGGCTATATGATAATAATAATAATAATCTTTATTGTCACAAGTAGGCTTACATTAACACTGCAATGACGTTCCTGTGAAACGTCCCTTGTCGCCACGTACCGGTGCCTGTTCGGGTACACTGAGGTAGAATTCAGAATGTCCAATTCACCTAACAGCACGTCTTTCGGGACTTGAGGGAGGAAACCGGAGCACCCGGAGGAAACCCACGCAGACACGGGAAGAACGTGCAGACTTTGCATCATGGACATAATCAGAAAAAATTCAAGTAGCTTCTAAGATATATCACAAATTATTTACAAAAGTGTGATTCATTTGTTCATCAGGGACATAATTATCGAGGGCCAGCGATAGGTGGAGACAGACGAAGATGTTGTGGACAGAAAGATAAAAGGAATGTAAATGGGGTGATTAAGGCCAATAAGTTTGCTGATAGTGGCATGTAAAGAGATGTCTTCCTGTCAGCATTTCACAGGGAATGCCTTCTCCGGGATACCCTAGTCCACTCCTCCTTCACTCCCACACCTCACCCTTTTCCCAAGGCACCTGCCCCTTGACCTGCTCCCTGCTCACCATCCCAGGGCTGGAACAGTCTTTTCAAGTGAGGCATCGCTTCACTTGCACCTCCTTCAATCTATTGCATTTGCTTCTCCCAATGCGGTCTACTCTACATTGGCGAGACTAAATGCAGACTGGATGACCACTTTGCAGAACACCTTTGGTCCGTCCACAAGCAGTACCCCGATCTTTCCTTGCCATTTCAACTCACCGTCCTGCTCTCACGTCCACATGTCCATCCTCGGCCTGCTGCAACGTTCCAGTGGAGCCCAGCGCAAACTGCAGGAACAATACCTCATCTTCCGATTAGGCACACTATAGCCTTCTGGACTTAACATTGAGTTCAAACACTTAAAACTGTGAACTCTCTCCTTCACCTTCACCCCATTTTTATTTCTATCAATTTATTTTTATTTCTTCCATTTAAAAAAAAAATATTTATTTTTTGACATTTTCTCCCAAATTTGCACCCACCAACAATAAACAATAAGCAGTAACGAATGCAATGTCAATCCTCACATCAACAACAACAATCCCATCCTCCCACCAACCCCCAAACAACTGCCCACATGTTAACATGAACAAATAACAAAAAGGAATCGGGAATCACCCATAGTCACCATTAACACCCCCCCCCCCCCCCCACCCCCACTAATGCTCGATGTTATCCAATTCTCGAAATTGCACAATGAATAATGCCCATGAATTGTAGAACCCCTCCATCTTACCCCTCAGTTCAAACATAACCTTCTCAAGAGTCAAGAATTCCAACAGGTCCCCCCGCTATGCCAGGGCACAGGGTGGAGAGGTTGCTCTCTGTGGTAATCACCACTGTTTATATAGTAGGAGATGTGTGGTAAGACCCTGTACTACAGGTATGGGGGTAGTCCCTGCCTGCTGGCTCCGCCCAGTAGGCGGAGTATAAATATGTGTGCTCCCCATGCAGCAGCTATTTCGCCAGCTGCTGTAGGAGGCCACACATCTTAGTGTAATAAAGCCTCAGTTGTATTCAACTCTCGTCTTTGTGCAATTGATCGTGTATCAATTTATTACACTAACGTTTTCAGAAGATGGACCTCCGGATCAAGCCGGATCGCCTGCAGCTGGATCCGCAGTCAAGCCACGCCAAAAAGGACTTTGAACACTGGCTAGCCTGTTTCGAAGCTGACATCAGGTCTGCACCAGACCCAATTCCGGAAGCTCAGACGATCCAGATCCTCTACTCGCAGCTGAGCTCCAATGTTTTTCCGCTTATCCCGGACGCGCCGACCTACGATGAAGCCATGGCGCTACTGAAAGAGAATTACGCCCAGCAGATGAACACGCTCTTCGCCAGACACATACTCGCTACTCGTAGTCAGCTCCCTGGTGAGTCCGTAGACGATTTCTGGCGTGCTTTAATTCCCCTGGTCAGAGACTGTGACTGTCAGGCCATCACGGCCACGGAACATTCGAACCTCCTCATACGGGACGCTTTCGTTACGGGGATAGGGTCAGACCACATCATCCAGCGACTTTTAGAGGGGGCCACGCTCGACCTCGCGGAAACCAAAAAGCTGGTGCTATCGATGACAATCGCCTTGCGCAATATCCAGGCCTACACCCCCGGCCGCGCGGCCCACTCCTCCTACGCATGGTGGACTCCGCAGGCGGCCGCCCCACCAGGGACCCCACTCAGCCAATCCTACGCCTGTGCCACGCGCCAGCCAGCCAACCCCGGGGGCCCCAGATGTTATTTCTGTGGGCAGCAATAACACCCCCGCCAACGCTGCCCGGCCCAAAGCGCCCTTTGCAAGGCCTGCGGCAATGAGGGGCACTTCGCCGCTGTGTGCCAGGCCCGCTCAGTCGCCGCGATCGCCCCGACCCCCCCCGCGTACGGCCTGTGTGCGCCGCCATCTTCCCCTCCTCGGACCACGTGCGGCCCGTGGGTGCTGCCATCTTGTCCACCTCAGGATCTTCAGGCGCCGCCATCTTGTCTCCCCCACGGCACATGGGCGCCACCATCGTACCAGGACCCATGCCCCCCGGGCACCCCATCGTCCGACACCAGTGACGACCAGCCGTGACTCGCCTCGGTCACAATTGACCAGTCTCGCCCTCACAATCTAGCCACCGCCTCGACAAGCGTGAAGATTGGTGGGCACGAGATCTCCTGTCTGCTGGACTCCGGGAGCACCGAAAGCTTCATCCATCCCGATACGGTAAGGCGCTGCTCCCTCGCGGTACACCCCGCCAATCAGAGAATCTCCCTGGCCTTCGGGTCCCACTCCGTGGCAATCCGGGGGTACTGTATAGCCAGCTCATGATCCAAGGCGTAGAATTCAGCGGCTTCCGCCTCTACGTCCTCCCCAACCTTTGCGCTGCCCTGCTACTCAGCCTAGACTTCCAGTGTAACCTCCAGAGCCTAATATTGCAATTCGGCGGGCCCCTACCACCCCTTACTGTGTGCGGCCTCGTGACCCTAAAGGTCGACCCACCTTCCCTAATCGCAAACCTAAACCCGGATTGCAAACCCGTCGCCACCAGGAGCAGACGGTACAGCACCCAGGGCAGGACCTTCATCAGGTCCGAGGTCCAGCGGCTGCTTCGGGAAGGCATCATCGAGGCCAGCAACAGCCCCTGGAGAGCCCAAGTGGTAGTAGTGAAAACTGGGGAGAAACACTGAATGGTCGTGGACTACAGCCAGACCATCAATCGGCACACGCAGCTCGATGTGTACTCCCTCCCACGCATACCTGATATGGTCAATCAGATTGCACAGTACCGGGTCTTCTCAAGACCTAAAATCTGCCTACCACCAACTCCCCATCTGTAAGGCGGACCGCCCATACACTGCCTTCGAGGCAGATGGCCGCCTTTACCACTTTCTTAGGGTTCTGTTCGGCGTCACCAACGGGGTCTCGGTCTTCCAAAGGGAGATGGACCGAATGGTCGGCCGGTACGGGCTGCGGGCCACTTTCCCGTACCTAGACAATGTCACCATCTGCGGCCACGATCAGCAGGACCACGATGCCAACCTTGCCAAATTTCTCCACACCGCCACTCTCCTAAACCTCACCTATGACAAGGAGAAGTGCGTATTCAGCACAAACCGCTTAGCCATCCTCGTCTATGTGGTCCAGAACGGAGTTCTGGGGCCTGACCCCGACTGCATGCGCCCCCTCATGGAACTACCTCTTCCCCACTGCCCCAAGGCCCTCATACGCTGCCTGGGGTTCTTTTCTTACTACACCCAGTGGGTCCCAAACTATGCGGGCAAGGCCCGCCCACTCATCCAGTCCACTCTTTTCCCCCTGACGGCCGAGGCTCAACAGGCCTTCAACCGTATTAGGGCCGACATCGCCAAGGACGCGATGCCGCAGTCGTCAAGACGTTACCCTTCCAAGTGGAGAGGGACGCATCAGAAGTCGCTCTAGCCGCCACCCTCAACCACTTCACAAACCCTTCAAGCCTCCGAAATTCGACACTCTGTCAGAAAAGAGGCCCAGACCTCGTTGAAGTTGTGCGGCATTAGAGGCATTACCTGGCCGGCAGGAGATTCACTCTCCTCACTGACCAATGGTCGGGAGCCTTCATGTTTAACAACACACAGCGGGGCAAGATCAAAAATGATAAAATCTTGCGGTGGAGGATCGAGCTCTCAATCTACAATTACGAGATTTTGTATCGCCCCGATAAGCTCAACGAGCCCCCCGATGCCCTATCCCGAGCTACATGTGCCAGCACACAGGTGGACCGTCTCCGGACTCTGCACGACAACCTTTGTCAACCGGGAGTCACACGGTTGTACCACTTTATCAAGGTCCGCAATCTTTCCTACCCCGTCGAGGATATCCCAACGTGGATTTCAAAGGGCCCCTCCCATAACGTAACACGTATTTCCTCAGTGTTGTCGATGAGTACTCCAGATTCCCCTTCGCCATTCCATGCCCCGACATGACATCTGCCACCGTCATCAAAGCCCTCAACACCACCTTCGCTCTGTTCGGCTTCCCCGCCTACATCCACAGCGACAGGGGATCCTCATTCATGAGTGATGAGCTGCGTCAGTTCCGGCTCAGCAGGGGTATCGCCTCGAGCAGGACGACCAGCTATAACCCCCGGGGAAACGGGCAGGTGGAGAGGGAGAACGGGACCGTCTGGAGGGCCGTCCAGCTGGGCCTATGGTCCAGAAATCTCCCGGCCTCCCGCTGGCAGGAGGTCCTCCCTGATGCACTGTGCTCCATTCGGTCGCTCCTGTGCACTGCGACTAACGACACACCCAATGAACGTCTCTTCGCCTTCCCTAAGAAGTCCACATCCGGGGTGTCGCTCCCGACTTGGCTTGCGGCTCCAGGACCCGTACTCCTCCGTAAGCATGTATGACTCCACAAGGCAGACCCATTGGTTGAAAGGGTGTAGTTACTCCACGCTAACCGCCAGTATGCCTACGTAGCGTACCTCAACGGCTGCCAGGATAATGTCTCCCACAGGGAGCTGGCACCAGCAGGTTCCCCACACACACACCCCTCCGGCCCGGGGCCACCCTCCCCTCCCCCGGCGCACCCAGCAGCAACCCCCCCAGGACCATCAATCCTCCCCCTGCCCACGCCCGAGGATGATGAGGATTTTGGCGCCCTCCAGGTGTCACCGAGGACCAGACCGGCACCAGAATCGCCGCCACCACTGCGTCGCTCCCAAAGTCCCATCAAGGCCCCGGACTGGCTAAACCTGTAATTGGTTCGGGACTGTTAAAGCACCATGTACTGGACTCAAAAATGTTTTTTGCCTCTGTATATTAAAACTTGTTCTGTATATAGTTCTCCGCCACCCCCGCCGGACTCAATTTTAACAGGGTGAATGTGATAATCACCACTGTTGTATATATTAAGAGATGTGTGGTAAGGCCCTGTTGTATGGGCACGGGGGTAGTCTCTGCCTCGGCGGAGTATAAATATGTGTGCTTCCCATACAGCAGCCATTTCACCAGCTGCTGTAGGAGGCCACACCATAAATTGCCTTTAGTGTCCAAGATTGCCCTTAGTGTTGGATGGGGTTACTGGGTTATGGGGATAGGGTGGGAGTGTTGACCTTGGGTAGGGTGCTCTTTCCAAGAGCCGGTGCAGACTCGATGGGCCGAATGGCCTCCTTCTGCACTGTAAATTCTATGATAATCTATGATCTTAGTGTAATAAAGCCTCAGTTGTATTCAACTCTCGTCTTTGTGCAATTGATCGTGCATCACTCTCCATCCCAACAGGATCCGCCTTCGGGCGATCAACGAGGCGAAGGCTACAACATCTGCCTCCGCATCCGTTTCCAACCCCGGCTCGTCTGACACCCCGAATATGGCCTCCCGCGGGAATGGGTCCAATTTCACGTGCACCACTTTAGAGATTACCCTAAAAACCTCCTTCCAGTAATCCTCCAGATTTGGACAGGACCAAAACATATGAACGTGATTCACGGGCCCCTCACCGCAACATTCAGACACATCTTCTACCCCCACAAAGGGCCAGCTCACCCTCGCCCTTGTGAGGCTCTATATACCACCTTCAGCTGTATCAGCCCCAACCTCGCACACGGAGAACCTCACACCAGAACCCCTCCTCCATACCCTCTCCCAACTCTTCCTCCCACTTTGCTTTGATCCCTTCCAGTGGTGCGTTCTCTTCCAAAATAGCCCCGTAAACCGCCGACACTACCCCCTTCTCCAATTTCATTTCTTCCATTGATCTGTTTTTCCCTCACCCCCCCCCCTTCCCCCCCATCCCACTTGGGCCCACATCTATTCCCTGTTCTTAGTTGCCCTTTGACACACGGCTCATCTTTGTTCTGCCATTCTCACATTCTAATCTCGTTATGTGTCACTACCAGCATCCTCTTCGCCTTAATCACCCCCATTTAGAATCCTTTTGTCTATCTGTCCACAACACCTTTGTCTATCTCCACCAATCGCTGGCCCTAAAACCATTCCACATCCCCCCACTACAGTATAAATCTGACCCTATTTCCAGTGTTCTCCAGCTTTGACAAAGAGTCAGCCAGCCTCGAAACGTTAGCTCCCTTCTCTCTCCACAGATGCTTTCAGACCTGCTGCGAGTGTCCAGTATTTTCTGTTTTTGTTTCAGATTCCAGCATCTGTAGTAATCCGCTTTTATTTTTAGAGAAGGTTCTTTCACTCGCAGGGTCGGAGGAAGGAAGAACACTTCCAGTATTTATGGACGGATATGTCAGAGGATATGTCGGTGGAGGGGCCAGGTGGGAGAAGGAATTAGGGCCCAAATTAGATGTTGAGATGTGGAGTGAGGCCCTGTGTAGGGTGAACTCCCCGTCCTCATGCACGATGCTTGGTTTAATCCAACTTAAAGTAGTTTATAGGGTGCACCTAAGTCCTGAATGAGACACTTTTTTGCAGGGGTGGAAGAGGAGTGCGAGTGCTGCTCAAGAGGTCCGGCTAACCAAGCGCACATGTTCTGGTCTCGTCCCAAGCTTGTGGGTTTCTGGGTCTCCTTCTTTAGCACCCTGTCAGCGATTCTGAAGATTGAGATGGAGCCCTGTCCTTTAATGGCCATATTTGGGGCGTCAGATTCACTGGAGCTGCAGACGGGCGCTGGGGCCGATGTCCTGGCCATCACCTCGCTGATTGCCTGGAGGCGAGTTCTGCTGGGCTGGAGGTTCCCACCTCCACCCTGTATCTCGGTGTGGCTGGCCGATCTGATGGAGCTCCTTTACCTTGAGAAAGTCAAGTACACCATGAGGGGAGCAATTGAGGAGTTTTACCGAAGCTGGCCGCCATTCATTGTTTACTTTAAGGAATTGGTCACCGTTAGTTGTTAAGGGGAAGGCGTGAGCAGAAGGTTAGGTGGTGGGAGGGGGTAGGCTATGTTTTGGGGGGTTTATGTTTGTACCGGTGTTTTATTGTTTTTCTTGTACTATCTAGTATTATCTAAAATGAAAAACCTGAATAAAAAAATATTTTTTTAAGTTTAGTATGGTGTAAGCTTGTACCTTTTTTGATTTGTCAGATAATGCAGCATCACAGTAAATGCGCCACTCCTTCTCAAACTTTCCCCCACTGTCTGCAATGTTTTTGTAGACGATAAGTGGGTTGATGCGGTGCCAGTTCCTGATACCATGTGCTGGGTTCCCAAACACTGACAACAAGGACTTGCAACAAACAATATCTTAATCACTAGCTGAGCAGCTACTCCAAGTTTGTGCTCTGCTCGTGCTCTGGGGAAAACTCCCGATCTCCCAACATGTGACCTTTTGTGTAACCACGTGATCATTCAATCTACAGGTCATGCCTGAAAAAACTCATCGCATTTCCTTCAGGACTTTGGGTGAACGGAGAAGTGCCCATGAATATTGCCTATATGGATTTCCTGAGGGCATTCGGTAGGGTAATGCAGAAGAGATCATAAATAAAAACAAAAGTGTTTAGAATTGCAGGAAACCCTGAGATGTAGGTCATGTTATGGGCCAGGGTTTAGAGAACCCCAAAGTGTATCATGGAGTTCACCTGGCCCACAACTTTTAATAGATTGTGGTATGGGGAGCACACGGCCCACTCTACAGGTGTGGTACAGCAGAAATGGAAAAGTATTTTTTAAAGCAAAACAATGTTTATTCTATGAACTCAAGTTAACCTTTTTAAAACATACAGTGAACATCTTAGCAAACATTAATTCAAATACAACCCCCAAAGACTACAACACTAAATAATCCTTTAAGCTTTCCTTTTAACATCCATAAGACTTAAAAACACCTTTTTACAGAAAGACATCAGGCTTAACTTCGCTACTGAAAACAGTTACCACATTGAAATCAGCAAATGGACACTCATAAGCTTGCAGAGATTCACACACATCCTGCTGTGATAGCAGCTTCTCGGCAGCACGGTGGCGCAGTGGGTTAGCACTGCAGCCTCACGGCGCTGAGGTCCCAGGTTCGATCCCGGCTCTGAGTCCGTGTGGAGTTTGCACATTCTCCCTGTGTTTGCATGGGTTTCGCCCCCACAACCCAAAAATGTGCAAGCTAGGTGGATTGGCCACGCTAAATTGCCCTTAATTGGACAAAATGAATTGGGTACTCTAAAAATTAAAAAAATTAAAAAATAAAGTGATAGCGGCTTCTCCAAAACTAAAATGAAACCAAACCCACCCTGCAGCAAAAGTAAAAAGCTGACAGACAGCCCAGCTCCACCCACTCTCTGACATCACTACAGTAGTAAACACCCATTTCTTAAAGGTACTCTCACTACAGATATTTATATACATTCCCATTTATAAACACCCATTTCTTAAAGGCACTCTCACATGACACCTCCCCCCAAGAAAATAAAATAAACCATCAACTTCAAGATGGTTTCATTTTTCATCTTTTCACTATCCTTTAAGGAATGTACACAGTAAATATACATTTTCATTTCAAAAAAACAACACACGCAAACAGGTATAATAATATAGTCCATTTTTTCTTCTTCCTCCAACTGGAATCGTTCTCGATCGACAGTCTCTTTGAACAAGAAGGTCTCTGCATGATCCTTCCACTTCCCTACGCCTCAGCATTTCTCTTTAAAGTCAGATACTTTAGTTCAATCTGATCACAGAGTCCCTTGTAATTCTCCACCACAAGAGCATTGGTTATCACAGCTTTCAGGCAGTCAAATACCTGTTGAAAGTTCGCTGTCCATTGAAACTTTTGATGTTTCTTCAGCAAGTCCATCAGTGGAGCAATCACGCTACAAAACCTTTGCACAAATGTTCGCTCAAATCCACTCATGCCAAGAAATCGCATTATTTCCCTTTGTCTTGAGGATATCAGAAACTCCCCAATAACCTTTGTTTTCACATCCCATGGGATCATTCGACCCTGTCCAATTGTATGGCCAAGGAAAGTGACTTGGGTTTTTCCAAATTCACTTTTGGCTAGGTTTACCACCAAACCTGCCTCCTGAAGTCGATCAAATAACTCCATCAGATGTTTTAAATGTTCTTTCCATGCCTGGCTGAAAATTACCAGATCGTCGATGTATACCGCACAATTGGGTAATCCTGAAACAACTTTGTTAGTTAACCGTTGAAATGTGGCTGGGGCGTTTTTCATGCCAAATGGCTTAACTTTGAATTGGTATATACCATCTGGAGTCACAAAAGCTGAAATCTCCTTTGCCCTTTCGGATAAAGGTACCTGCCAGTAACCTTTAAGTAAATCCAGTTTGGAAACAAAAGATGATTGTCCCACTTTCTCAATGCAATCCTCCAAACGTGGGATGAAATGAAATGAAAAATTCAAAAATTAGTCCAAAAATTAGTTCAAAAGGACTGAATTTGGTTGACTCATTTGGTGCATACCTAATTGCAAACAGTACAATTGTAATTCCTTTATCCCAATCCTCTGGATAGTCATGACAATAAGCCCTCAACATTGTCTTTAATGTCTGATAGGATAAGAATCTACTCTTGTAACTGCATTAACCTTCCTATAGTCCACACACAACCATTGGGTACCGTCTGGTTTAGGTACCATCACTATGGGTGAGCTCCATTGGCTGCAACCCACTTCAATTATGCCATTTTTAAGCATACTCTCAATTTCTTTGTTAACCTGTGCCAATTTTAAAGGGTTAAGTCTGTATGGATGTTGTTTGATTGGAACAGTATTTCCCACATCTACATCATGAAAAGCCATTTTAGTACTTCCCAATTTATCTCTACAAACTTGCCCATGTGATATCAATAACTCTTTCAGGTCAGTCCCTTTTTACTCTGGAAGGTAACTCAGCAATTTATCCCAATTTTTAAGAACATCCTCATTTTCCAATTTAATTTGAGGTATGTCAAATTCACAGTCATCTGGATTTGGTTCGTCACTTCGGGTTAGAATCATTAAAACCTCCCTTTTTCTCTCCTTCCCTTTCAAAGTACCTTTTAAGCATATTCACATGACACACTCGGTGAGTCTTCCTTTTATCTGGTGTTTTTACCACATAATTCACCTCACTTAATTTCCTTTCAATCTGATAAGGTCCACAAAACCTAGCTTTTAAAGGCTGACCTACCACTGGTAACAATACAAAAACTTTATCTCCACTGGCAAAACTACAAACTTTGGATTTCTTGTCCGCTACCCGTTTCATCACATTTTGTGCAACTTTTAAATGTTGTCTAGCCAATTCACCTGCTCTATTTAATCATTCCCTAAAATTTGACACGTAATCCAATAATGTAATTTCCGATTCCTCACTCACCAATTTTTCATTAATCAATTTAAGTGGTCCTCTTACCTCATGACCAAAAATTAGTTCAAAAGGACTGAATTTGGTTGACTCATTTGGTGCAAACCTAATTGCAAACAGTACGAATGTAATTCCTTTATCCCAATTCTCTGGATAGTCATGACAATAAGCCCTCAACATTGTCTTTAATGTCTGATGCCACCTTTCTAACGCTCCCTGCGATTCTGGATGGTACGCAGTTGATTTAAATTGTTTTATTCCTAAGCAATCCATAACTTCTTTGGTAAAGATCCTTGAGGTAAAATTTGATCCTTGATCCGATTGTATTTCTGTGGGTAATCCATATCTAGTAAAGAATTTAAGTAACTCCTCCACAATCTTTTTAGCTGTAATATTACGTACTGGAATGGCCTCTGGAAACCTAGTAGACACATCCATTATCGTCAAAAGATATTGATTCCCACTTTTTGTTTTAGGAAGCGGTCCTACGCAATCAATTAGGACCCTTGTAAAAGGTTCCTCAACTGCTGGAATGGGTATTAAGGACGCTGGTTTAATCACTGCTTGAGGTTTCCCTATCACTTGACATGTGTGACATGATTGACAAAATTTAACTACATCTTTATGTAGTCCACACCAATAAAAATGTTTCTGGATTTTAGCTTGAGTTTTTCTTATTCCCAAATGACCTCCCACTGGTGCCTCATGTGCAACTCGCAACACCTCCTTTCTATACCCTATCGGCAATACTACTTGATGAACTTCTGCCCACTTTTCATCCGCCTGCATATGTAAAGGTCTCCATTTTCTCATCAAGACATCACTTTTACGGTAATAACACTCTGGTATACACTCAGATTCCTCTTCTGTATATGCTTTCTGATATTTTATTTTATTTCTATATCTTTCAGTTGAAACTCCGCCAATTTTTCTAAACTAAAAATATCCGCCTCATCCACCACCTGTTCTTGTTCTTTTTCAAACATCCAATCAAAAATCGTTTCTGATAATTGAACTTCCACTTCATCTTCACTCTTTGATTTCTCCTCTTGTCTTAACCTGTGACTTTGCAACCTTGTCACTACACAATCTGGAAAAATCCCAGGATATTCGTCCTTCAACACTTCAGTTGTCTGATTTTCCACTGGCTTATCAGTAGGCATCACTCCCACCTGCGATCCAGCTATATCATCACCCAAGATAAACTGTATTCCTGGTCAAGATATTTTCTCTATTACTCCTACTACCACTTCACCATTCTTCACTGGACTTTCCAATCTTACCTTATATGATGGAACACTACCCCTCTCATCCTGAATTCCACATATTACCACCTTTTCTGGCAATATTCTTCCCAAACTACATAACTCCTCATTTCTTACCATTAAAGATTGACTAGCTCCCGTATCTCTTAAAATTGTGACTTCTTTACGTGTTCCTCCTGAAACACATGAGTAAACGTTACCCACACAAGTAAATTCTTTAAAGAGATCTGGCACCTTCTTATCAATCACCTCTTGATCAGGCTGTACAATCTTTTGCACCTCCTTCGCTTCCCTTGGGCTTTCCTTTACCACTTTAACAAACCCCAATGTCTTATCCTGTTTTACCACATCAGCGTTCCCAGTGCTTTTCTTCAACCACCAACACTGTGACTTTACATGGCCTAGTTTATTACAGTGAAAACATTTGAAACTTTTCATTTCTCTTCCACCCTCCTGGATTTATTTTTCAATCTGAGGTACACTCTCTTTATTATCTCCCATCAGATCACCTTTACCTTTACCACTTGAGTATTTCTCATGTCCCCAGTTTCTATCCCTCACAGGCTTAAACTGATTTCGGAAACCAAGCTTTGATTTATGAACTAATTCATAATCATCTGCCATTTCTGCTGCTAATCTCGCAGTTTTAACTCTCTGCTCTTCCACATGAGTTCTCACTACATCAGGAATTGAATTTTTAAACTCCTCCAAAAGTATAATTTCTCTGAGAGCTTCATACGTTTGGTCTATTTTCAAAGCCCTTATCCACCTATCAAAATTACTCTGAGCCTTTCAAACTCTATGTATGTTTGACCAAATTCTTTCCTTAAATTTCTAAACCTTTGTCTGTGAGCTTCAGGCACTAGTTCATATGCACCTAAAATGGATTTTTGCATCTCCTCATACGTCCCAGATACCTCCTCCGGTAGTGATACAAACACTTCACTAGCCCTACCTACCAGCTTTGTTTGAATCAGTAATACCCACATGTCCTGTGGCCATTGCATTTGTTTAGCTACCTTCTCAAATGAAATGAAAAAGGCTTCCACTTCCTTCTTGTCAAACCTTGGCAATGCTTGGACATATTTAAATAGATCCCCACCAAGCCTTCGACTATGACGCTCTTTCTCACTATCCTCATCACTATCCTCCAACTGTACTTTTCCCTTTATGTCTGCCAATTTTAACTGACTGTTATGTTTCATAGCCATTTTCTGAAGTTCAAACTCTCTCTCTTTTTCCCTTTCCTCTCTATCTCTTTCCTTTTCCTCTCTATCTCTTTATTTGTTTCTTTCTTCTCTCTCCTTTTCTTTTTCTCTCATTGCATATTCAAGCTGCTTTATTTCTTTTCATGTTCAAGTTGCTTAATCTGCAACTGGATCTTTGCCATTTCCAATGAGTCAAACTCTATCTCAGGCAACTTTAAATGCTTAGCCACCGCCATAATTACCTCATCTTTTCGCATTTTGTCAGGTAATGTTAACTGCAATGTTATTGCCAAATCTAACAGTCTGCTTTTAGTCTCTGTCCATAAGGTACTGCGTGTGACCATCTCCACCCCCAAAAACTTCAGGGCCTCTGAAAGAGCCATTGTCCACAACACAATCCCTACTTAAACTGAAATACCACACCTGAAAAGCAACCACAATATGCTCACCCCTCACTGTCTTTAAGTTCATCAAGCCAATCCAATAGATAGACTTTTATCCCCCTCGAGCCCCCAATTTTGTTATGGGCCAGGGTTTAGAGAACCCCAAAGTGTATCATGGAGTTCACCTGACCCACAACTTTTAATAGGTTGTGGTATGGGGAGCACACAGCCCACTCTACAGGTGTGGTACAGCAGAAATGGAAACATATTTTTTAAAGCAAAACAATGTTTATTCTATGAACGCAAGTTAACCTTTTAAAAATATACAGTGAACATCTTAGCAACCATTAATTCAAATACAACCCCCAAAGACTACAACACTAAGTAATCCTTTAAGCTTTCCTTTTAACATCCATAAGACTTAAAAACACCTTTTTACAGAAAGACATCAGGCTTAACTTCACTACTGAGAACAGTTACCACATTGAAATCAGCAAATGGACATTCATAAGCTTGCAGAGATTCACACACATCCTGCTGTGATTGCAGCTGCTCCAAAACTAAAATGAAACCAAACCCACCCTGCAGCAAAAAGCCTAAAGCAAAAGTAAAAAGCTGACAGACAGCCCAGCTCCACCCACTCTCTGACATCACTGCAGTAGTAAACTCCCATTTCCTAAAGGTACTCTCACTTCAGATATTTATATACATACCCATTTATAAACACCCATTTCTTAAAGGTACCCTCACACGACAGTTAGGAGTTCGTGAGAAATGGGAGTTAGAGAGAAGGAAGAAAGGGTTTGGCGGATGTACCCATAATGACCTTGTGGTTTCTCTTTTCCTGATCTCAGGGAATGTGCGGATATTATGACAGGTGGTTCCCGGAGGTGTATCGTAGTCTCCACACTGGCCGAAGCTCGTTTCTACGCTGACCATGGCTTCGATGATATCCTGTACGCCTATCCACTTCCCTTTGACAAAGTGGACATCTGCATGGAACTGGCGGAATGCCTGGAGATGTTCCATGTGCTGATCGACAGTGAGGTGGCCCTGGCAGAGCTCGCAAAAAGACGACTGAAAGGTGGGAAGTCATGGCTCGTGTGGTTGAAGGTGGATTGCAGCAATGGAAGAGGTAAACTATCTTGAAATATTACATGCACTGGGAAATAATTAAGTAAGAAGAAAAGAAAAGGATTTCTATAGGGCCTTTTATAATCAAAGTGCTTCACAGTCAATTGAATATGAAAAACAAATTCAGAGCTGGAATTTACGACGCAGCCCTTTGAGTTTGCTCCACCATTCAATAAGGTCATGGCTGATCTGATTGCAATCTCCTGTCTATCCCCAATAACCCTTCACTCCCTTTCTTATCAAGAATCTATCTACCTCTACCTTAAAATCATTCAAAGACTCTGCTTCAACTGCCTTTTGAGGAAGAGAAGGCGGGATTCTCTCAGCCCAGGCCGGGCCGGAGAATCACAAGGCCGGGTGCGAATCGTGCGGCGCCGCCCCAATGCCGGTCTGCCGATTCTCCGGATTCGCTCCAGCGCCCCCCCCCCCCCTCCCCCCGCGTGTCTCCACCCGGGATGGCCGTAGAAAAACAATCTGAGTCCTGGCAGCGCCGTCCACGCGTGGTCTTACCCGACAGGACCTCGGCCTGCATCCATCTGGGGGCTGCCTGGTGGGAGGGGAGGGGGGGGGTCCGATCCTGGGGGGTGCCTCCACTGTGGCCTGGCCCACGATCGGGCCCTGCCGATTGGTGGGCCGGCCTCTCGGGCTGGGTGCCTCTTTTGTTCCACGCCAGCCCCTGTAGCCCTACGCCATGTTGTGTCGGGGCCGGCATGGAGAAGGGAGCTGCCGCGCATGCGCGCATTGGCGCCGGTCGCACTGCGCACACGCAGACCCGCGGCGCCCATCTGACGCCGGGATTGGAAGCTGGAGCGGCTTGGGTTGCTCCAGTGCCGTGCTGGTTCCCTGTTGGGGTCAGAATCGCTGCTCCTGAGGGCATGTTGACGCCATCGAGAAACGCGACAGCGTTTACGACGGCGTCAACACTTAGCCTCAGGATCAGAGAATCCCGCCCAGAATTCCAAAGATTCGCCATTCTCTGAGAGAAAGAAATTCTTCTCATCTGTCTTAAACTAGCCACCCCTTATTTTTAAACAGTGACCACCTGTTCTAGATTCTCCCACAACAGAAAACATCCTCTCCACACCCACCCTGTCAGGACCCCTCAGGATCTTAGAGGTTTCAATTAATCAAAAACAAACCCTTGGAAGTGTGGCACGGTGGTACAGTGGTTAGCGCCGCTGCCTCACTGCACCAGTATATTTGGAAGCTACAGATTTAACTACCGCAACTGATGCTGGAAAAATTGCATTGCTCTCATCAATGGCAGGACAGCATGCAATCAAAATATATAACTCCTTTCAGTGTCCTGCTGGTCAGGACAAAGCTAAATTTGACGTGATATTAAGTAAATTTGGCGACCACTGCAAGATCCAAACAAAATTAGATTTTCTTTTAAATGTAGAGTACCCAAATCATTTTTTCCAATTAAGGGGCAATTTAATGTGGCCAATCCACCTCCCCTGCACATCTTTGGGTTGTGGGGGCGAAACCCACTCAAACACGGGGAGAATGTGCAAACTCCACACGGACAGTGACCCAGAGCTGGGATTGAACCTGGGACCTCGGCGCCGTGGGACAGCAATGCTAACCACTGCGCCACCGTGCTGCCCTGGGACAGCAATGCTAACCACTGCGCCACCGTGCTGCCCCCAAAATGAGACATTTGAACGTTTTATTTTTCACAAGAGATTGCAAAAAACAGGGGAATCATTTACCAGCTTTGTGACAGACTTAAAACTTCTAGCTCAATCCTGCAACTTTGCAGCACTGCATGATGCGTTAATTCGTGACCAGATTGTATTTGGGATAAATGATGAGCACCGAAGAGAAAGGCTTTCAAGACATCGAGACTTAATGTTAGAAATAGCGATTGAAAAATGCCTAGCCCATCAGCAAAGTAAGAATCAATATCAAGAATATTATACCCGTGAAAAAGGTGTGAAAATCCACCATGAGGTTGAGTGTGTAAAAATGGTGTCGCAAACGATGAAGAAGCACGTTTTGGATGGCAGCCATCTTGCGTGCATCCACTCGAACCCTGCACATGTGCGCTTCATGAAAAAATGCGAGACGGATGAAAGTCGATCTGCGCATGCGCGAAGGTGTGTCGTGTGTCACAACGTCAACGTCGTGACATATTATAGATGAGGAATCGCCTACTTAAAGAAGAAGTGTCCAGCAAATGGAAAATAATTTTCTAAATGTGGCAAACTTAATAATTTTGCTGCGCAGTGCAGATCTTCGCTCCCATTACAACCTGCTAAACAAAACTACAGGCAGATTAATGTTCCCAGTGTCAAATCAACAGAGAACGAAGACGAAGAGAACTTTTCATCAGATAATCACAATTACTCACTGGAGAATACCTTTTTAGTTGGCATCATAGAAAAGTATGAGGAAACAAATGAAGCAACAAGCAATCCTCAGCAAATTAATTCAGTAAACACGAATAATGAATGGAATACAGTCGTTCAAGTTAACAATTGCCCAATTTTGTTTAAACTTGACACTGGCGCTTCAGCAAATCTGCTTTCAAGGCTGGATCTCAGCAAGATTCAAGATGAACCTGAGATACTTCCAGCAGCCTGCAGACTAAAGGACTATCATAGATCATAGAATTTACAGTGCAGAAGGAGGCCATTCGGCCCATCGAGTCTGCACCGGCTCTTGGAAAGAGCACCCTACCCAAGGCCAACACCTCCACC